>NW_026585644.1:48418417-48562356 GCF_907164565.1 Psammomys obesus
ATATATATATATATATATATATATATATATATATATATATATATATAAGTTTACCAAGGGACTGAATTAGTTACAGACCATTAGCTGATCAGTATTTCTGAAAATACAGTTGCATAGCCACTTACATTGTGTTAGGTGGTAAAATTAATACAGAGCTCACAGGAAGCATGAAAGACGATGTGTGAGAATTACATGCAAATACTTCATCTCTACATACGCGACTCGAGCACCTGCTGATAGGATGTCTGACAGCGTCCTGGCACCAACTTCTACAGTGACTCTGAAGAATGGCTCTCCTAGGATGCTGTGCGCTGTCCCTGAAAGGTGGATTTGCTAGATGCTCTGTAGTCCAGCAGGCAAGCTGGCTCTTGTCTCAGGCACAGTTCTCCTGCTCACGTCTGTTTCTGTCCTGCTTTCTTCTGAATCATTTATTCTAGGTTCTCTCACTCCACTGGAGTCTCCCGTCTTCTCATCCTGACCTCTGCTGGTCCTTGGACACCGACTTTTGACCTAAGCAAACTCAGAGTCTGTGTGCTTCTTGGCTAACTGTGTGGCCTCTCTGTAACTGTCCATCCACCAAGCTCAGTGCACGAGGAGCCCATGGTGGCCCATCAGCACATCCTATCAGGCTTATTGCTTTAACCACCATCTCCAAACTACTCCTTTTTCAAATGGCATTAACAAACAATTAAGCTCACTGTGTGGAGGCTGTCTGTTAAGGGTCTTTACATTCATTAATTTATCCAGTCTATATTCCCACCCCCAATTCTGTGAATTAGATTTTAGTTCCTGTCTTGCAGACAGGCAGCATGAAGTCACAGTGCTGGTGAGTGAAAGGATTAAGGACTGGAAATATCAGTGGACCCCCACAGCCTGCTTTTAAAACTACCACCCACAGCTTAAACCAGACCATCTCTTGACTACAGCACACAACAGCTACTTCTTTTGCTACTACCTTTTCCATCCTTCTGTCAGCTTTCCACATGCAGGCAACATTAAGAGCACTGGCCGCTCTTCTAGAACACCCGTGGTCAGTTCCTAGCACCTCCAAACAGCTGCCTGAACTCTAGCCCTAGGAGATCTGACATCCTCTCTGGCCTCCGTGGCCACACACACGACATACACACATGAATTCACATGGAACTGGAGAGATGGCTCAGAGGTTAAGAGCACCGGCTGCTCTTCCAGAGGTCCTGAGTTCAATTCCCAGCAACCACATGGTGGCTCACAACCATCTATAGTGAGATCTGGTGCCCTATTTTGGCATGCAGGTCTACATGCAGGCAGAATACTGTATAAATAGTGAATAAATGAATCTTTAAAAAAGTTAGCACATAGATGTGTATTTGTATATGTATATAATGTAACACTACTAAGCAATGCATTGTACTAGTCCATTGTTGGGGTAGCTATTAAGATCACTGGCCACTCTTCCAGAGAACCTGGGTTCAGTTTCCAATACTCCTGGCCCAGGGCATCTGATGCCCTCTTCTGGTTCCTGTGAGCACCAAGTACACATGTGCTGTGCAGACATACATGTAGATAAAACAGACATGTACATAAAATAAGTTAATATTTTAAAGAAGCTCATTATCCCATGTATGTGAAATTCTAGATAATGTAAGCTAGTGTATACAGTCAGAGAGTTGATGAGCGCTTACTTATTTTTTATTTAAGCTTTTAAATGATTTTATTTCTGTATGTGGAGGTGGGAGAGCAGAGAGCAGGCATTCATGGACCACATGGAGCACATGCAAAGTCGAAGGGCAGCTTGCAAGAGTCAGTTATCTCTTTCTACGACGTGGGTCCTAGGGATTTGCTCTGCTTATGTAATACATGCTATTAATAGTTCATTTTTTTAAGCTTTCTTTATTTGGAACTTCATGAAAAGTACAAAGCCTTCTATAACTTGTGTTCCTCACTTATTTTTTGAAAGACCTATTCATGTAGTTTTAGATAACCATGCTATCCATTTTCTCTCTTGCATGTTACTGTATGCACTGTATATATAATCTATAAATATGTAAATAGTACATAGTTAACTTGCTCACTCTTCAGTTGAACTATTTTCAACTTTATCATTATTCATGTCATAAGCATGCTTCTTAATCTACTTTGAGGCTTGTGAGCAAAGTTTTCTTGAGTTAAATTGGTGTGAAGTCATCATATAGAATGTCGAATTACTCTGTTGGTCAAACTGTGATTTTTGCCATTCAGGCAAACAAAAATCTCATGTTAGATTCTTAATTTTACATTTATCTAATTACTGGTGTTTCTGTAAATAATGTAGCACTGATATAGTTATTAATGACTTTGAACATCTCATACATTTATTTCCTTCTGTGAAACATTTGTTTCTGGTTTCTTCAGTTCTCTTTCAGATTGTTTATCTATGGTCTTTTGTTGGTTAGATGTAATGTAAATATGCCATCTTGAGTTGCATCCAGGTGGGCGACACAGTGAACTGGTCTGTTTCCTTGAATGACAGCAGCCACTACTCACTGTGGCCAGTTGCCATAGAAATGCAGACCCCATGTGTCCGTGTCTTCCAATTAAAAAAAAAAAAAAGGGATTTAGGTGGAGGAACCCCTCCACCACCATTACCACCACCACATTTCTCCCCGGGTTTTCCAGTTGCTCTTTATCAAGCTGTGAACAAAACGTCTGAGAAAGAGCCCAAGAAACCCTCATTGTTTAAGGGTGGACAAAAGCAAATTCAGAGATATAAGAGACAAGCCAGAGAATCTTGCCATGCAGTCATCCCCCTTACCCATGGTAGAAAGAAGATATTAGATATATTGTCAGACACATGAGTACTGGTGCTCCAAGTCACTAGACTTTTGGTTCAGAAGACCAGTAGAGTTTTTAGTGACTGTGTCCAAGCCAGACTCTTTGGGGAGTCCCTTTACACCCCTGGCTTTATGTTCCAAGACTATTACAGGCTATCTTTCCTGCTGTCTGCTTCACATAGCGGAGCCTTGAGCCTGGGCAACAGATTCAAGAAAATAGGTTAGGAATGGCTGTTCCAGGGCTTGTCCGGTGCTGTGTTCATTAGGAATGGTGTCTACCTGATGGATACTTCAGCACTACTGACGTGGAGCCTTAAGGTGAAATTTGGGGGTATTGACTTAACTGAGTGTGCTCCCTGAAAAGACAGCTCCTAGTATTTATGCATCCACCTTTCGGGGCTGGGATGGCAAGGTCAGGTCTTTGTGGTCAAGGCCCATGCAGGAATGAGTGAAGTAACAGATGTGTCCTTTTGTCTGTTTGCTAGCTGAGTGTGTACGGAAACTCCAGTTGGCACTTTGACGAAGTACGAAAGCAGTGTTATTTTCACCAGTTTTTGAAAGAGCAACCAGATTTAAATTTCCGAAATCCTGCTGTTCAAGAAGAAATAAAGGTGAGTGAGGACAACCACATAGGCTTCTCCATTAGTGGGAACCTAAGTGGCTATTTGAGCTGCTCTGTGTTGAGTGAAAGTCTGTGTGTCACTAAATTCTTAGGTTAAGGTGTCAAATATAAAGGCAAATATTGATCTAACCCCGAATAATGTAAACAACAAGGGACTTAAGCTGGAGGTACTCCTTGGCCTGAGGCAGTTGGCTGGTGTGGGTTGCTGGGTGAGAACACAGGCTTTGGGAGCTGGTTCCTGCATGTGTGGTGGGCCTCTGGTGAATTGTTTGCCTTTTTCTGATCTCAGACGCTCAACCTATGAAACACAGGTGGTGATACTGTGTTTATTCACAAGATGGGATGAGATAACCCATGCATAGTACTTCCATATTCCCTCACTAAATGCGGCTCTATTATTGCTTGCTCTGAGCCAGGCTCTGCCCTGAACATTGACACTACCAGGGGGACAATGACATAACTGCATGCGTGACACTTGAGGTGATTCTGGAGGCTTTCTTAGGGAAAGGGATGTTGGCATACCAGGGTGAGTTTGCTCTTCCATGGGGGAGGAGGGCGTGTAAAAGACACTGCTCAGTAAAGGAGCTGAAGGGAAAAATGGGGCCAAGAGAATGAGAGTTCTAGCTAGAGAGAAAGACAGACAGAGAGGGACACAGAGACAGACAGACAGAGAGGGACAGAGACACAGAAAGACAGAGACCCAGCCAAAGAGAAACAGATATGAGAAAGAGGTAAAAATCCCAAGTTCAAATATGAATTTGAAATGAGAGGAAAAATCTCAAGTTCAGAGAAAGACAGAGATAAAGATAGAGCAAAGAGAGATGAGAGAGAGAAACACAGACAGACAGAAGTAAAAATCCCAAGTTTAGGGCTAGAGAGATAGCTCAAAGGTTAAGAGCATGGCTATTCTTCCAAAGGTCCTGAGTTGAATTCTCAGTTACCACATGGTGGCTAATAACCATCTATCGTGAGATCTGGTATGCAGGCACAATGTTGTATAAATAATAAATAAATCTTTTTTTTTTAAATCCCAAGTTCAGAGAGAGAGACAGAGAGGTGAGAGGGGTAAAAATCCCAAGTCCAGTTTTAAATTTCAGATAATGAATAATGCATTTGTTGGTTACTTGATATTAAGATTTAACTCTCTGTCCTGCATGTTAACTTGTAGCCTCTCTTGTGAGCTGGTGAGACCAAAGGGTGATGGGCAGGGAGCCAGATCTAAGAGATGTGGGCTAGTCAGATTTGCAGGGCACATGCCAAGTCACTGAGGTTCCTCTGTGGCCCTAGGACGGGGAGGTTCCCATTGCCACCATTGCGGACTCCCCCTGGAAGGCTCCTTACTCTCAGCTGGAGGTAGAGCTGTGTTCCCACTCTCCATATGCTGTGGGTGGAGCACATGGGAATTGTGGGGAGTTGGGTATGCTTGGAGGGAGCAGGTGGGAAGAGACAGGACAGGACAATTCTAGTCAAGAATCAGCTATCCATAGAAGCTTTGCTTTATTTCTAGGCTTTTAATTCTGTTCCATTCTCCTATATCTCGGTTTCTATGTTGGGTCCACTGTCTGGTGAGTTTTGTAGTAAGTTTTGAAATCAAGAAGTGTGATTCTGCCAGGTGTGGTGATGCTCCACTTTTAATCCCAGTGCTAAGGAGGCAGAGGCAGGAGTGAGTTTGAGGTCATCCTGGTCTAGCCAGGACTATAAAGTGAGACCCTGTCTAATAAACAAAGGAACAAACAAACAAGCATTAGTCCAGGTTTGGTTTGGGCATTGCTTGAGTATACTGAGTCCTTTGCATTACCATATAAATTTTTACAGCAGCATCTCAATCTGTGCAAAAAGGTCTGCTGGCATTTTAATAAAGACTATATCAAATCTGTAGCTCATTTTGAAGAATATTGGTATCTTCATATTGAATATTCTAATCTATAAACATGGTATGCCTTTCTATTTATTTAAATGTTCTTCAATTTATTTCCTCACTTCTGGTTTTTTCCTCCCTTCCTCCCTCCCTCCCTTCCTTCCTCCTTTCTTTTCTTTCTTTCTTTCTTTCTTTCTTTCTTTCTTTCTTTCTTTCTTTCTTTCTTTCTTTCTTTCTCTTTCTTCCTTCTTCCCTTCCTTTTTATCTTCCTCTGTCCCCCAGTCTCTCTCTCTCCTCTTTCTTAATACTTTTTAGCTTTTCTCACTCTAGACAAGTCCTTTACCAACCACTGAACTACATCTCCATCCTCAGCATTCTGTATTTCCTTTTAGATATTTATTCCTGTGGACTCTTTAAGCTTAAGACCATTTTCACATGTGTGAAGTTTCAATGTCTTGCTTAGGAGTTTGTTCTAGAAGCAAACTTCTTGGGTCAGAGAACACCTATCTCAGTTAGGTTCATAGTAAGTAGTTTTAGTCAGCATACTAAAAGGGTTAGTTTTAATCTTAGTGTTATGGACTCTCTTCTATTGCCAATACATCCCTTGTCCTTGCCCATACTTATTGTCATTTACTGTATGACAAGTAATTTACCTAGCTCTGTTGAAGCTCATAAGCTACTGTAGAGAAGGAGCCTTCGGGAGGTGAACTGCTACTTTTTGAGAGACATGCATAAGGATTCAAACCTAGGTTTGGAGGCTTGAGTTCAGCATTCTGACCAAAGCCCAGGTCCTATTTTGGGGTGCCATTTCTTTCTGTATGCTTCTCTTTACTTGCAGTTTTCAGTTAGAAACTCATAAATATGTCAGCCAGTCGGTTTACCAGGTGGTGGACTCTCCTTCATCCTACGTCACTATCTTGGAGTGACAGTGATGAATGTTTGCAGATGTTTAAACAAGTACTACCTATTTTGACACAATGTGTTGTTGGATATATTAATGATTCTTTGACTAACTTGGCAGTTATCTTGCACTCATCCAGGCAGTGGGATCTGTGACTAGAATTCTTACAAACTAGTCCCTTAGAATGAAAGCCTGCCTGTCTGGGTCATTACTACTTTATCCAGAGGTTAAACATTATTTTGAAGGCAAGTCAAGATTCACTATTAGGAGTAAATATGAAATGTGGAGAGGCTGAGAAGTGGGGCTCCCGGAATGGACCTTTCTCAGAAGAGCGTTTCCAACGCCCTCCTGCTCCCCCTACCCGCAGCACCTATCTGTGCAGGGTTGCTGAGCAGGTTAATCATTTGCAGCTTAGGTGGTTAGCAGTGAGGAGGTATCTGAATGGATTTCTGTTCACATAGCAATTTGAACCTCTGGAGCCTGGACCTGCTCTCCTCTGGGTGCTACCAGCTTTCAGCTGTCGCCCCATAGCAGACTGGCACACAGAGGTCTTTGAGCATGGGCTATCCCCCAGCCTGTCCCCCACCCCCACCCATGCCAACCTGGTGGCTTTTATTCCCAGTGGCTGTCAGGACTTGGCTTGTGGCCTGAACTCAGGGCCTGAATGCCTCCATTTGGAGGAGTTAGAAGGTCCCAGAGGAGCTGGGGACTTACATTAGATAGTAGTATTTTGTAAACTTCCAATAACTCTGGATTCTACTTGTCTTCTAAACCGACCTTCTCCCCCCTTTTGATGGATGAGGAAACAGCAGGGTACAGTTGAACCAGTGGAATACCAAGGATGTTTAGCAAAAGGCTCCTGGCTGCCTTACTTCTATCTGGATTCAGAAGGATCTTGGAGCAGAAATATGGGAAGGCTGAGCCCTACTGTGAAGACTCCTTGGATGGAAAGGTTCTTAGTAGCTGGGCATGAGAAGCTGAGAGGCATTCCCAGCTCAGCATCAGAACCCATAGCTAAGTGTGGACTCTGCTCTGCCCTTGGTGAGCACAGGACTGCTGGAGATAAGCATTTCAATTCAAAATACAGTTCTCTCACTGCCTGCTCTAAATGCCAGCCCCATGGCTTATCAATGATAATTGCATAATATTGCACTCATGTGTGCCAGGTGCTTCATTTTCCTCATGCAGTCAGCTCTGTGTGTGGCATGTTGACTGAAGGCCAGGAGATGGTGGGTAGAAGACACGTGGTAGAGCTGTGAAGGTGTTTGAGTTCCAGAGGAGAGGTAGACAACAGGACAGAAAACACAACAAAGTATGGTGTGTGTCATGACAGAAGGAAGAGGGCAAATAGATACCCAGGTTGGACATGGCGCAGGAAGGTTGGGGCAGGGGGTCACAAGAAGGCAGCGATGCTCAGTGGTTGGGCTGCAATGAGCCAAGTGAAGAGGCACTGGGGTTTCAAGCACAGGGAAAGCATGAATCCTATATGAGTGGGATGTGATATACATGGAAGGGCATGTGACTCAACAAAACTAAGGGACCCAAGGGTCAAGTTAGGAGCAGTCCCCAAAAGTCCTGGCAAGAACCCCAGTCTAAACGTTTTCAGAGAGGAAAATGATTGTTGATTCCCATTTTTATACATCAGTCTGTTATTAGAGAAGGAGTAGGAGGAGGGCAGCTTTAGAGGCAGAATTCGGAGTGCAGCAATATGGAAAGGAATTCTGGTAGACTTGGGCCTACAGGAGTGACTGGGGGCGGCCAGAGAGCTCACCAGGCTGTAGAGAGGAATCTAGGGTTTCCTGAGGTGGGAGGGTGTTGCTACCGTGTTCTGAATTGAAAAGAGGGAGGGTGTGTTGTTTGTGCAGCATCGGGGATCCCCGGGAGCTGCCCAGGTGTCCAGTGGATACTTTGGTTTATAAGTACACAGTGCCAGGGCAAGATGTGCTCTAGAGATAATGCAGTGTTTGCTGACATAGGGATAGTGTCTCCAGAGCTCAAGCAGATCACGGTGACAGAAGCAGGCCAGCTGAGGTGAACAAGGATGTTGATCATCTTAACATGGGAGTGAGGGCTATGTTGGCACATCCTTCAATTAAAAAGAAAAAAAAAAGTGCCATTTGGTGGTGTCACGCCTCTAATCCCCACACTCTGGAGGCAGAAGCAGTCAAATCTCTGAGTTCAAGGCCAGCCTGGTCTACAGAGCAAATTCTAGGACAGTCGGGGCTACACAGAGAAACTTTGTCTCAAAAAAACAACAAAAGGGGGGTACTAATGAGGTGACTCAGCAGGTAAAAATACTTGCCAGCAAACTCAACCGCTTGAGGACCTGTGTAAGGATGAAAAGCCAGAACCGACTCCACAGATTTTCCTTTGACCTACACTCCCATGCTGTGCCGCGCACTTGCCTTCCACATAATAACAAACAGTTAAAATGTAAAGAATGGAGCCAGACAGAGCAAACAGGTAAGGGTTGCAAATGGCCCCAAGTCCAGCCCCGCCCTTCCTAAGTTTATGACCTTGGCCCAGGCATTCCATCTCCCTCAGCCTGTTTCCTTGTTCATAAAATAGGAACAATAATTGTGCACTGCTTAGGATTTCAAGGGTAAGTCTCTGTAAAGCATTTAGAACAGTAGCATTATATGTATATATATTTGTTTTTAATGATAGTCATAATAGGATATAGTCAGAAAATAAATAATCTGTCTCAAAGATGGAACCTCTTAGAGGTCTGTAGAAGGAACCACAAACCACTTTTAATCCCAGCACTACTCAGAAAGACAGAGACAGGTGGATCTTTGTGAGTTCCAGGCCAGCCTGCTCTACAAAGTGAGTCAAGGGCAGCCAAGGCTACACAGAGAAACCCTGTCTTGAAAAACAAACAACAACAACAACAAAGAGCTAAATAGAGACTGGTCACCAGATTTCACACTGCAGAGACCAAGAGTGGATTTACAGACTGCAGGGTTGATGGGCTGCTAGGAAATCCCCCTCTGCTCTCTCAGAGCTCCTAAAGGTGGGTGCTCTTCTAATGATGAAGGTCTAGCGGAGTCTCATAGGTTCTGTAGTACAGATAGCTGTACTGTAGAGCCACTGGGCTCTGGAACCTTGAGCTTCCCCTTCTTCTTGCCCCCTGAAAAATCAACCAAGCTTTTCTCCCATATTTCTGGGCAGCAGCAAGGAACTTTTCTTCTCTTGCCTGTAAGCAGAGAAGAAAAGTTTCCCTGCTTCCCCTGTACTTGTGAGAATCTATTTTGTCATCCCTTCCTGAGATAGATTCCTGAGACTGATGTCATTTTAAGGGGACATGCTGTATGTCATTAAATATAAGATATTTCTCCATGAGGCTGGAGAGATGGCTCAGTGGTTAAGAGCACTGGCTGCTATTCCAGAGATCCTGAGTTCAGTTCCCAGTAACCACATGGTGGCTCATAACCATCTGTCACTGTAGTCCCATGGGGTCTGGTACCTTCTTCTGGTGTGCAGATACACATGCAGACAAAACACCCACAGACATAAAATACGTAAATAAATCTTAGGAAAAAAAAAAGAGCAGAGCCACTGTGTTTCCCAATTTTGACTATGGTCCCACTTCAACCATTTTTTAAAACAAAACAAACAAACAAACAAACAAAAAGCCTTTAAGGTTAGCTAGGTGAGCCTGGGATACAGACCAAACCAACCAGCTAACTGACACTACAATGGCCCTACATGGGCCAGCCTCCTTGACTTGGGTGTCACAAATGTTGGCTCAATTTCTCAGAGTGTTGTTTTAGCAGAGAAAAGATTCCCAGTGGGAACCAGGACACTGTGGTATCATGACAGCCAGAGAAGAACCGAGGACACGGTGTACTGTTCCCAGAGTTCCCAAGTCTGGGTCACCCAGACCAGGTGGAATCAGGCGCTGTGCCCATTTCCACATGCAACATTGGAAGATTGGATATAAAGCGGCAAGAGCTTGATCCGGAGTGAGAGCTTGATCCGGAGTGAGAGGAGGCTAAGAATTAAGTTGAGAGAATAAGTAACACAAGCGAAGTACTTTTTAAGAGCAAACTTTGGAACTTGTGGGTGGAAACGTCAGCAGATCAAATGTCTCGGCAGAACTGGGTGTGTGGCTCGGTGGCTGAGCACTTTCCTAACATCCCTGGAGTCCTGGGCTTCCTTTCTGGCTCACAGAAATACCTCATGAGACAATGAACCTAAGTGTGAGGATCCCTCCAGGGTTCCAGGGCACTCATTTCACGTGCTGTATTTTTTAAGTTTAGTTTTCATTTTTGTCATGTCTCTATGTGTCTATATGTGGTGGATATGTGCACAGGAAGGCAGGCACCCCGGAGGCTGAGAGGCATTCAGATCAGTTTGGCGCTGGAGCTATAGGCAGCAGTGAGCCTTCTGACGTGGTGCCAGACACCCAACTCAGATTCTCGGCAAGAATCCTTTGTGCTCTTAACTGCTTAGCCACCTCTCCAGCTGGCATTTCTCACTCTTTAATGGAGGTTAATATTTAGCAACGCTGAGAGTCTGCAGTGAACGAGGAACTCATGAAGAAGGGAGGTAGCTTGACCCTGAAGAGTCCGCACTCACCTGCTTACTGTTGGCAGTAACTGACACTAACAGGATGCAGGATGATGATACCCTGTCAGACGTTGCTTGGGTGGCTTACAGATCCTGTGCTCTGACCTGACCAGTGTTCATGTTCGTGAGACGAAACACCACATGGGGTTGCACCTAGGTGGTGGGGCACCTGATGCTTGGGAAAACTGGGGGCTTCTTAGAAATGAAGAGTATAAAGGGGAGTATATAAATACGAGGAAGTGGAGGGGAGGAGGTTCCAGGGCAAGGGTAGAGCAGGCTTAAGTTTAGGCTTAGTCCTAGTGAGTTGGTCCACAATGGTCTGAGAACCCTTTCCACAAACCAGCAGCCTCCATGTGCCCAGCAGGTCTGGCATGTGTGGCATCTTTCTGTTGCGTTCCCCACCCCAGCACCGGCTCACCTCCTGCACCCCCAACTCTCTGTGCATCTCTGTGGTCTATAGAATCTATGCACGCACTGAGCTTCCTCATCGTTCTGACTCTGAGAAGCTTTGTCTGTTTTTGTCATCATTGTCTGGCCTGCCACACCGTCTTTGAGCCAGCCCCCCTTTCTCTTTCTATGGATTTGCCTATTGTGGACATTTTGTATAAAGGAAAATACTCGATATTTATTCTTTGTATTTAACAAAATGCTTCTAAGATTCATACGTGTCCCAGCATGCACTAGTACTTTCTCCTTTTCTGTGGGCAGGTAATATTTGTCCTATGATGGGTTTACTATCAGGTAGTTTCCACTTAAGAACCCTGTTACCATGAACATTCAAGTTTTTGTTTCGATACATGTCTTCATTTCTTTTGGGTATGTACCTAGGTGTGGAATTGCTAGTCATACATCAACTTTATGTTTAACCTTTTTAGTCAGATCACAGCGTTTCCTTCTTGAAATCTCCCAGGACTTTCCACCCACCCTTCCCAGTTCCAAGTTTTTCCGATTCACTGTAAAGCCAGCTATGACAAGTCCAGTTTCTCTGGATATGCTGTCCTTTTTTTTTTTTTTTAATTGCTCAGGGAACCTGACTGCATTTCCATAGCTGTTCTCTGCCTGGAATGCTCCATCACCAGACCCAGCGCCTGGTACCGAGAAAACCTGTTACGGGACGAGAACGTGAAGTTGTGTGTGTGATAATATGTGTCTTGTATGTGGAAGTGCCTCTCTTCTGATGGTCACTCTGCTAATATCCTGGCTATGGTTTGTAGTTGACGTAATCAAGGGTTTTGCCTCTTCATATTCAGGAAATAATACAGTTCTGGCTTGCGAAGGGTGTTGACGGCTTCAGTTTCAATGCAGTGAAATTTCTTTTGGAAGCGAAGGACCTGAGAAACGAAATCCAAGTAAACACATCCCAAATTCCGGTAAAGTGTCATTTTAAACTTTTTTTTTTCTTTGCCTTATCTGAAAATGTTATCAGACTGTTTTTTAAGTTTTGTTATTTAAAAAATTATGTATACATGTGTTTGTCTGTATGGGGGTCTGTGCAAGTGCCTACAGAAGCTAGAAGAGTGTGTTGGGTTTCCTTGGAGCTAACTGGATGGGGACTATGAATGAAGCATGTCCTCTGCAAGAGAGGGGTGAGCAGCTGTCACCCCTCAGGCCCTCTCCATCACCTCCAGCCTCTCTCCAGCCCCATGTCTCCTGTTTCAGTCTAAGATGCCAGTTACAAGGATGAACTACAGGAAGGACTTTGAAGTGTGTCCTTTATTTTTCTTTTTTTACATTTTTAATTAATTACTTAATTTTAAAATAATTTATTTACTTTACATCCTGATTGTAGCCACCTTCCTCATCTCCTTCAGGTCCCACTCTCCCTCCTTCTTCCCCCAACCTCCTTCTCTACACCATAGAAAGGGGGAGCCCTCCTCCCCTACCTTATGACCCTAGTCTATGAAGTCTCATCAGGACTGCCTGCATCCTCTTCTGTGGTTTGGCAAGGCTGCCCTGCCATGGGGAAGTGATCAAAGAGCGAGCAACAGAGTTCATGTCAGAGACAGTCCCTGCTCCCCTTACTAGAGAGCCCAAACGGAGACTGAGCTGCCATTGGCTACATCTGTGCAGGGGGTCTAGGTCCTCTCCATGAATGATCCTTGGTTGGTGTATCAGTGTCTGAAGGCCCCCCTGGACCCATATTTGTTGGCTTTGTATCAGTGTCTGAAGGCCCCCCTGGACCCATATTTGTTGGCTTTGTATCAGTGTCTGAAGGCCCCCCTGGACCCATATTTGTTGGCTTTGTTGGCCTCCTTGTGGAGTTCCTGTCCCTTTCAGGTCCTTTATACAATGGAATACTACTCAGTTATTAAAAACAAGAAAATCATGAAATTTGCAGGCAAATGGATAGAACTAGAAAAGATCATCTTGAATGAGATAACCCAGAACAGAAAGACATGCATGGTATATACTCATTTATAAGTGGTTATTAGCCTTATAATACAGGATAACCATACTAAAATCCACAGACTAAAGAAGCTAAATAACAGGGAGGCCTAGGGAGGATGCTCAATTCTCATTCAGAAGGGCAAACAGAATAGACACCAGAAGTGGTTGAAGAGAGGGAACAGGATGGGAACCTACCATAAATGTCCTCTGAAAGACCCCACCCAGTAGCGAATTGAAGCAGATGCTGAAACTCAGAGCCAAACTTTGCACAGAGTGCAGGAAGTCTTCTGGAAGTGTTTCTTTTCTAGTGCATACATCTGGGTGACTCTTGCACCTGGTTCTTTACAGAGCCAGGGGTCACTTGAGAATCCTTCCTCACTGACGATGTTGGGAACACAGTATGGACTGACAAAGGTCTACTGAATGAAGGGCAGTTTGCTCACTGAGAATTTTTTTTCTTTTTCATTTTACTTAAGTCAAAGGTAAAGGCATCAATTTCCTGGGACTTTTCTAGGTGGTCAAGGTCAACAGAAGGGAACTAGCACTGAGTGGTACCACATTTCATCATACAAACAAGAGAAGCTTCATGGCTTCTGTTTAGTGAGGAAATGTTTAGGATTCAGGATTACAGCGCTTGATAACAATCCCAGTTCAAGCCTACTTCATTTAAGAACCTGGGCTCTCTGGGGCCTACACTATTGGTCTCACCTCAACCCTTTCCCCCGAGACAGATGGAATGCACATGTTACCTTATTCCTCTGCTCGACCACTCTTCTCTAGTTACCCTAGTTCCTATGGTCAAGCAGACATTAGTTCCAACACATACTCAAAAATATTGGGATTGTATTGTGTGTCACAGGACAGAATGTTATATTGACCAAGTAAGCAGATTACATCGGCAGACAGCAGACTCAGCAATCTTAGCAGTGCAATCTAAAATTGTTATGCACAGTAGTTGCTCTTAATGAAGCCAAATGAGTAAAGTGAATTCCACAAGGATATTTTATTATTAAGCTTCTACCTTCTGTAGAAGCTAATTTATGCATTCTTATCACTTCATTAAATTACTCAACTAACTTCCTACTTAACTACTCCCCTACCTACCTACCCAATTAAAGAGCAGTTGATTATGAGATTAATGTCATTAAGGAAAGCTTATAATTAAGCCTCCTATTATTATTATTGCTGTTGTATGTGTGTTTTATACAGTGTTTTGCCTGCACGCCAGAAGAGGGCACTAGATCTCATTATAGATGGTTGTGAGCCACCATGTGGTTGCTGGGAATTGAACTCAGGACCTTTGGAAGAACAGCCAGTGTTCTTAACCTCTGAACCATCTCTCCAGTAATAATAATTACTATTATTATTAGTAATAATAATAATATTATTACTACTAATATTATTATAATATTTTTCTCACAACTTCTGGTAAGGCAGAAAAGTAATGACAACAGGCACTGTTAGCTAGTTTTCTCAAAGAGTACTACCTGCCTCTCAGAGAGGAAATCTTGAAGTTACCTTGATGATTGTAATGTGATGTCATAAAACATATGCCTGCGAAGTGACTCCAGGATCTGAAGAACACGCAGTTTTACGAAAACATCCAGGATTAAAAAGCACCCCCCTCCTGTCAAAGGCTTTCACTTTTATAGGTGACGTTCATCTATTCCATGAGAGCTCACAGACAGCAGGTTGGGCTGGGACTGCTTAGCCAGTCCAGTCCATCCCAGGCCTTTTGTCCTTCTGCGCCTTTTTGGAGCTCACATGGAGGTCATAGAGTAACCTTGTGGTTCTCTCTGTCCACCTTTATGTGAGTTCCAGGGATCAAGGTCAGGTCACTAGGCTTGCATGGCACTCTCTGAGCCGTGTCACTGCTCATTAAATTTAACCTGCATAGTTATAATTTACAATTTGGCTATGCTGGCAGTCTTGATTCTTCCAGTCCTGGGGAGCATAGGAATGCCTGTCAGAAACAACCACTGAAACCCTGAGAAGGCATAACAGTAACTATGAAGGATGGAGACACAAAGAAACAAAGCTAAATGTTGATATTTTGTAAACCAACACAGTATAGGAATATCTCCATCAGGAATATCTGAAGCCCTTAGGCAGTTATATTTAGGGGGATTTTGTTATGAAAGTTTTGGTATTTAATAAAATTTTATTTGTTAAAATGGGTGATGGAGAAACACTGTTCACTAGGTTTTTAAAAGTAACTTATTTTTGTGTGTATTGGTGTTTTTGCCTGCATGTATGTCGCTGTGAAGGTTTCTTGGAGTTACAGACAGTTGTGGGCTGCTATGTGGGTGACAGAAATTAAACCTGGGTCCTCTGGAAGGGCAGTCAGTGCTCCTAACCACTGAGCCATCTCTTCAGCCCGTTCACCAGATTTTTAAAGTTACCAATTTAAGAGCTCATGCAATATTAAGGATTGCGAGTTTCCATCACCCACAACTGCTTGTGTACCGAAGTTTCTTGGCAAATATCTCCTTAGTTCCAGCCATTTGATGAGACTGTCTGAACTTACATGGGGCCCTGGTGGGTGGTGAAATGGCACTAACCCTGCTGTTCATCTTTCCCAAGGACACGGTCACCCACTACTCGGAGCTTTACCACGACTTCACCATTACTCAAGTGGGAATGCATGACATTGTTCGGGACTTCCGGCAGACCATGAACCAGTACAGCAGAGAGCCTGGCAGATACCGGTAACCACAGGCCCAAGTCAGATTCTCAAAAAACTGGCATAACCATAATTGTGTTTTATTATTATTGGTGTTGGCATTGGTGGTGTTGGTGGTGGTGGTGATAGGGTGTGTGTGTGTCCATGATATGTGTGTAAGGGCATGCATGATTTGGAGCTCACACGGAGGTCATAGAGTGAGTAACCTTGTGGCTCTCTCTCTCCACCTTTATGTGAGTTCCAGGGATCAAATTCAGGTCACCAGGCTTGCTTGGCACTCCCTGAGCTATGTCACCACCTGCCCCTACAGTTTAAAAAAAAAAAAAATTTTAACCTACGTGATTATAATTTACAATCTGGCTATGTCTGGTTGTGAAAGTCTCTCATGTTGCTTCTTTGCTGATTTTCAGTTTGCTCTTTTTTAGAATGTTAAAGATGAAATTAATTTGAAAGAACATACTGGTTAAATGTTAGACGCAAGCTTTAAAATATTTCTACTAATCCTTTGGGAATTTCATACACTGTATGTTGCTTTTGTGTGTGTGTGTGTGTGTGTGTGTTTTGTACATGTGAGTGCAGGTGTCTTCATAGGCCAGAAGAAGGTGCTGATTCCCTGGAGGACGAGTTACTGTAGCTCTGTCACCTGGCATAGGTGTGGGGACCTGAGCTCGGATTCGGTTAAGAGTGGCACAGAGCCGTGACTGCAGAGCCGATTCCCTGGCCTGATGAACTGTTATGTTATCATTATTGCTGGGGCTGTGTTTCTTGAGTAGTGGACCCAAATGTTCAGCTGGCTTGTCCACAGCTCCCGGGGGTTAACACAGCTGTGAGATCTATCTGGTCTTAAAAATCTTGGATAAAGGATACTTACCTTGTGTTACTGAAATAGTTCAGCCAACAGAATCAGCAAGACAGCTAAAGACACTCGGCTTGGGGAAGGCAATGGACACACAGGGATTAACAGCAGAGGTAGGGGCTGAATTGACATGTTACGACACACCTTTAATCCCAGCATTCGGGAAGCAGAGGCAGGTGGAGTTCTGTGAGTTTGAGGCTAGCCTGGTCTACAAAGCAAGTTCCAGGACAGCCAGGGCTACACAGAGAAACCCTGTTTCAGAAACAAAACCAAAAACCCAAACCAAAACTATTGACTGTATTCTTCCATTAATGTGCCAGCTCAACCAGCAAAGGGCAGCACTGACGGGGCCTTTTCAGGTGATGTTATCGTCCTAAGTGTTCAGGGCGCACATCAATGGCAAGGGGAGGCCCTTACTTTATAAGAGCTATAGAGTGGAAATTCTAAGTGGGCTGATGGAACTCTAAAGAAGGTCTTCAAGACGCTAGAGCTTTAGTCAGGTGTTGAAGGTAGAGAGCAGCATCGATAGAGAAGCTAATTCTGCATTTGTGTGCTGCTTTCCCCTATCTAATGATGCATGTTGGCTCCCATACTGAACATGTTTTTATTAATTCTTTGAGAATTTTATACATGCATACAATGCTGTAATATATATGCACATACATAATTTTTATTATATTCACCTGCTTTCTTCCTCTTAACATCCTCCAGAGCTACTCTCCGTACCCCACCCCTCCCAACTTTATATCCTCTTTAAAAAAATAACCACTAAGTCCAACCCTAATAGGGTGCTCAGGCATGTGGGACCGGACCGTCCACTGCAGTGTGGTCAACCTACTAGGGACCACACCCTTAGAGAAAAGAAACTCTCCCCCTACCAGCCCATCAACTGTCCGTGGCCCTGCAGCGAGGGGTAGGAGGGCTCGTGATAATGAACCAGTCCTTTCCCCTCCGTGCCGGAACGCTGGCGGGCTTGATCCTGTGCAGGTGAGCACAGCTGCCGGGCGTCTGTCAGTGCAGCCGTCACATCCAGATGGTGCTGTTTCACCTCAGTCCTCTGCGACTTCTGGCCTTTCCAGTCTCTCCATCCGCTCTTCCGTGATGCTCCCTGAGCCTTGCAGAGAGGGGTGATACAGATGTCCCTGTGTGGCTGGACCTCCACGGACACCAATTCTCTGTACTTTGACCTGTTTGTGTGTTCACTGCCCCTGTGCAAAGGAGCTAAGCTCTGCTGAGGTCTGAGGCTGCGCTGGTCTGTGAGCGGCCCCACATGTTATTCAGGCCATGCTCTGGAGTCAGCAAAGTTTGCCACCTTTTCCAGGTTCATGGGGACGGAAGCCTCAGCCGAGAGCATCGAGAGAACCATGATGTACTACGGCTTGCCATTCGTCCAGGAAGCGGATTTTCCTTTCAACAGTTACTTCACCACACTAAACACCCTCTCTGGGCACACTGTATATGAAGGTATCGCATCCTGGATGAAAAACATGCCAGAAGGAAAATGGCCCAATTGGATGGTAAGCCCTCATGCAAGGCACACAGCTGTACTTCTAGACAGTCACCTCTAAAATGATGGCCACCTTGTCCCTCAGTGACCTTACTCAGTGTTACATCTGCCCTAGCTTCTGACCAGGCTTGTCTTAGCCCAGATTTATTGCTGTGACAAAACACCATCATAGGCATACTTAAAAATCTTATATTTACCCTTATCATTTTCTCCCTACTCTACTTCACTCCAACTTCTTATCTCACAACAGCAACCAGGAGCAGCAAGGGGGAAGCAGGAGCAGCCTTGTTCTTTCTCAGAGCTTCCCAACACTCTCTGGGCTCTGGCATTTATTCTTTCTCCAGAGTCCCAGATTTAAACTCTGCAGCTGGCAAAGAGCTCCTCTCAGAGCCCGCACAAAGCAAATAGTCTGCTGCTGTGGACCATCTGAATCAGTCCCACATCCCACACCTGGGACCAAAACAAAAACATGTTTATATCCACAACACACCATGACCAAAAAGCAAGTTGGAGAGGAAAGTGTTTATTTGGTTACAATTCCAAATTGCTGTTCATTATTGAAGGAAGTCAGGACAGGAATTCACCTGGAGGCAGGAGCTGACGCAGAGGCTGTGGAGGGGAGTGCTTACTGGCTTGTCTATCATGGCTTGCTCAGCCTGCTTTCTTATAGAACCCAGGACCACGTGCCCAGGGATGGCTCCACCCACAATGGGCTGGGCCCTCCCCATCAATCACTAAGTAAGAAAATATCCTATAGGCTTGCCTGATCTTAGGGAGACATTTTCTCATTTGACTTTAGCTTGTGTCAGGTTGACAGGAAACTAGGCAGCACAGGGTTCTTATTATGGAGGGAGGACATTATCCACTCAACTAAATCAATACTTAATGAGTATTTATCTATGCTTAGAATTTCACTAAGTTTGGTTAGGGCTGGCTATCAAACCATAATTCCAACCCACTTTCCACAGTTTATGATCCCAGTACAAATAGGTTTCCAGTGTGAAGGCTACAAGCCAGGGTGATGTTTGTTGCATAGAGTATCATGGAAGCGGCATTTAAAGCCCGGAGAATCCGGAAGGCTCTCCCCCATCTACACATGGCCTGCCGCTGCTAGGCTGTGGAACAGTGGAGGGTTTCTCTGTACTGAGACTAGTGAGTTAGTGTGTCTAAACACAGGAGGGGCACATTACAGAGGTGACACAGAAGATAAACCTCGGTGCAGAGCTCTTCAGCGAGCGGAGCCTGCAGATGTGGAAGTTGCCCCCGAGGTCAGTGAGCGGGGGCTGAGTTTGAAGGAATGGGGCGGGACTGCCTACTGTAGCAGTTTACTGAGCTTTACTACCACTGCCTTAGAGACATGCCCTTCCACTCGCTCCATCTACATTCCCTCTTCACTACGAAGTTCATCTTCTTCGTTTCTTGGGGTTCTTTGTTTGTTTGTTTGGTTTTTGTCAGGGTTTCTCTGTATAGTCCTGGTTGCCCTGGAACTTGCACTGTAGACCAGGCTGACTTTGAACTCGGAAATCTGCCTGCCTCTGCCTCCCTAGTGCAGGGATTAAGCGTGTGTGCCGACACCACCACCTGGCTAGAAATTAACCTTATCTTTGTATTATACACTCAAGTATTTTAAAACGTTTTGACATTTGTAATAACACAGTAGAAACACAAACATTGCTTGGGTCTATAGTTTTTTTCTGTATGTCATTATTCTGTAGCCTATTCTTTTTTTGTTTTAAAAATTGTCATACATTTTCATCTTAAAAGTGAAGACCCAGCTAGCCATGGTGCACACGCCTGTGATCCCAGCACTCTGGGGCCAGAAGCAGGTAGAGCTCTGTGAATTCAAGGCTAGCCTGGTCTGCATAGAGACTTCAGGCCAGCCAAGGTTGCATAGTGAGACTCTCTCACAAAATAAAATAAAGAAGATCCACAATATCCTGGACTGTCTAGTGTCATCATCTTCCACTGTTCATGTTCTGCCAGTAGAAGGGTCTTTGGTACAGAATTGTTCCCTCTTGGAAGGGCGTCTTCTGAGGGACCTGCCTGAACTCTCAGCTCCCCGCCCCCCACTTCCTGTCGGGTCACCCCTGCAGGCCCCTAAACTTCCTCTATTGCTGAAATGACCTTGGGTTTGAGTCTTCTTCCACTTCCCGAGAACAAGAGCTGTAGGAGTGCAGCGTCATGCCTTCTTTTCCGCGGTGCCCTGATGGAATGCAGAGCTCCTGCGCTTGCCGCCGCTGCTCTGGCTCCGATTTTCAAGCACCCTCGCTGTGCTTTCATCCTGTTGAGATTTCTTTCATGCACATGGGGTGCATGACATGTCTCACAGGTCTCAGAGCCGTCACTCGTTTTCTTCATTTTTCTCTTTCCTATTCTCAGTTCAGACAAACTCAGCCGACCTGATTTCAAGCCTTCTTTTGCTTCCTCTTGCAGTTCAAACCTGTCAAGCTCTCTTAAGGAAACTTCAACTTCCATGATTGTACTTTTCAACTCCAAGATTCTTACTTGGTTCTTTTCATTATTATCCATATTTTGATGTGTGAGGCATGATTCTTTTTGTTTGTTTTATTTTGTTTTTCGAGTTAGGGTTTCTTTGTGTAGCCTGGGCTGTTCTGGACTTGCTTTGCAGACCAGGCTGGTCTCAAACTCACAGAAATCCACCTGCCTCTGCCTCCCTGAATGCTAGGATTACAGGTGTGTGCCACTGTACCCAGCTGAGGCATGATTCTTATGCTTGCAATTCTTCAGATAGAGCTTAAGTTCTCTGAACAGATATACAACTGCTTTAGAGACCTTGTCTAGTAAGCCTAAATGTTTTTATATCATTTATAAATTTTACATATAAAACTAATCATAACACTCTATATATTACAAGACAGGGTTTCTCTGTGTATCCCTGGCTGTCCTGGAACTCACTCTGTAGGCCATGCTGACCTCTAACTAACAGAGATCCACCTTCCTCTGTGATTAAAGGCACAGACCACTATGGCCAGCTTAGTTTAGTTTCTCTTAATCTCAGCGACATTTTCCATCACCTTTCCCATATTTACATTATGGCTATATTTTTGTTACTTTGCATGTCTTTTACTTTTTTTTTTTTGTGGCAACTTGGGTGTTGTAGGTAGTACAATGGGGTAATTCTAAAAATCATAGTTTTCTTTCACAGTGTTTGTTGTCTTGTTCTTTAGTCACTTTCTTAGATGAGTTCCAAAAAGTCTATGTTCTTGGTTTGGTGTGGCCAAGGAGATATCTGGAGGTTCTTTTTAAAAAAAGATTTTATTTTCTTCCTCCTTTTGAATTTTGTGTACGTATGTGGTCTGTTGTGGCTGTGAGCGTGGTGCCTGAGGAGGCCGGCAGAAGGTGTTTGATCCCATGGAGTTGAACTGACAGGTACACGTGAGTGGCCTGATGTGGGCCCTGGGAACCACATTCTGGTATTTGCTTTTAGCTGCAGATCTCCAGGCTTGGGGAGATCCCTCAGATGCCTTGAACTGGTGAGGGTCCCTGACATTGCTGAGGGGCTCTTTGTGTGTGGGCAAGCTCCCAGCAGCTGGCAGCCACCTTACAGCCCACCTTAGCCAGTCTTAAATCAGCTGGGATGAAAGCTAGAACCTTGTCACACACAGGAATGTTGGCAGGCCTCTCGTGGGTGTCTCGTTCCCCAGTTGTTTCCTTTGGTTCTTCTTCCGGGCCTTAGTTTAGCGTAAGTTGGTATAATGTCCAGGCCACGTGAAGGCAAAGTATTGTCACAAATGTTATGAGGAGTAGAGTTCTTGTTGTTTGCATAGTTAATCCTTAGTCAGATTAGATAAACACCCTAGTGAAATGAGCTTCAGTGGAGTTTACACAACAGCAGGTCCCGGATACTGCAGCATCCAGTGAACTTTAAATCCATCCATCGCTGCCCCTGGCTGTTAGGCTCTTGTTTAGTTGCTGTTTGTGGGGTTGTTGAGCATATCATGGCCTTGAAGAGAGGGTAATTAGGGAAAGTTAAATGCTCGAGCTATGAAGCTCACTGTTTTTGCTGAATAAGTTAATCAGTAGATTTGCCACTGCCTAGTTAATTTTACATGTTCTGAAAAATACAGAGTTTTAGTTTTTGCAAACATTTTCCTTGTTTGGGAGTTTTGTTTTTTGTTTTTAAACATTGATTTATTTTGTCTGTAGAGCTGGAATTGGAACCCAGGGCCTCATGGATGCTGGGCATATTGTTCTGAACCGAATCCCCAGCCTTTAGGAGATGTTTTGAGATCTTTACTATGTCAGTTGGTTGTGCCTAAGATGTCACAGCTTTGACGACATTGTTTTAGCAGGCACAGAAAGCATTTTGACAGTTTCTAGTGTTGTAGGTTGCTGGCATTGTTCTTGGTCTGTGAGATCAAGGTGATCCGTGTCCACTGCTTTGAACTACTCAGGGAAAGATTTTCTGCTTTGAACTCTGAAAAGGAAGAATTTACTCTGTGACCAGATGACTTGAGAAATCAGTCTGCAGAATTGCTAATGGCACTGAAAAGAAGTCAACAGATGACTGAATGTTCTGGCCATAAAACTAGAAAACTGATTATAGTGATCCACAAAGATACAATTATGGGGGTTACCTTAGCACAGCTAATGGAAGAGAAAGAGGAAGTCCAAAGCCAAAGGCTGCTTGTCCATCACAGTGTAAATCAAATACTGCCCTTTCTCAAAGCCTCCACTTCTCATCTGTGAAATAGACACAGTCCTTGGCACAGGGCTGTGAGGGTAAGTTACAACACAGGTGTGAAAGTATTTAAGCAGCAAAGTGCTACGCTCAGTGTCTGTCCACTGGATCCGGCTGAGGTGCTGTGGGAAGAAGAGTTGCTGCAAATATTCTAATCTGTAACTGGAACACTTACCATATGGAAATCATGTACAATTAGAGAATGTGTCAGGAGACTTCTTACACTGTGCCCTTTCTTTTATTTATTTATTTGGAGACAGAATCTCGTTATGTAGCCAACAACGATCCCAAATTCATGACCTCTCCACCTAAGCTACCTCCTAAGCACAAGTATGCACCTATGAGCACAAGTAACCGTGCCCAGTTATGTAAATTTCTTTGTAAGAACTAACTTGCCTTTTGTCTGTGTGTGTGTGCATGCACGTGCTATCTCACAGCATATGCACAAACAGACCTTGAGTAACCTTGGGTGTTGCTCCTTAGGATGTGCCCATCTTGGTTTTGGAGGAGGTCTCTCTCTGGGATATGGACTCCCCAGTTAGGCTGGGTTGTCTGGCCAGTGCCCCAGGGATCTGCCTGCCTCCTCCATATCGCCAGTGATGGCATTACTAGGGTGTAATGCCATCTTTCTTTTTACATGGGTGCTGGGGATCAAATTCAGGTTTTTACATGTCTGCAGCACACAGTTTACTACCCCAGCTTTCTCCCCAAGCTCCCAATATCTTGCTAGAGATTGGTTTTGGATAGTTTGAATGTCAAAAAAAGAAAGACACATTAGAGGTGTCCATCTGCTTTTCTACCTTGTTCTCATTTTATGTATTGGAATTTTCAAGACAAGGTTTCTCAGTGTAGCCTTGGCTGTCCTGGACTCACTGTGTAGACTAGGCTGGCCTCGAACTCACAGATATCAGCCTCTGCTCCCAAGTGCTGGGATGACAGGCGTGCACTGCCACCACCACATCAACTTTGTTCTCTTACCTTTTCGTTTTGTTTTTCAAGACAAGGTTTCTCAAGCATGTGCCTTGGTGCACACAGGAAAACTTTGTGGAGTCAGTTTTCTCCTTCTACTTTTAAATGGGATCCAGAGAGTGAAGTCAGGTCACTAGGCTTGCTAGGCAAGCCCTTCTACCCACTGAGCCATCTCAAGGCCCTTGCCTTAGTATTATGGAAAAAACCAAACAAACTTGTTTCCTTTGCTGTTGGTATTTATTATTCTTGTGTGGGAAACATGAATATGGATCCTTTAAACTTCCTCTGAATTGCAGTACCATTTGCAAGGAGCACGCTGAGAACTCACCACTGCTTTGTGGTCTTTCTTTGGGTTACTGCTGTGATGAAACTACACTGTGAACACCATTCCCAAAGCAATTTGGGGAGTGATCATCAAGGGGAGTCAGGGCAGGAACTCAAGCATGGTAACTCTCTCACAAGATTTTGTGTAGAGGTGTGCTCATAAAATTATCTGCCTTTCAGACTGGCGGGCCAGAGAGTCCCCGGCTGACTTCTCGCCTGGGGAACCGGTATGCCAACACCATGAACATGCTTCTGTTCACGCTCCCGGGAACACCCATAACTTACTATGGAGAAGAAATAGGGATGGGAGATATTTTCATCACGAATTTCAATGAAAGCTATGATATTGTAAGTACGATACAGTTTTTAGCTGTGGGCCATGACTACACTGCCAGACAATTTATTACTGCTATTCAATGAGTACTGAACAGTCATGGTCACTTTTTTTTCCCACTGTTGCCAGTGAGGGTTTATCAGCTTTCTTGGTGGTTGAGCTCATTAAAATGCCACCTGCTAAGGCACACAAGTGAGTTCTTAGACAGATCCAAGGAGCCTGCAGATTCTGAGGCACACTGAAATTTGAAGACCAGTGGCTTACTTTGGATATTATTGACTGCCCTCTTCCTTAAATAGTTAGGGACTTACTTACCTCTGGTTTTAACCGCTAGTTATGTGAGCACAGCACTGCCTTGTCCTGTACCCCTGTGTGGCTTTGCTTTGTTCTTGTTTGAGGTTATGGTTCCACGGTTGAGTTGCTGGGTAGACAACATCCTGACCTTTTAAAAGTGCAGTTCACTTTCCCTTGTGTGACAGACAGTTTCCTTAACATTTTGTTAATTTAAACTTTCTACCAGCGGCTCACCGTGTGTGGGTATTCACACTCAGTGAAGGATCAGGGTGGATACGGAAGTAGGCACAAGTCAGGTGAGCAGAGTCTGGCAGGGTTCCTGACTCTGCTATCAGTTTATCAGAGCAGGATGAGGTGACAGGATTTGCTAGTGATCAGGGTGGATACAGAAGTAGGCACAAGTCAGGTGAGCAGAGTCTGGCAGGGTTCCTGACTCTGCTATCAGTTTATCAGAGCAGGATGAGGTGACAGGATTTGCTAGTGAAAATCTCTTTTTTATTTTCTGAAAAAAACAGCAGATTCTAAGCACATGAAAGTTCAGTTTGTAAGTGTATTCCTATCTGAAATGATTATTCGCTATTTTCAAACTGAAAGCATGAAGCTGAGTTATCTGTGTACATTAAGGCTTTTTCATCACAAAGTCCACGGTATGCTTACATCAGTTCAGAACTGAAGGGGCAGTTGGGAAGTGGCCAGGAAGGGCCCAGATGGTTTTCTTGTATGACTTGATATAACCTGATCACTTTGTTTTTGGTTTTTCAACATAGAATACTCTTCTCTCAAAGTCACCAATGCAATGGGACAATAGTTCAAATGCTGGGTTTACTGAAGGCAACTATACCTGGCTACCCACAAATTCTGATTACCATACTGTGAATGTGGATGTAAGTATTGATGAGAATGTTTCACTGACTCTAGAATAAGGAATGAGTGTCTACCTGAATTACTAACATCCTGAGCATGTGGGAAACCTTAACTAAGACATTAAAATCCATCACACACTAGTCTTGTAATTTTCCATTTGTAAGGAGTTTGGAAACCATGTTTTTGGTGAAATATGACTTGTTACACTAGTGCCCCAAAAGAAAATCATTCACAGCATTTAGTTCTTCACTGAAATGTCTTGCCTGTGAGCACTCCATTATGATGGTAATTCTACAGATGTCTTTCTAGCAAGCCTACCTTCCCTTTCTCTGTAATTTATTTTACAGTCGTCACTAAGTTTTAAGGGATTAGAAGGTCCCTTTCAAAATGCCAGGGGTGGCAACTTCAGATCAATTGGTCTAACAGAAGTCTCTTTAAAAAAAAAAAAAAAAGGAGATATCTGGGCTCAAGAGATGTCTCAGTGGTTAAAAGCACTGTCTATTCTTCCAGAGGTCCTGAGTTCAATTCCCAGTAACCACATGGTGGCTCACAACCATTTATACTGGGGTCTGATACCCTCTTCTGGCATGCAGGTGTACATGCAGATAAAGCACTCATATATACACACATCTATAAATCTTTTAAAAAAGACCCCCCAACCCAAAAAGAAAAAAGAATCACTAAACAAAAGAATAAGATGATTATAAATAAAAGATAAAATGAGGTTTCAGTAGGATGTTGAAACAAGGTAGTCACATATACGAATGGGTGAATTCATATTTAAAGATACAAATATTCAGATTAGATAAGACAAAATCCAGATATGAGAGACAGCTAAAAGAAACTATCATAGGCAACTGTAATGGAAAGAAAGCTTTCAATTTAGAGATCAAAAGAATGTTTATACTTTTTGATCAGTAGTTTTACTCTTAGATATTTATATCTATGAATATCCATGTATGTGAATACAATAAATATGCAAAGCCTTTTCTATGGCACTGTTTGCAAGAACAGAAGTGCTAGAAATGACTTCTGTGTCTATCCAACAGAAAGCCAATTCAGTAGACATAGGACTAAGGATGTAGCTCCGAAGACAAAGAATGGCTGCACCAGTGAGAGAGCATTTTGTTTATTTGTTTGACAGGGTTAAGACAGGGTTTCTCTATGTAACAGCCCCGGTTGTCCTGCTCTCTCTGTAGATCAGGCTGGCCCTGAACTCACAGAGTTCCACTTGTTTCTGCTTTCCAAGTGCTGGAATAAAGGCATATGCCACTATCGAGAACAATTTTAAGATGGCACCACCTGTGTAAGCACGCCTACATATATGCTTGCAGCGGCACAGGGTACCATTTCATGATACCTAAAAAAGGAAGGAATGCAACCAGCCATCGTGTCCTGCCCATCTCCAGAAGTGAACAGGCGGTGCTTGAAGAAATCTTTGCCTGGTATATGTTCTTCTTGCGACTGAAGTTTATTATACCACGTATATGCATTTCCTAGACAAACAATGACTTACAAAAGTGGGTTTGGAAATATTTAATAGCAGACAAAATAGAATTTAATATGAAAAGCATTATATGAGAGAAATGCAATTTTCAGACAGTGAAAAGAATTGAATAGTCCACTAAAACCCACAAATCTTTATGCATGTTAACAAAAGGTCCAAAATACATCAAACAAGTACTTTGAGAAGTGCAAAGAGACAAGTCCACAGTTACAGAGAAAGAGTTCAAGTGAAAGTAGATGGAAAGAGCAGCTCCCTGGGCCTCTCGTATGAGCGGCAGTAAACCCTGCCCTCATGCATTCATCAACTAGAGCTATTGAGAATGAGCAAGAACACCGACGCGTCACACACACACCAGGATTGCTCTGTACCTGATAAACAGAATGGACATCTTCAAATACCCATGAAATAGTCATTAAATACATTTATTAAGCATCTACCCAACAACAACAACAACAACCATGACAACAACAACCCCTGCCCCAGGAAACATGGCTGATGAGAGTGTAATGAATGAATATTACTGTTGATTTGGCAACAGCTACAACTAATTTGGCATTATGTATTGAATGCCCATACTCTTTGACACAGGAATTATCTGTCTGATAATCTATGTTAAATAAATAATATTAAACATGGGAGGAGGTGAATGAAAATGCAAGAAAACACCAGAAGTGCAAATGCTGAAAAGGAAAGGGAAGGGTAGTATGGTAAAACTATTTAACAGAATATTATTTGTCATTTCAATGACATCTATGGGGACAATGTAACAGAAAAGTGCTTATGAGAAAAAAGAAAAAGGAAAGAACAGCACTAAATTAGATATGCTTGTGTAGCTGTAAAATCAACCCAAATCTTTAATAGACAAAAACTAGCTTTTATGGCCTAGAAAAAAAGTCATAAAGAGAGCAAATGTGGCCTTCCTAACTTGCATCTTAGGCTCTGCAGTTTGCAGTGCTCTTTCCATCACTGGTGATCTGAAAATCAATGTCTGCTGGACCCATGATCTCTGCACAGCAGTGCCCCTTCTCATCATCCTACAGATGAGAGCAGCCAAGCCCAAATGCACACTCTCCGAGTTCCTGTGACAGTGGCTTTTTGCATCTGGCAGTCACAACACGGCACAGTGACTTCATTCCAGCAAGCTAAATGATATAAAGTGGAGTCAAATTTGCTTCTGCAGCAACTCTAAGATGTGGGAGCACTGCGTATACTGAAATGGCTCCCCAACAAGCAGAAAATCTGATTTGTAATTCCTCTGACTTTAGGAAAAACTATTTATAAATTTGGTAGTTACTTTAAAGGGCAAATGGAAGCAATTGTTTTGAGAGGGGGATAATTATTAAATATTGTGAATATTTACGTGAATATTGTTTTTAAAAACAGGTCCAAAAGACCCAGCCAGGCTCAGTGCTGAAGCTGTATCAGGATTTGAGTCAACTCCACGCCAAAGAGCTTCTTCTCAGCAGGGGCTGGTTTTGCCTTTTGAGGGATCACAGTCACTCTGTCGTATACACAAGAGAACTGGACGGCATAGATAAAGTCTTCATTGTGGTTCTGAATTTTGGAGAATCATCAACTGTGCTAAATCTACAGGAAATCATTTCAGAGCTCCCTACAAAACTGAGAATAAGATTAAGTACCAGTGGAGCCTCCAGAGGCAGTGATGTTGATACCCGTGCCATTTCTCTGGAGAAGGGAGAGGGGCTCATCTTGGAACACAGCATGCAGACTCTCTTCCATCGTCAAGAAGCTTTTAGAGACAAATGCTTTGTGTCCAGCCACGCATGCTACTCCAGCGTGCTGGGCATTCTGTATAGTCTGTGCTAGGAAGCTGCAGGAAGAGATGGCCACCCTGTATCCAGCATGTTTTGACACACAGTACGCTTCTGAGTAAGCCTCGTGGATGGCGTCAATTTGTAGATATTTCCACAGCACTGTTGCACTAATGCAACTGTTCTGGGGGGAGTTTCTCAAATTTTCAAAGAACAATAAAGTATTTAAAAGATTATTCCAGAATGCTAAAGCATTTAAATATGAAAAATGCTCTTCTTTTCTTTAAAGTAGAGTTGTGGAAATTGCAAGATGACTCATAGCCACAGTGCTTAAAAGTAGTTATTAGCAAAGAGGAAGGACACTGAATTGTAAACTGGTCAAAGAAAATTCTATTAAAAGACATTAAGTTGCTCTGATTGGAAGGGAGGCCTGGTGTTCTCCTGCTCCCAGACCTTCTGGCCTCCTTCTCTACTACCAATGTAGTACGAGCATGACCGAAATGCTAAGAGGTTTGTGCTGGTGGGAACAGTACAAGTGACACATATGTTAAGCAAAATTACACAAAGAAACAACTTAAAAAAAAAATCTCACTTTTGCTAAACCAACTGGAAATGAGACTAGTTATTATTTCCACGTGTGTCTAGTCCAGCTAAATGCAGCAGTTCAGAATTTTAGGTATTTCTTAAGATTCTCGAAAGCATTGGTGCTGTCAAGTCCAAGTTCCTCATACAGGAATTTCATCTGGGCTGTAATCTAAAAGAACCACACTTGAGGATTAGACAGAAGAATTAGAATCCCAGTGTTCCTTAGTCTGTCTTTATCCAAGCTAACCTGACTTGAGTCTTTAACCCATTTCTCCTTAGCAGAGCCCCCTCATGGGGACAAGGGCAGCCCTTGAGCACAGTGGCCCTCCCCCACCTCATGGCCTGACACTGAGAAGCAGCCCTGCCATTACCACTGAAAGCCTTCAACACAACACATCTAAAATCAAGGACCCTGTCAGCGCAAAGGGGATGGAGAACATACCTTTTTGTGAGAATCCTCAATCACATGATTCCCTCCAGGCTGAATATCTAAAATGATGTTGGGGGGCTGATAGCCTGAAAGAGTTAACACAAAAGCAATCAGACCTTCATAAAACTGAGACCCATCTCTCCCTCCTTCTAAGCACTTAACTCAAACAGCAAAGGAACAAAACAAAGTCACCATAACTACCACCAAGGAGATGGGAGGGCAACGGGCAGGAGGCCAGTTTCTGAGCCAGGGGAGCAGGACACTAATGGCTGAGGAGCCTGGGTGCCAGAACTGGCACAATGAGAGAAGACTGTGACCTGTGAACCAGGAGGGGGTCAGAGGTTGTGATTTAGGAGGGTGTCAACAGTCTGTGGGACCTGAGAGTTTGGGACCCTGGAAATACCAGCTGTAGCAGTGGAGAGGGAGAGCTGGAGCTGCATCCAAAGACTGATTTGGAGGGTGGCCCTCCTAATTCCAAACCCAGAGTGTGTTAGTAGGCAGTTTTAAGGAAAAAGGAAGAATTTTTAAAAATGACTTTTCTACACCTGGCTGAAAATGAGTAATCTTAGAGCAGCAACAGGATGTCTCATGACTGTTACATGACTGAATCTATGTGTGCGGTCTCCAAGTTACAGTTACTTTTACTTTTATAGTTGGATTTCCTCTCTGCTTTGAGTCCTGCCTGCTTTGCTTTAACATTACTCCAAAGGGGGCGGTTGCAGCTATGGACTGTAACCGAGGAGCCAGCACGGTAGCTGTATGTGGAGTGTGCTGTTGCTGAGGGCAGTCCCGATACCCAGTGCCCGGGTCAGGCTGAGGGCAGCCCCGATACCAGGAGCCCGGTCAGGCAGCCTCCCACCTTCACCAGCTTCCTTAGTGTGCTCTGCAACGGCTTCCTGGAGTTTCTCAGTGTAGCTTACAATTCCTTTCAGAGGTACTCGCTCATCATTTTCATAGGCTGTGATATGGATTGAAGGGTAATGCTGAAAGAGAACAGATGCACAGAGTTATGTTACTCCATGATTCCTTCTACCCTGTAGATCGTTTGTTCCCCTGAGGGCTGGAAGTGTTTGCTTATTGGGAGCTCTTGAGCAGGCCTCAGGAGGATGGCGCCAGGCTACCTGTTACCTGTTGTGTGATTAGCATTACTATTTTTTTAAAGAGTTATTTATTATGTATACACTGTTCTGCCTGCATGCCAGAAGGGGGCACCAAATCTCATTATAGATGCTTATGAGCTACCATGTAGTTGCCAGGAATTGAACTCAGGACCTCTGGAAGAGCAGCCAGTGCTCTTAACCTCTGAGCCATCTCTCCAGCCTGATTATCTTTTTTTTTAAGAGCAAATCATAATCATCAAAAGTCAACAGGATTATGTTATATTTATGTAGCATTTTAACATTTCAGAAAATGCCCTGAAATACATTTGCCTATCTCAAAAACATTATAATTGGTTTTTTTTAAGAAGGTTTGAACTTTCCAGGTTCTCTGATATTTGAATTGTTCTTATAATTTGAGTATTTAAATTTTTGCTGTTTGCCTTGTACGAGTTATATTGGTAAGTAACCAGTATCCATTCTTTGAATAGAATGGATGAATGCTGGTTACTTGGTTACTTATCAATATAACTGGTACAAGGGACAGCCTTTTCCTCTCCAGAGAGACCATGATGTCATTTAATCTCTACTGGATCAGGGGATGAGAATGAATGCTTGTCTCTGAGCTGTTAAACTGAGGCAAATGTGGAGTACGAGTGGACATAACACCAAAGAATGATTAGGTATCCTAAGCAGAAACAGACTCTTAGAGCCCTCTGACTCTCGTCCCACCTCAGCGTGTGCCCTTTCAGTTGTCCTCTCTATTGCTTCAGGGCAGTGACTGCAACTGCATCTCCCTACCTGAGGTTTAATGTTTTGACAGGGACAGTAGCGTTTTATGTAGTTCTTGTGCTTCTCCTCAGATGAAGGGTTCCCCCATTCTTCTAACTCTTCCAGTGTCAGAGGAAGTGTGGTGTCCATCATGGTGTTGAGGACATCCAAGAAGGGTGCCTAGTCAAAGAAAGAGAAAGCCAAACAGAAATATATATATTTATGTGTGTATGTGTATATATGTGTGTGTGTGTGTGTGTGTGTGTGTGTGTGTGTATATATATATATATATATATATATATATATATATATATATATATGTGATCAAAGGTGAAATGAGCTTCACAATAGTCTCCTGCATAAAGACATACCCAGGTATGAGAGGGCACAGCTCAGGCTTAAGTACAGCTGGTAATTCACAGGTGGAGAAAGAGCATTCAAACTCCTTAAAAGATATTTTTATAACAAGAAAGAATTTACTTTATAATTTCACAAATTTTGTTTTTAGTTTGGTGCCTTTTCTCCTATTTTTACTTATATAAAAGTAACAAATATAGCTCTGTATTTCATTAGGACGGCTATTATATCCATCTGTCTGTCTGTCTATCTATCTTATACTATTAAAAAGAATCTCACAATAATCAGAATATTTCAAGTTGGTGAGGAAACAGAGAAACTGCATCATTTTTGCCTATTGGCTAGACTATAAATGGTTGTCACTGTGGCAAAAAGCATGGTAGTTCCTCAAAAAAAAAAAAAAAAAAAAGGTGACATTTACCTTTTGATCTAGCACCTCCTTCCTAGAGATATAACCAAAAGAGCTAGAGACAGGGTCTTCCCCACCAACCCCAGGCAGGGTTTCTCTGTGTAGCCCTGGCTGTCCTGGACTCACTCTGTAGACCAGGCTGACCTCGAACTCACAGAGATCTGCCAGCCTCTGCCTTCCTGAGTGATGGGATTACAGGCGTGTGCCTCTGCTCTGGGTTGAGGCAGGGTCCTAAAGGGACACGAGGACAGTGAATACACCAACTGTGCTGCAAGCATGCAAGCTGGAGCCCCCTGCATGCGGTGACGTCAGGGCCAGCTAGGCAGGACCAGCAGTTTGGCATGGTGCCACTCAAAAGAGCTGATATGCAGACAGAAGGCAGAGAGTGGCTTTCAGGGGTGGGGACTGACGGAATAGAACGTTCAAGGCTCGTGTTTCAGTTTTGAAAGATAAAATTTGAGATCTGGAGACTGACTGGGTAATATATAAATGTCTTAACATTAGTGAGCTATACACTAAAAATAGTTATGATACTAGATTTTTTTTTACTTTACCATGACTAGAAAGTCTTAGAAGGGAGAAAAGCACCAGCAGCATATAAAGTCTGCTTTATCTGCTGGGATTTGATGATAAAGCTCATAATTAGTAGTTTCATAAGATCTAGAAAATATCCAAGAAAAGAAAAAAAAAAAAAAAAGAAAGAAAGAAAAAACAAATACTGGCCCTAATACTGGAATAGCAGTTAAGAGCTCTGGCTGCTCTTCTAGAGGACCCAGGTTCAATTCCCAGCACCCACATAGCAGTTTACAGCTGTACATGACTCTGTTCCTGGGGACTGAACACCCTTCTGTGGCCTCTGAGGGTTCCAAGAATGCACGTGATACACAGGCACACAGGCAGGCAAAACACCTATGCACACAAAATAAAAACCCTTAATTAAAGGGAAAGTGCTTTTTACTTCTTAGAGCATGTACTTTCCAGGTTTCTGTCACAGTATCTTAACCGAGTCCAGGGAGCTGTGGTCCCTGGCTGCCACCAGCCTGGTTAGGAGGGTCACTCTACCGCACCTGTGGTGACCATGGAGAATCTAACTGAGGCGACGTGTGCGCCCGCCCACTCTTCAGGGGCAGCAATGGCGGGGCCGGTGCTGTCCTCACAGTGGCTGCTTCCCTGTCTGTTCCTGGCTGAGCAGCCTCTAGCCCTGGTTCCTAATACACCCGGGCTGACCTAACATTCCATTAACCCTTCCTGCTTCATGGCCAGAACTGTGGGTGCTTATCACCAAGGACTTTGGCTCCTACACAAACACTTTGTGTTGACTATTTAGGCTATTCCAGTTCTTCACTGTAATGAGCAATTGAAATAAATATCCTCACACATATATTTCTGGTTATTCCTAATTTCTAAAATTCAAGGTTAGCTCATTTTATATTGTAAGCAATTTTGTTATTATGTTTGTGGCCAGATTTACTTCCTTTATAAAGAATATTTAAAAAAAAAACAGATTTCTAGATCAAGTTATTTAATACTTATTGGACGTTCTACTCCTTGCTCCACACACACACACACACACCCATGCACGCACACACGCATGCATGCATCCTGAAAAAAATTACTCTGGACTGCCCCAGTCATCATTTTCCAGAGCGTCTAAGTAAAAGATAGGAGAAGATGGACGTGAAGCCAGAAGACATGATACAGCTTCACAGTTTTACAGAGTAGGAAAGGGCTGTAGGACATTTCCAGAACTGAGAGTTAAGTCAAAGGACAGGACTACACCAAAAGACCACCGAGAATGGAGTATCTACGCCAGGTGTGGTGCCCACACTAAAATCCTGGTGCTTAGAAGGCTGAGGCAGGAGACTGTAAGTATGAGGCCAGACTGACTAGCTATATACAAGAAAATAAAAGAAACAAAATCATGGAGTGTCTAAAAGCAGAGAGTCCCTGGTGTGTGACAGCATGCTGCCACACAGGTGAGGTGTCGGAGGACAGTGCGCCCAAACTCACAGGACACTCGAGCAGACTTCTGGACCCATGGCACACACAGCTTTCTACATGTTCTGGCACACAGAAATAGCTCACGGGGCACAGCCATTAGTCTATCAAAGAAATACTGCAAAATCCATAAAGTTGTTGTCAGGGACAATTAAGATAATTCCACACGTTCTAGAGCCACAGTTGAGTTCAGACTTAAAGGCTTTGCTACACCATAAAATGCTAATGTGGCAGACCTGCCCATCTGTGAACGGGACAGTACTCACCTCCAGAGTCACAGCTCTCAGGAGCTCTGGCTTAGAATTGCACAGTGCTCCCACAAGCACCCCTCCAGCACTGAAAGCACTCAGTGTTGTTAGACTTGGCTGAGAAAAGCCTTGGCTATGAAGCGTCTTAATGCAAGCCTCTAAGTCAGCAAGGCCATTGAGTTTTTTAGTTAGACGGCCATCAGCATGCCACTGGAGGCCCAACTCACCACCTCCCCTGTAGCGGAAGAAAACAAAAACGATACAGTACAGGTCAGCAAACTGTATCACAGGCTCCTGTGGGGCACTGGAGCTCAGGATTGCTGTCATGCTTTTAAACACAACAAGAGGGAATACACAACAGACACTGTGATTGGCCTGCAAAAGCCTAAACCAGTACCATGTAGTCCACCATAGGAAACAAAACAAAACAAAATAAAAAGCTGGCTTTGTTCAAGATGATAAAAATCTGATTCAAAAACTATGCCTGAATGCCTACTGTCTACTTACTATAGACTGTCTTGAGAGAAGACCTTAAAAATGCACAAAGCTCACAGTGGCATGAGGAAAACAGCCACAGTCACCAGGCACTGTGGCTGCCGCTGTAACACAGCGGTTTTGAGCTGTGTTTGAGCTTTACCTGAGTGGTGTGTGTGTGTGTGCGTGAGAAGCACCACTGTAAGGGAAATGACTTAACTAGCAGTGAAGGAAGCGGGTTCTGGAAGTTAAGGAAGGGAAACTAAGACCCAGAGAAAACGGCATGTATGAGGACACGGAGGGGAGGGTGCCCACGCCAGCCGCTGGCACGAGGGCGGTGGATGCTCCAGAGGGAAGCCAGATCACGAGAATTTTACTGGTAAGTTTGGACCTTGTTCTGGAGATGGGAGGTGGAGAAGGTTTTAAGCAGAAATGAAATGTCTTGAAAACAGCTAGAATAAAATGGGAATTAGAGGGAAAGAAGTTCAGCTTAAAGAGGCTCTGTAAGCAAAGCCTACATTAGATTCACCCAAGCACATGCCTGCCATCTCAGCACTTGAAGGGCACTGAGTTCGCGGCTACAGAGTAAGACCCTGTCTCAAAAATTCTAAACATAGAAACCTGATTTCAAGAGAATTATGTGGAAATAACAATGGAACTAATCAAGCACAAACACTGCTACATCTAGTCCCAGGTCCTAAAACTACTCTTTTGTTCTTTGGATCAAATGAATCTGCTATCTGAATTCAAACCCATCATCAGGCTTAGGGAATACTTAAATCCAAAATACACACAAGAAAGGGAGCTTTTGCCCCTTAATACACTGAGTTTTATCCTTTGTGTCTGGTTTTTAAGGTTCCACTATATAGCCTAATAGAGGTTTGCCTGTCTCTGCCTCCCAAGTGCTGGCATTAAAGGCATGTGCCTGGCCCCTATCATACTGTTATTGTAGTTGTGTCAACATGCTGTAACGCTCATCTGCCAGGAGAAACGTGCTGACTCACCTAACATGGCAGTATGCCAAGATCCATCCATCATCCACCAACACCCGCCTCTCAGGCCTGAAATTCATCTTCAGATCCATTCCATATGCTCCATAGACGTGCACCAAGAGGGGCTTCTTCTGCAAGTCCTCAGAATCCGTTTTGTGAAAAATTGTCATTGGCACTAACTTTCCGTCCTGGAAACGAAGAGTATGTAAGGAAGCACCTCTGCTGCTGGGGATCAGGACAGATGCGAGGCACCAAGCCGATCCCCCACGCCAGAAGAGTTTTTAAATGGCTCGACCCCAGTTTAAACTAGCATGAAGTGCACTCCCAGCATGTTGCTTACTGCACCTGGACACCGGCGCTGTGAGCGACGGCAGCTGCATACACAGCTCTGGGCTTCAGCTACCTGCTGCTCTAGAATTAGCCAGGAAGGAGCAGCAGGACTGGCCTGAACATTGGCACAGCTTCGTACAGTAGGAAAATAACTTTGAAAAGCACTTGTCATTGCCCAGCTCTAATTTATTTCTTTTGGGTCAAGTCAAATGCTTATTTAGCTTGGAACTTTTTTTTTTTTTTTTTAAGTTCATAGCTTTATTTTATTTTATGTGTGTTAGTGTGAAGGTATCAGATCCCTTGGAATTGGCATTACAGACAGTTGTGAGCTGCCATGTGGGTGCTGGGAACTGAACCCGGGTCTTTTGGAAGAGCAGACAGTCCTCTTCACCACTGAGCCATCTCTCTAGCCCTAGGTTGGAACTTTTAGTATAACTTTCTCTCCGTGCCTAGGGCTAGACAGGGACAATTCTTATTTGTGAATATTTAGAAATATGCTGATTGAAACGTCCCACCAGCTTCATTTTCTCGAACCCCAGAAAAATGCTCAACATTAGTACATGAGCTCGCATGCAGACCATAGTGATGGCTACCTTCATCCTTCAAAGGCCTACAGAACTTTATGAATGCAAATAAAATTATTTTCGATGTGTTTGTCTGCATCACACGTGTGCAGCGCCAACGGAGGCCAGAAGGAGGTGCTACATTCCCTGGGACTGGAGTTTCAGAGACTGTGAGTCAACAAGCGGTTACTAGGAAGAGAAGCTGAGTTTTCTAGCTGAAAATAAACCCCTCTTCTCTCACTTGTTTATGGTCGTGGTGCAACAGAAGCCCTAACTAAATAGTACTCTTTCGGAGAAGGCTGCCGACTACGGAAGGTCCTTTTGCCAAGTTTCCAGTGTCCTCAATGTGCTTTCCTTGGTGGCTGTCAGTGCATTGTAATGCTTTCTTCAGCCTCTGGCACTGTCCATGCTACACTGAAGCCTCATGAAGGCTAGAACTGTATTAGTCTAGTCTAATATAATCAACTATTTACTGTACTTTCAAAGTTACTGCCATAATTGTATACCAACTTTGACTATTTACTTTTTATTAATTCAACTTTAAAATTCAAACATAAGCAAGTTAAATGAAAGGCTTAGTATACTAGACTTTTTAAAATCCATGTTAAAATTAAAACATGTTTTTAAAGTTTGAAAAAAAAAATCTATGTATTTCTAAAATCATCTGGACCTTTTCTAGTGTAAGGGATTTTCCAAAAACGGTGCTGAGGCAGCCCTGAAGCTGACTCTGGCACTGTGCAGTTTCAGTGCCTGGGAGCTGGAAGCAGAGATTACAGCACCTACCTTGCTTTTGGCCTCTATGCGCAAAACACGACTAGTCTTTGTAATGGGATCTTCATGACCAGTTTCCTCAAACAGTTTGCCTTCTGCAAATTTGTAGGTGTAATATTTTGGGGGTCTTATTGGAGAGCAAAGCTGGAAGGGGCAGTTCTTTGGGTCAGAATTTGTATCCATTATAAATCCACAGGCCCAAGGAGGGAGCTGAAGAATAAAAATTATTTTCACTAATTAATATTAAAGTTTTTGAGTCTATTCCAAACAAAATGTTGTGGCTATCTACTTTACTTTTTGTTATTACATGACACATCATTTAATAATTACTCCATTGTGACAAAATAGGTATCAAGTAAACAAAACACTGTATCAGTTACCAATAAGATAAAGAAAAATGTAGGAAATAGGTTTATCATGATTCCAGATTTACATGAAATTGCTTTGACCATCAAGTTTATTTGGGAGTATAAACTTGGGTGATGAAATAACTAAGTGGCTAAGAATAAGCCCAAGGAATAGTAATCCTATCCAGCAGCAGCCCTTGGTCTGCTCTCACAGAACATGAGATCCTCATGTGGATGTTTGGAGTGATTTTCCCACCAGTCCTTCGCCAGCTGCCTGGACAGCCGTGATGAGGCTACAAACGGGCCCAGCAGCACTAAAGCATTTACAATTTGTTTCTAACTTTAGCTTCCAGGCTGACCATTGTGCTGAACAAAACCTTTCCAGGCACAATGACTCAGAGAGTCATAGCTATTATGCTCAAGATTCTTAACTTTAAGAAAAATGGAAAGGAATCAAAATTTATTCTCTTAGAGCAGCAGGGTCCAGAGTCAAGCCTTCCTCTAACATCCCACTTACACCTTTTAAAGAAGCCTGGTAAGCAGGTTGACAGAGTGCTCGAAAGGTTCTGAGACTACGAATGTGAAAAGAAAATTGCCTTTCTTTTTCTGAGTAATTGTAGAAAGAGCAAATTCCTTAGAAAATCAGAGGTCTTGGCACACAACATCACTGGCGGGCACTACTGGAGGAAGGGCTGTGAGCACCGAGAGTACAGACTTCCACTGCAGAAACCACGGCCAGAGAGCACAGTGGTCAGGCACACTCCCCCAATTAACCCAGCGTCTTCTTTCAGGAAAACTAACAAGGACACACATTTGAGGCTGATCTCTATTTGAAAGAAAGAAACCTAACTGTGGCCTAGCAACCATCAGGGTAGGTATAAGATTCCTGGCCCCCAGGGGCGCAGGGTTTCTTCTTCCTCTCTATAAAACTTAATGATGGCCACGGAATACGTTGTTTTAGCTTTAGAACAACTGATACCAATAAATCATAGTTTGGGTTTTTCCAAGGTTAAAGGTTAAAGCTTTAGCTGTAACCAGAACTGTTCCAATGCTATGGACTCCAGAACATCTGCCCAGCTGACTGAGAGTGTTAGCGGTCTCAAGGGCATCTTCAGACACGTTCCCCACTGAGTGGTAACACACTGAAAGACATTTGGCCTGGAGATAGACTCTCCAGCAAATGCAGATGACAGCACACAGGGGAACATTTCTTGGGCTTGTGGGTGGGGGTGACATATGACTTAGTGGCTGAGTTTATATAGTATGTTCAGTGCCTGGATAGTCCCCCTAGAATTAAATCAACCATCCTCAACTTACTTTCCAGATATTACAATCAAATATTTTTCTTTCTCTGTCTCGTCTTTCTTTTAGAGACAGGGTTTTTCTGTGTAGCCTTGGCTGTCGTGGACTCACTTTGTAGACTAGGCCTGCCTCAAACTCACAGAGACCCCCCTGCCTCTGTCTCCCCAAGTGTGGGGATTATACCGTGCACGACTATATTTTTCTTTTTTAAAAATATACTGATGACATGATGACCAATGATAAGAAGTAAATTCATGAAAAGTTAACACTTGCATTGCTGCAGATTGCATCAAGTGTCCACTAGGTATAGATGTTATATACATGGAAATATATTCCCAACTACTCACACTGTGGCTAAAGATTTTGCCTTTTATACACAGCATAGTCTATGGATGTTTATCAGTGTTATTCAGCATCACGCAATTATAAAATTACGTTTAAGTAGCATGTGGTATGTACTAAAGCATTTGATTCTTTTTGATGAGGATGTAGAACAGTATTCAGGGTATAACAGGTACCTACAGTTTGGAACAGGTCAGAGAGTGGTGAGAGAAATGATATAGCAAAAACTAAAGACAGCATTTTTTTGTGAAACAACAAATTCTTTAAGTAAGACTACTTATTAAAAATAAGAAAACGTCATTTTTACTTAGAAGACTAGTCTTAGGGACTGGGATACGGCTCAGTTGGTAGAGTTCTTGCATAGCATGCACGAAGCCTTGGGTTCAAACCTGGCACGACGTAAAACCAGGTATATGGTCCATGCCTATAATCCCAGCACAGGAGAGGTAGGGCAGGAGGACCAGAAGTCCAAGGTCAACCTGTACTATCCTAGCCCTGATAAGTCTCTACATGGCAGTCCCACTTTTCTTGATATACAACTGTAATAAATGCATTGCTAGAAGTTAACTATTTTCCCATTCTTGTTTATGTGGACTGCAATGAGGATATATGTTCTCTGCCAGCTTTCCAACTGCAGCAGATGGAAACAATAGGAAAGTCCTGAAGCAATAATCATTTTTATTTCGGGATACCTACATAGACATCTAAGAGACTCAGTGTTAAACTTAGCAATGTGATTTTAGAAAGCAACCCAAGAATCCTAATTGTCACAGGCTCCCATTGTTCATTTGTATCTGTAGAACAATCTTGAAGTTCATCTCCCTGATTCCTATCTGTTTGCTCCAGTCTTCACTAATATAGTTGTCTAATAATCTCATGAAGTATAGTTCCAGGGGCTCAAACTATTTCCCTGTCCAAAAACTGTTTCCTCTGTTATAATTTATACAGACTGCTCACACCAGTTAAAAAGCATTATACTGCTGGGCAGTGGTGGCTCACGCCTTTAATCCCAGCACTTCGGAGGCAGAGACAGGCAGATCTCTTTGAGTCTGAGGCTACCCTACTCTACAGAGTAAGTTCCAAGACAGCCAGGGCTACACAGAGAAATCCTATCTTGAGCCTTCTCTTAAAAACAAAACAAAAAAACCAAAACAAAAACCAAAACAAAAAAACTCCATTATACCAAAACTTCATTGTCCAGGAATAATTTCTCCATTGGCAAAATAGACCTAAGAATTGGTTCCCTGAAGAGATGTATGGACTTGAGCTTAGAGCTGTGTTTCTCATTCTTGGATATGACAGGTTATTCTGCATATCAAATTCCTATCTGTCCTCTTTAGTTTATCTCTATTATTCTAAAGAAGCTTTCCTGAGTCAAGAATTCTTCCCTTCCTTTGAGCTCTATGACACATTTTGTTTTTAAAACCACTATTTAAAACTAACTTATATTTAAGCTTTGTGTTTTGATATTTGTCTAATATCATAAAAACTTTGCTCATTAAGGCCATATATTTTATTCTGCTGTTTTACCATTCTATGAGGCTGTGTATATTCACTTAATGCTGCTTTGAAAATGGACAGTAAGGTTGCCATTCATTGATTTGTCAGGTTCATTTCTGAAGGCATTTTATCACTTGCCTTGGAAGGCATACATAGTATTAACTAGTTAGAGATGCCTCTACCATCCTTCTGTGTCACAGAGACCACTGACATCTGTGTATTGAAAGGGAGCAGGTACATACCTCATGGGTAAGAAAACTGGCAAAGAGAGAAGATGCAAATACATGCATGTGATGGAAACACAGTGAGGTGACTACTGTCCTTCTGGGATGTGGCCCCCACAAGCAGCAGTCAGTGCCTGGGTACTAACTACCAAGCAGGGCTCAGTTATTGCTGCTCCTCACACTGAAAACATACCTGACCACAGAGCTACGCAGAAAGACAAACATAATGAGCCCTGGCACTAGTTCTGAAATCCATCTGTGAGTCCATTGGTTTAAGACTGCATTAAACACAAGGTCTCTCAAGTCATTCTAAAATGATTCTAGACCTGATAAAAAGCCAGTATGCTAAAATGCACTTCAACTGAATCCCTTTTTAAGAAAAGTACCCGGCCCTGGAATTTCTCTAGTAAGCCAACCTGTGTTCCTGATAAGTACAAAGAGTAGACGTACCTTTAGAGAGCGTACTGAGTCGTCAGCCAGACCAATCACATTAACATATAGCAGATTGCTGTGTTTCAGGAACAGAACACAGTGGTCCTTAAACATGTCCAAGTCTACAACCTTGGTATTTCTCTTCATTGTGAAAAATAAATCCCAGTTCATAATAGCAGGGGCGTCAGCTGCCGTTCGCATCAGCTGCATGAACAAGGTTAGGAGAGACCTAGGTGACAAACTCTACGGCTGCAGCCTTCAGGGGTGAGATGACTGGAAAGGAGAGCACACCAGCTGTCACTACTTCACGACGAGCTGTATCAGGGTCCAAGTGTGAATGTCACCATGCTAGCCAGGTTAGCAGGTTGTGTGGTACCATAACTAGCCAAGCGTCAGCCAGTGGACAATGGATGCAATGGCATGCCTGCCTGAGACTAAGTCAACTGCCAACTCAAAATCACGAGTGCTCTTCTGAGCCAGCCACGTTTCGTTTTTATAACACAAACACTAAAGAATGTTTCATTTACTTAGGTTTTAAGTATAGTTATAGTAGGTAGAAATGTTAGCTCCAAGGGAAGGGAAATAATGGAAGAGAAGAGGGACTGATACTGTCTAAGAAAGCAGTGTCAATTACACACTTTAACTCCCCACCCCCATACTCTCTTATAGCAAGGAAGGTTGGTGCTAGAAAGCTGACACTTTTAGGAACCCATCCCAATGGGGAACAAGCAGAATGGAGAACTACCTTGAATTCTGTCGGTTCTCCAACATTAGTGAGGATGTATAATTCATCATCTCGATGCTCAACATAGTAAAGAACACCGTGTATTCTCTTCTGGATAAGTACTGGCGGGTCCCAGGGGCTCAGGCCGTCTATCAACCACACCTCAGAAGTCGTCTTGTTCATAATATTCAAGGTGAGGAAACGACTGTCTTTTGTAAGATATAGGAAAACAAAATAGCTAGAAAGAAGAAAAAAGCACAGGATTTCATTAAGTCATTATTGTACTTGTTGCAGACTGGGATATGAGTAGGAAATCCCACTTTCACAGTCTGCAACATTATTAGATATGTAAGCAGTAAGGCTGAAATGACTTGCATGGATATATATATATTTAAATAAGGGGTATATTTAGAAGCAGGAAAAGAGCTGGAGCTGAGCTACAAACCCTGGAAGACATTTGGAATCAATGGCATCATTTGGAGTGGACGCCACTATCCAATCTTTAAGTGTCTCAGGTGAAATGCTACAGAATACTAACAACTGAACAAGAAATGTTTTTTTTTTTCTTGGGGTGGGGTGAGGTGGGGTGGGGTGGGAGACTAGCTAGATGACTCAGCAGTTAAAAGCATCAGCCATTCTTCCAGAGCACCTCGTTCAATTCCTAGCACCTACATGGTAGCTCACAACTGTCTCTAACTCCAGTTCTTGCAGATCTGGTGTTCTCTTTGGCCTCTGTGGCATGCATGTGCTACACAGACACACATGTAGGCAAATGCCCATACAACATAATAGAACAAAATTTTAAAAAGAAAGAAGTGATTTACTCAAGATCAATCTTACAAGCATCTGTGAAATAATTACTAGAACTCCTTGCAGGGTCCTCTTTTGATTTCTTTTGGGCTTTTGAGATAGCCCTGTGCAGCCCTGAAATTGACTATGCAGACCAGGCTGTCCTCACAGAAGGACACCTGCCTCTGCCTCTCAAGTGCTGGGACCGAAGTTGTGCACCACCACACCCGGCTCTAATTCTCTTTCTTATCAGAAAAATTAAGCTCCAACATAAAAGTGAAACGATGGGTGAAGAGCTAAAAAGCTGTCTATTTTGTTGTTTAATTCCCATAAATTTTTAGCTGTCTGGGCAAAACATACTAATTTCTAAATCATTACAGATGTACGACTAAAATTCCTCTGGAAATTTCTAAGATGTCAATGATTGGCATTGGCACAATATAATCAAGGTTACTCTGAGCCTATTTCCCAGGGCTATTTGGGGTTTGGACCCAAGAATCTTCAGAGACCAGGCCACTTTCCTTGCTTTTTAAAACTGAGACCTGTTCTTGGTGAATAGTATTTCTGCCAAGAAAAAAAAGAAGTGTGCAATGGTAGAGGTAATGGTGTGGGGAGGCGGGTTGGTGTTGGAGCTGTTGACTATTCGGTGACGTAAAAATCAGATTTTAAAAATTTAGCATAGATATTTCCCTTCACAATCTGTATAATACAGTTTTCATTAGAATGTATGGATTCTATGGCTCTAGAAATAGATATATTAAAAAACAAAGAGTCAATATTTAAAGTGCTCTTTAAGAATATGTTAGCAGGCACTTCCCTGACCATAAATTTAAGAGACAGTCTACCATCAAAATGAAAACTTGTTTTAAAATAATCAACAACTGAAGTACTAGAAGAAAAGATGATGGGAACTGTGGCTGATGGGTACTCTTTGTGGCCACATTTATAACATTTTCCTAATTTGGTATCCCAGATTGATAGAATTTGGAACTCTATAGATTAGTTCTAGAAGGTAGAATAATAAAGTAATAATTTCCCCCATTCTCAGCACTTCAAGTCAACAATAGCAGTACTTTAAATAGTGGGGAATACTTTGGGGAAAGCGTGTAACTGCATCATTCTAGCACCTTGGGTCTTTTTCTGTGTAGAAACGCTCGTTACGTTTGTTGTCCCCAAATGTGGCTCGATACGCATCATGGCAGCGAAGATTCCTCTGGAAGGTGTAGAATAAGACATCTTCATCTTCTTCATCCTTTACCCATTCTGAAAGGGAGGAAATGAATTAACACACAGCTGCCTGTGCTCCGATGGTGAATGCCAAGTAAAGGAGTGTATAAGCTGATGCCCAGGATCTACATATTGCATAAGCTTGATTTAAAAATGTGAGTTTAAATACAACCTAGAGAACATAAATAAAACCCCGAGACACTGATCCAAGTTCCCATTACTTAGTCTCAATCTACTTAAGCACCTAAATAAAAACCCATATTCAATGTTAAGGACAACTATTGGTAAAGTCACATTTGCTTTTGGGAGATGGTTGCTAAACTCTGAGGAAACACTGACTACATCCCTGCTTCTAGAGAACAGGACAGCTCAAGCTGCCAAACCCACCTTAACAGGTCCTTCCCTTCATCATTCATCATTATCTATGTTCACTTTGTCTTCCCTTTACATTGCTATTATTTTCTGAATTGTTTAATTAGATGCTTTTGCATTAAATTGAAATTATATTCTATCTAGTGCAATCTTTTGTATGTGTTAGTCATCGTCTCTCTGTCTCTCTCTCTGTGTGACCATAACCTATCAATGGAGATTTGCACACAATTATATCATGACTGCCACCTGGCTGACAGTCATTGTAAGTCATTACTAGGTAATACACACCTTGATCTTAGAGGTTTGACGAACAAATGTATTTCTTAGGCTTCACTGTGCTGGGGCTGAGGAGAAATATGGGTACTGGGGTCTGAATCATAAAAAGCTGTGCATGGCCGAAACCCCAGGAACTGGGGGCTAAGAGATTGTAAAGGCTTCCTGTGTGGCCAGCCAGTCAGCTCAGCCAATGTGGGAGCTTCTGGCTCAGTTGTAGATCTTGTCTCAAAGCACTAAGCAGGGAAGATGGCCAATGTCCTGTTCGCACCTTCATATGAGCAAACATGGGCACACTCACGTGTGCAACATAGATACACGGACACAAACAAATACACACACACACAGAGACAGACAGACAGAAGGAGGGACAGAGAGAGGATGCTAGCATGGGTGCTGAAAACTGACCATGTATCCTCTACAAGAGTAACAGACTCACTCCTAACCACTGAGCCATATCTCCAGACCCCCATAAGCACAATTTTAAGGTGACCCACTTAGATAGATAATTAAAGGAGTATTTTGTAGTGAGAAATCCATAGGAGGACATGTAGTCCACAGAGAAATGGACCAGGCACTGCCTGCCATGGCTAAGGAGTATCCGAAGCATGAGAAGCATTTCATGGCTGCCTTTCAAAAGACTTCTTGGTGGCTTACCAAAACTGGACACATTTGGGAAAGAAGCTTCCATGACAGGCTGATCACTGAGCTTCACAACTATGCAGGTGGAGTTTTCAGAATCCTCAGTCCTTATTTTGGCAGCCACGTATTTCTCATCGGGAGCAACTCTGATACAATCAATGAAGGGCTGGTCTAATTTAAGTTCTTCCAGGTTGAATAAAACTTCATAATTATCACTGTCTGCTGTATAAAGGAAGGTAGGAGAGAAAGAATTCCACAATACATCTTGTAAATCATTTAAGACCATATCTTAACATTTTAAATTGAGGCCATATAGTGATGTCCTTCTACAACTGTTATTTAAAATATTTTATTCAAATTATTCTACATACCAACCTATGAGCTATTGTGATAGTCTAGAGCAGTGGTTCTTAACCTTCTTAACTTTGTGACCCTTCCTCATGTTGTGGTGACCCCCCAACCATAAAATTATTTTCATTGTTATAATTTTGCTACTTTTATAAAGTTTAATTTACATACATTTGTAGCTAGAGATTTTCCAAGGGGATGCAACCCACATGTTCAGAACTGCTAGTCTAGTATTTACAGAATTTACAGAGAATACAAATGACTCATATACCTAGCACAGCACTCAGACAGAACTGGACTCCATCTCCACTCTCACTGTTAAAGTTGCTGAGTGTGGGCTGTTAACTCTTTTATCTATGTTAACCAAGATATTAATCCAATCATCTTAGAAATAATCTTAAAAAAATCTATTCTAATAGCTTTGAGCAACAACTATCAAGCTCCTGTTAAAAATGTGAAAACCGGGAAGCCAGGACATCAGTAAAGATATGTGGTTTACCTTCTTCATCTTTGGAACGAACCAAGCAGCAGCCTTCTTGGTAATAAACAAAACCACCATGCTTAATCTGACAATAAAGAAAAAACAACTCTTTATTATTTGATAATAATTTAATTATTTAATGGCTTCACTAGTTCAGATGAAGAGAGGAGACTTATCATGAGAGTCAGAGCTACTGAAGTATTAATGAATGAAATACAAAATGAACCATTTTTACACACAGGTAGCAAGAACAGATTTCCTAAGTTCAGAATTGGTGATTTTTAATACATCAATGCAAGGGCATAACAAAATCTATGTTTGTTCATCTAATATCTGTACAGTGAGATTCAATTAAGAATATCAAGTGGCACTGTTAAGATAATCCAAAATGATACAATGAAAAAACTGTGGCTATTTGAAATGCCAATAACATTCTGGCATCTTCTTTTAAAATCACTGTCATCATCAACTGTGCAGTACTGATTTGATTTTATACAAAGCATACTGTTGGATGGTAAACAGTGCTTGAGATCAAGAAAATAAATATTAATTTTTCAATTTCTCTGTTCAATACAGTATTTAAGACTGATAATTATAAAATGATTAACTGTATACTTAGCTTTACTAAAGTAATTTTCCTTTTATAAAAACATAGACACAACAAAAATATTTTTGAAATAATAAATAGATAGTTTTGTATGAACCTCTCTTTAGAATTTCTACAACTTTACATCAATTACATTCCATGCTTTAAGTTTTAATTTTAAGGATCATATTCTATTTATTGCTTACAGTTGAGAATGCTAGCACACTTGAGAGGCTAAATGCAACTTGATTTTGATGGAATCTTATGTCTCTGAATTATGAAATGCCTCATTTGCATCTGAACTGACAACACATTCAGTTCTCCCAGAAGACACAATGCAGCTTACCTCAGCATTGATGATTTCGTATTCTTCTTGCGGCTGTGTTTCTAATTTTGTTCTCACTTTTTCAAATGCATCCATGTTTTCAGAAAGAGATTTTTCGGCTTCTGGCTTAATAGGCAGAAGATCCTAGAAACATTTTTGGTGGTATGATCAAAATCTTTCAAACTCCGGGGGAATGTCTTTGCTTCTTAGAATTATTATACTTGTCATGCAGGTATTACAATGATAGCTGTGTATAAAATGAGTTTTACAAATCTTGTTCTTTCTTAAGCTCATCAAAAGAAAACAGACACTAGATACATTATAATAAGTGCATGAGTCCTCAAGATACTTCTAGAAGCAGTAAGAAGCCTTGGCAATGTTTAGAAAGACTACATACAGTTAAGGAGGAAAAAGAATTCTTTGAACTTTTACATATGTAATTAAAATGAGTCATAGAGAAAAAAAAAAGCCTGCTGAGTTTCCTAAGTACTGAAATATATCCTAAAAGGAAGAAAATGTCAGAGAGGAAGGCATTTCTTAACTAATCAATGTGGGCTATTAATTCATAGAACAATTACAATATTTATTCTGTGTTATTAGCACATTTTCTGTTGTTGAGATACGTAACTTCACAAATATTAACTGTTGAGCAGATCTTTGTGAAGCCCTGGCTGTCCTGGCTCACTCTGTAGACCAGGCTGGCCTGAACTCTTAAGAGGCTGGCCTCTGCCTCCTAAGCGATGGGAGTAAAGGTATGTGTCACCACCACCTGGCTCCTCCCTTTCTGTTTAAGTGATAGTTCATTATAAAAAAGGAAGGAAAAGCAAAGGGACTTAATGGTGGGTAGAGATGGAGAAGAAACCACATAATCACCCACCGTGCTTCCTCAGAGTAAAATGCTAGGTGCTCTGGGCGCCTCCTGGTAAGGGGGTAGGTACTAGAGGCTTCATCAACACTTGGATAAGGCTAAACCTAAAACCGCCGAATCAGAAAAACGTTCAATAACTCAACACTCCACTGCTTTGCCTTGTTTAAACGGAAGGTTAGTTAAGAAGTCTGATTGTTCAACTCTCGGCCAGGGAAGACAGATGCACAGAGATGGTGCTAGCGAGGCACTGGGCTGCTGGTCAGGACCCTGGCGGCTGACACTTGTTCACAACCTAAGTACATTCATGGTACTTTACCAACAATGTTGAGACTGTAAGTTACAAATGTAGTTTGTATTGTAAAGAATTTACAACCTAAAAGTAAGCACAATAAAACAGGAAACTCAAACAGACTAAATGGAAATTATTTTCACAAAGTTATTCTTTAAAAAATTTTTGGGATGCTTTAATGATCTGGATTAGATTACAATTAGTCATCATAGTTGTTATGGTAATCTCAATCTTTCAGCATCTATTTTCTTTTAAAATTATTATATATTAATAATGTTAGGGCATGCGGAGGTTAAAGAGCTTGTGGGAGGCAGTTTCTCCATCACTACACGGAGGTGAACTGAGGTGGCAAGTCTTGGCAGCAAGCACCTTTACCCACTGAGCCATCTTATCAGTCTCTCAACTTTCACTTTCCATCAGACAGTTAATTTTTGAGTAATTATTTGAAGTCAAAATAATGAAGGTCTGACAATTTATTTTCATTCATATTTTTGCATTCCTATAATTTATATGGCTGATGTTTAGAGTAAGGCAAATATATCAATAACCCTCTAATATTGCGGAGAATATTAAATGCTAAACTAGAATATGACTAGAAATCTGTTTTGAAATTCTCTTAGCATATAAGAGCCTTGAAACTGAGCTTATCTGAATCCTAAGACTACTGACTGCCTTACTGAAGTTTTTCTTTCTTTTTTTCTTTTTTTTTTAGACAGAGTCTCCTCACTCTCAGGCTGCGCTTACACTTTCTGTGTATTGGAGGTGACCTTAAATACCTGATCCCCACCTCTGGAGGGCTGGGATTACAAATGAGTGCCATCACTCCCAGTTTGTGGTCTGGGACTCTGAGGCAGGGCCTTGTGCACACTGTCTAATGAGCCATGTTCCCATTCCCATGCCTGCTGAAATCTTTGGAAGCCTTCATGAAGCAAAAAGAAGTACTTTTTGCCACTTTCCAAAAGCCCAACATAAAATCCACTTTAACAATGAAAGGTAATATTAATCAAATGTGCAACCTTATTATGGTAAAAATGTTAAACTTTCAAGACAAAAAATTGTGAGGTGGAAAAACAATGAATGACGATGAGATCTGCATAAATGGCTAATTCCAGATCTTGGCACGGGAGAGCACGAGGTGGGCTTGGCAAACCTTGAACCTCAAAAGAAGGTTCTCAGAATAACAAAGGCATGTCAGCAGGACATAAGGGACAGTGTAAAGGAGTGTCCATTAGCCACACGTGGGGTAATTTGAGCTGTTATCAAAAATAACAACTAATTAGTTACAATACACTGAAGAAGCAAAATCTACAAACAAACAAATAAAAAACAAAACCTGTATCAAATAAAAGTGAAAAGGGAAAAAGGACTTCAAAGAAACTTTACCAAATAAAAGTAGCTAATAAATGTGGGAAGTACGAAAGACTAATCATTTGGAGAGCTCTGGAAGCAAATAGGTCTAAACTCATCAGCAGGGCTGAACTCTCTGGGCCAACAATACTGCAAAACATTCACAAAGCACCAGCCTTACTGCTTACAGGAAGAATGACGTCCCTTTAGCAATGGGGACCACTGGCAGTTAATGCTTTAGCTAAAACAATCGTTAATGGTGGGACAAACCAACACTGCACCTCAAGTAGAGAAAACAGAAAGGCCGCAAAAGAGAAGACACTGGCTGTTTCAATGAAATCACTTAACAAAGAAACTGGAGAGACACAGGAATATACAAACCCATTCCCTATCCCCCAAAACCTCCTAAACAAGGCAAAAGTATGGTAAAACTGATCAAGGAAAAGAAGACAGAGAACATTAGATATGAAGAACATGGTGTAATTAGTTATAATAGAGATTAAAACATTTTTAATTTTTAATATATTTCATTAGTTATTTGAGAGTTTCAAACATGCATATAACTGTTATCTTGATCATATGGGGGAATCACCAGATCCAACTCCACTGCCTCCCAAGTTCATGCCCACCTCCTACTTTTTAATCCAGAGTCCACATCTGTGTTTCCCATACACTCCTTTGTGTGGAGGGCCATCCACGGGGAACGTGTTCCCCCTAACAGGGGCCACACCCTTAATGAAAGTGGGCTTTCTCTCCCAGAGAAGCCATCAACTCTCACCAGCTTCTCAGTGAGGGGAGGGAACCTGTGAGGCCCTTGCCTCTCCATGCTAAAATACTGACTGGTTGATTCTGATCCACCAGTGAGTTCTTCAGCACAGTGGTTCCCAAGCTAATATAGGACATGAAAATGACTATACAAAACGCAGTAAGTATTTCAAAATTGTGTAAGAGATTATCTCCTTCTTGAAAAAAAGTTAAAGCCCAATGCTTTCAAAGGTAGTTATATTGAACTAGATACGGTGACCTATGCCACTGAAGGATGATTTATGGTTTGAGATTAAGTCTGGGCATTATAAAGAAATCCTGCCTCAGGTATTTCTACCACTTCTACACCTCCTTCACTGCTCCCCAAATCAAAGGGAAAAACCCCACCACTCATAGTCAACTATTTAATAGAACAAGGAAAAAGGTAAACTTACTCAGATTACCTTATTAGGCTAATATAACCTTGACCCTAAGGCTCAGTGACAACACACATGGAAGTCTGCTCTAAAACTATCTGCACAAGATATTCCTGTGCTTCACCTCTTCCTTACGCCTATGCTCACATGCCATACTGTTCGTGCCTCCAGCCTCTGCCATCTTATATAACCTAGAATGTGCTTCCTTCTATTCCCTGACCCTATTCTTTTTTTTTTTTTTTTTTTTTCATTGTACCAGGTCACTTCCAACTCATTCTTTTTGTTTCAGGAACAAAATTTCATTTATCCCAGGTTGGCCTTGGATGTCCTTTATGCTATGTAGTGGAGGATCACCATAACAGTTATCTTCTTGTACCGACCTCTTGAGTGCCGGGACTGAAGGAGTTTGGCACCATTCCCAGTTGTGCTTGTTGAACCCAGGGCTTCATGCATGCTAGGCAATCACTCTACCAACAGGGCTATATGCCTAGCCCTCAGTAGTTTATACTTACATTTATTTTATAATGTCATTTCTGTTGACAAAAAAATTGAAACTCAAAGCTGAGCTCATTGTCTGAGATACTGATAGATCTAATTGTCTACAACGGCACAAAAATCTAAACAGGGAGAAGACAAGACTTTTTTTTTGAGGAAGAAAAGCTTTTGGAAAATAGTAATGAGAATATTGTAAGACAGAAAGAAAAGTACATTTTCCCCAAAAAAGGGGAAAAAGAAAATCAATCTTGGGCTCAGGCACAGAGTTTTTACTTGGCATTAAGACCACCCTAGGTTCAGTCTCAACCACCCCAAAACAGCATCAACACAAAACCCAATCTTAAATAAGATGGGATCAAACTGTTATTTTAAAAATCCACAAAACAAAACAAAACACCTACTAATAGTAAGAACTCCAACAGCTATGCAGCCAAGTGGGGTTCTTCCTGAGGATGATCAGATGACCCATCTTTGGAAAAGTTGACCAGCGTCCAGTGCCATGCAGTGCTAATAAGATCTACCTTCCTTATTTTTCATTGATTTTTATTTTTATTGTGTGTCTGCCGAGAACAACTTGGAGAAGTCAGTTCCCTTTTACTTGGCATTGATTCAGTCTCAACCACCCCACACAGCATCCACACTAAAACCACCATCCGGTTCTGTGACTTGAACCCAGGGCTTGAGCTTAGGATTGGCAGTGAGTGACCTCACCTGCCGAGCCACCTCACTTAGCCCAAAAAGTAAATTTTGAGGCCCTCTGAATAAACATAATTTACAAATTTGGAAATGTGCTAAAACATTAAATTTGTAAACGAAGAAACTCCCTTGACAGTTTCTGGTAGTTGTCTTATGTAATATATTAAATCTGTATCTAACATATCTGAAATATATATGTAAATCAGGATATAATGTAGTTATCATTTGTGAAATACTATCAAGCCTTAAAACTCTAATTATAGTGGCTGGAGAGATGGCTCAGAGATCAAGAATACTTCCTACTCTTGCAGAAGACCTAGATTCAATTTCTAGTGTCCACACAACAGCTCACAACAGTCTGTAACCCTACTTCCAGGGGATTTGATTCCCTCTTGTGGCCTCCATGGACATCAGCCTTGGACATGGTACACAGACATACCTGTAGGCAAACACTCAAGCATATATAAAAAATGTGAATCTATAAAAGTAGAGGCATAAAGCTAGTCCAGATAAATTTTAGAATTTTGTAACTCTGAGCACACACACACATACACAGACTGCCCCCACTGGTAGCATCTGTTAATCAAATGACACATTTAACGTTAATTAATTTAATATTTAATGTCAAGATTAAAGTTCTTTCTTTCTCTCTCTCTCTCTTTTTTTTTTTTTAATTTTGATACAGGATTTCTCTGCATAGTCCTGGCTGTCCTTGAACTTTATCTTTTGTATCTTGTTCAAATAGTCATGATCGGTTATTTTTGAAGTCATTTATTTATAGGAGAATAATGCAAGATGGTAAGAAGGTAAGGACCTGGTCTCTGCTCTCACACTAGTGTTTGAGTATCACTGGCAAATGTTAGTGCAGTAGAATGACTCCTACCAGCTGCTTAACATACTATGGAAACTTCAGATACTGGCTGAAAAGAACGTTACAACTGAATAATCAGGGTTAGATCAGCAACACTCATCACCAAGTACCTTCACTTTCTAAATATAGATATATGGATAGCGGCAGGCAAGCCCTGCATGTCAGTTATCCAAGGGACTTAACAAACAAACAAATAAAAAACAGACTTCTGGCTGGGTATGATGCCTATAATCCTAGTTACTTGAGAGGCCGAGGCAAGAGGATTGTATGAACAATCATTCTGGTCAACACAGAAAGATCTTGTCTCAAAAATAAACAAGAAATCAGATCCTTACTCCTCAGCAACAGACATTCTGATGCAACAGAAATGGCTTAAGATCTAGGAATCTGCATTGATAAAAAGCTCCTAGGATTGCTTGTCTAGTGTGCAGAAGTTGGTACTGAAGAATCCAAAATTATGATAATCAGTTGCCAAGGAAAGTGGGCATAGTGAGGTTTGAGGTTGTTGTTGTTGTTGTTTTTTTTTTTTTTTTTTTTTTTTTGCTGTTGTTGTTTTTTTGAGTGAAGAAAATTAAGATCCCTGATGAGTCTACAGTCATACCAGTTCTGGCTAGTTCTTTTCCTTTTTAGTTTTTCTATTACATATGCTGTCTTCCATTGTTCTTCAGGTAACTTCTCTAGAAGTGCGTCTTTAAACAGACCTGTTCCTATCCTATCCTGTCCTGTCCTGTCCTATCCTATCCTATCCCTTGTAAAAGTGGACACATATAGAACTTAGTGGTACCTAGCAAAAGAAAGAAATGTGCATTTCTGCCTCCAGAGTATTTTCACAGCTGTGGGGTTATCGTTAAAAGTTGTCCTCAGATTTCAGTAAGCATAATGAAGAAACAGCCCGGCATTTTGATAATTTTATTTGCCATAGAAGGACTGGTTGACATATAAAATGTGGGGAAGGAGAGCTGCTTTGTCAGTGGAAGAAGTCCATAGAAGAGTTTCTATTTGTAGAGTTGCTGTCAGGTCAGTTTCTAGGAGTGGGAGTCTACGACAAAATTAAAAGTTGCCTCAGAGACAAATGGCTTCAGAGACAACCTCTTGGCCTGGGGTATGGGCTAATCTCACAGCTGCTCCTCTGATGGTAACTCATGCTTACTATTTATAAACCAAGACAAAATGACATAGTGTTTTAATCATGATGCAAAATAAAACAACTCAAAGGCTTAGAGCAGTAGGTAAACTTTAAACTTTATGAGTATAAAGTATGGCTATAAAGTCTACATTAAAAATAAAACCAGAAAATGGAAGTTTCTAGGTGTGTAAAGTTAAGAATCACAGAGCCAAGCTAACATTTCAAAGGAAAACAATCTAGAAGATTGAAATCTAGGAAGTGGAGGGGAGAGGACTCAACATGAAAAGACATATATGTGCACCAAATAATTAGCTAAGAACAAAAAACTGAGTAAAAACTAAAAACAAAACACAATTAAGTAAAATAGTTTAACTTAGAAGATAATACACCGAGTGTTCACTGACAGATGTATAAACAGCATGTAGATTATTTAACCAGAGTATCATCTCCACGAAGAGGGATGAAGTCATGACACATGCTATGGCACCTAAGAACACTAGCAAAGTAAAACAAAACAAAAAGAAAAGGTTAAGTACTGTGTGCTCTGCTCACCCAAGGTATCAGAATAGTCCAGTTCATACATATAGGAAGTGGGTTGGCCGCCCCAGAGCTGAGGGCCACATCAACTGTTGGGGGAGGGTCACACGATAGGATTTTGGAAATAGTAGTTATAGTTGTACTACAATACTGTGACTGTAACTGAGTTCCACACTAATAGTGGCTAAAATAGTAACGTTGGCACCCCTACTAGAGTGTAAGGAGCCCCACGGACATAGTTAAAAGGTAGAGGATATCTGTCATAAAAGCAATAGCTTGATCGCAAGTTAAGTATGATGACCATGTAACATGGCATCTTAGGTAGGACACTCTTGAGAGGAAAGAGGACTATTAATAATTACACAGGGACAACAGGTGTACAGTGGGCCTGTCTCAGGGTAACCGGAACATGGGGCTCCTCTCTATTCAAAGCAACCAGTTCCTCAGGGCTGAATTCAAGTCCACAGTTTGGGGCCTGGCAGAACAGTCAGTATTTTCTTTAGGGACACAAGTTGTCAAAAACATGATAGCTTTTCATTTCTTTGTATAAAGAAACAACACACAACTACATGGTAAAGCTTCCTAATCAAAGATTTTATACAGGAATTAGCATATTACTAGGTTTTATAAAGAGGCATAATTTGACATTTTAGTAAGCCATATCTTAAAACACATTTGCACTAAGTCCTAAGATCAAACCAGTTTTTATCAATCTACATTTTTATATATATTATAGCTCTATAGGTTCACATACAATCTTTTGTACTCATATTGACTACAGATATTTGAGCCTGAAAAAAAAATCTTAAAATCAAATTTGAATTACTGAGAAGATTAGTGATGGATATCTTACCCATTATTTATGCGCTAAATTTAATATTAATGGCCTACAAACAGATTAACTTAAATGGTCCATACCTTACATGAGAAGTTCCGATGTGGGATGTTTCTTGCTAATTCTGCTATCTTGGGTTTATTCTGCAGACTCTTGGTTGGGTGATATTTTTTCAATCTTATTCTATTGTAATAGTGATCAGCGAAGTTACAGTAATTCTGTTTCTGCATGCACTTGCCAAGGTGAGGAATACTACACTTCAAAGCTCGAAGAAGTAATTTGGTCGTCTGCTGCATGGCAGCAAAGTTCCTGGTTTTTGCCAGCACGCGAATGATTTCACACATAGAATTACACAGTAATGGCATCTCAGAGCATTTGAGATCTTATCCCCCACCTTTGGGGTCATTAGCCCCTTAGGTTACAAATAACGGCAGACATCTGATAACTTAGGTTAAATAAATTTAAAAAGGTGTATGAATTAAAGTTCATTCAAATCGTACTTCTTGGCAGGTCTGACTTAACCGTGTCATCTGTAAAATCAGTTTTACTAGGTTCAAGCTATGCAGCAGTGATTCTGGTGAACATATGGACAAACTAAAACAAAAAACAGAAAACAAGAAACAAAATAAAAATTTGCAAATAAGTAAATGGTTTTAATGTGAATCTCAGGAACTCAGGGTGTTCAAAAGCAAAATAGGTTTTATCCTACATATGTAAAAGACAAATAGGAAAAGCCTGAATTACTTAATAAAAGGGGGATTAATATTTGTTGAGTGTTGGCTAGGTGCCAGAGTCTTTTCATCTATTTTCTACTTAAACTTCACATGTACTTGATGAAGAAGCTCTGGTGCTATTCAACATACAGGTGATCCAACTGTGGATCTGGGAGGCTTAAGAAATTTCCCTAACTCACTTTTTACAGCAAAAAAGTTAAACTGATTTGGCTCCTCACCTTGTACGTGGGCTATTGGGCTTAACCATAAGAGGATAATTAATTTAGAAAAACTTTTAAGATGCACAAATAAACCATAGAGTCGTCTTTGGTTTCTACTGGAAGGTAAGTTCATTGTAACCTCCACAGTCAGAGACCCAGGGTTAGGCCTTAGGCTTTGCATGTTACCTGCATCTGGTCTCAATTTCTCCACTTGTAAAACAAAAATGACCACACCGTTTACTTTCTGGTGTTGTTTCGTGAAAAACAAAACAAAACAAAACAAAACAAAAACCCAAAAACAAACAAACAAACAAAAAAAACCCAGACAATTTATGTCAAGAACTTAGTGTAAGCACCTGGCACATAGCAGCCACTCAACAAAAGGTGGTTAATATTAGCATAGGAATATTTTAGGTATGCTGAACACTGTTGGGTGTCATTAGAGACTTCTTCTCTAACACATTCTATAGTAGCACAGAAACACTGCATCAGTTTCACCACAGATCCCATCAGCTATGAAGCCCCTCCCCGCTTAATTTCTTATGTCGCAGCAAAATAATGGACCAGTGGAGCAACAGCCTAGAAGAAAAATGCTCCCAAATCGCTTATCTATCCCCATAGCCTCGAGCCATTCATCCATCATCTGCACGCAGAAGACTGTGCCAGGATAGCGGTGGGGTAGACAAATGGGTGTTCCCAGGAGAACCTATTCATTTCCCGGTGCAACTGTGCATCCCAGGGATGTGGGAGAACGGTACCGATGACCATGCACAGAAAAGACAGGGACCAAAAGGGGGCCCAGGGAGCTGAGGAATGGCTGGAAGGTGGTGGGCAGAGGAATCAGGAAAGGGGACCCTCCAGCAACCCTTCCATACGTACGCAAACTGAAAGACCGGCTCTGGACACAGACGAGTGAAGGCGGAGAAGACAAACGTGAGAACCCGTAGCTCTCAAGGAGCTGCAGTCCCCTCAGCCTGGTCCACTCGACGTCTGCGCTCAGCACCCAGCCAGAAAGGCAACCTACCACGCGCCGCCCAGAGCTAGTTTGCAGCTCGCCGCTTTACGTAACACCAATCCAGCCCGAGGAGGGAAGCACATTTCGCCATATTTATTATGGTCAGGAATGGGGTTTTTTTCTTTTCTTTCGCTTCCTGGATTTACTAGTCTCAAAGGACACCTGTATTGTGTTGGTTTGTTTTTTTTTGTATTCTGGCGAGCGAGAGACAAAGAGAGGAAGAAAAAAACAACGAGAACCCCCCCTCCCTGTAGCTGCTCCTCAGGTCCCTCCCACTCAGGCTCGCCCTCACTCAAGATGGCTACCAGAAAACTGGTGCAATGACGTGACGCTGCTGTCCTGGTTGCCAAGGAGATGCGAATACCGGAAATGCGGAATTCGGGGAGGGTGCACGCACGGGCTGTGGGCGAGAGGCCGGGCGTCGCAGGTCCTGACAGGGAAGAAGTTGGCAGGTCCTGACAGGGGAGAGCCGCGGCGGAGGCGTCTCCGCGTCCAGTCAGCCCTGATGATGGAGTCGCAGGTCGCGGCCGCCGGGGCTGGAAGGACAGAAGCAGACGCGGGCAAGGCTCCCACGATTGGCAGTGCCACCCGGGGGCCGGTGGTTTCGGCGCCCAGGGGGGCCGTCCGGTGGCGGCTTCTGCGACAGGTAAGGGCGAGCGCCCGCCACCCCGCCGCTGGCCACTCCCTCAGGTGCGCGGCCGCCGCCGCCTCTCCCCGCGGCTCCCCGCCGCGCCTCGCACTTTGCCTTCGCGGCGCCCCCTGGCTCCGTCTACACCGTCCCGCCGCACAAACGGGGAGTCTGGCGGGGTGGGCGAGCGGGACCGCCTTGGCCGAGGTCCCGGGAAACTCAGATCCGGGTAGAGAACCCTCGTCCGTCCCGGGGGTGGGACCGCCGCCCCTTGTCGCGGGCCGCTCTCCTTGACGTTCTTAAGTCCCCGCCGGTTGTTGTCCCCCACTTCCTGGGTGCTCCCCTTGGTCCTGCATCTCTGGACGTCCGCGTGGTTGTCTGATGGAATGGTGACACCGCACGCGTTTCCGTGTGTTTTCTATCAGAGAGTAGAGGGAGTAGGGAAAGCAGTCGCTTTCCCTTTTCCCGCCACGCGAAAGTCAGGCGTTTATCGTCAAAGTTTGAAGTGATCGTTGGGGACGCTCGCAGCCCAAGAGGTACCAACGAATCCAAATGTGTTGGCTCCTATTTTCCAAACTAATCCTGTGAAGGCTGTTGTGTTGATGAGTTTCCTTGGTCATTGTGTCTCGTCCCAGCAATAGAGAAATCACTCAGCCAGTGGCTCAGAGCACTGAGTCCTTAGTGTATTGTTTTACTTAGCTATTGCTAATAGCAGCCAACCCCTTGTCGTATGTCATACAACTTTTGTGAGCCACCTGGTAGTTTATTGATGTAGGTTGTGGTCACCTGCGTGGTTTTTAATATTATGTACTTGGTCCTTATACCCGCGGTTCTTTGCTCAGTTGGCTGGCATGTTCTCACAGTTATGGTAGACGTCTAAGAGAGCAAAAGGCACATTTAAAATCCCTGCTTCCCTGATGTCTGTTAACATGCTGTATCACTTTACTTGTATCACTACTGTGGCAATATGCTAGACAGAGCAATTTAAGAAAGGAAAGCTTTATTTTGGGACACAGTTTGGTAGTGCAGATGATAGCAGGAAAAGTCAAGGCAGCTGGATCCTTAAGCAGCTGGTCACACTGTGTTAGCAGTCAGGAAGAAGAGAGCAGTGTTTTAGTTCTGTTTTTTTAGTTCAAGACCCCGTCTGTGAAATCATGATACCACAATTGGAGTGTGTCTCTCCACCTCAGTGAATTCAATCAAGAAAATCCTTTACAGGCTGGTGTAGTAAATATTGGTTATTAGTGTTTACTGTTAATCACATATAATTATTACAGCAGCTATTATTATTTAACCAGCATCATATCATAAAAGACACAGACACCTGTTAGATTTTAATATGCCTTAAACTCTGGCACTGGGCAGAAACTACCCTCCTAAGCTATCTTTTACCTTCTGCCCCACATCCCATGCCCACTGCTCTAATAATTCCTAACAGGCCTACCTCCCATCATATAGCCCACAAATACTTGCCCGTGTTTCTCATCTGGGCTGCTTCCCTCCATCACTGATCCTTACAGCAGGCACCTCCCAGCTGCTTGCTCTTGTTCATGCTAACCCATGGCAGCTCTGCCTCCAGAAGAGGAGAAGAGCTCTACTTTGCCTCTGTTCCCTGACTTCTCTTGTGACCTCCTCTCCTCCAAGCCCACGAAACTTAGCTTGGTCTAACTCTCTTCTGCCCTGCCCAGTGTGTAGGCAATTATTTACCCAATCAGGGTCAGCAAACATCATTTCGGATAAGTGATTGTCTGTTCATAAGAGACGGCAAGCAGACCCTGCCTCAGGGAGCAGAGTAGTTAACAACCAAATACGAAGCACTGCAGCATGCCGTAACAACAGGCACGGCAAGTGGTCAACTTGATGAATTGCCCCTCATGTGCTTCCTGGGACCCTTAGACTCCTCTAGTTCTTGTCAGGTTGGTAATCACTATGGACCATGGCATAGGCTGTTAGCTATGGAAGGAGGGAAGACTCGTGGGGAAAAGTCACACTGTGGGAAAAGTACTCTTTTTGTGTGTGTCAGGGAAGAAATGATTTTTTTTTCCTGTAATAATTCAGTCTGTTCCAACAGGCTAAACATTTGTGGGCTTTTTGTAAGCATTTAAAGTGACTGAACAATTTATTCATGCCTCATCTGTACTCAGGAGCAGAGTGTGAAGAATCTGATGAGGGCTAGAAAGTTGTGACTGTACTCAAGTGATAAAACACTTTGCATGTGCAAATCCCTAGTTTTGATCTCTACCACCAGGCATGGGATGTTCTTTCTCTTGTGCACACTTTCATGATGTGGGTTTATTTTCGCCTGCCCCCTCCCCCCATTTGTCTTTCTGTACTACTCAGGATTCCAGTGGTGTCTCCAGTGGCATTACCTATTGAGTGCTTACTCTGGAATTGACATTTTTGAGAGAAAACTGTCTTACTAGTACAGTATTGTTTCTACGTTATGTGACAAATTGCTGACTTTTGACTCTAGTGCCTGCCTTAACTAGAATCTGTGTATGATCAGCAACTAAGGAAGTTACAGGTGCTTTATTTTCCTTTTGTTGAGTCTCTTCTGATAGCAGTGATGACTACTTGCAGTTCAGGCTTTCAACCTCCATCCAGTTAGTGGCCCTGAAGGAAACATCTGTTTTCCCTAATAAATAATTTCTTCCAAATGAGTCTTGTAGGCCACATTTGGGAATTGTTGTGCCCAAGAGCATGGAGCTATTTGGCTAATCTGGGTCATCAAACTGCTTTAACAGTCTCAGCAGAATTACATAAAGAAGAGGAGGTTGTCAAAATGAAGGCATACATCCACAAAACCACAGACACCTCTGGCATGAAGCTCTCTACCGAGAGGGCTGAACACTTGGCTGAGGAATCTGACTAATAGACTGTCTCAGAGTGTAGTGTGAAGCAGGATGCTATGTGTGAGACTCTCAGTGCTAGCTGAGACCCCTGATTTTAGGCTCCGTTCTGCCCTTGACTTTGTGTGGTGATGAACACTTTATTGGACATCAGTTTTTCATTGTAAGCAAAGGACCAAGGGCAGGCTTCTGTCAGACTCTCCTACCTTTGATGATCTTTCCACTTTGTAGACTCAAGTTTTGGAGTGCTCTCTGCTAACCCTTCAGGTTTCATTGGCATCTGTAGTGACTTCCCATATATTTTCACCTCTAATATTTATAATTTGAGTTTTTTTGCTTTGTTTGTTTTCTTTCCTGTTTTAGGTAGGGGTTTACCCATCTTACTTATCTTTACAAAGAATCAACTTTTAGTTTGGTTGGTTTTTTCTGTATTCTCTTTATTCTTTTAGTCTGTCTCATTAATGTCTGCATTGATTTTAATTATTCCTTGTTTTCTAGTGCTTTTAGATTTGGCTTTTTTTTAAGATTTAACTTTTAATTGTTTGTATATGGGAGGTGAGCTTGTGTAGAAGAGTACAGGTGCCAGAAGAGGGCATCAGATCTCTTGGAGCTTATGTTACAGGGCATTGTGAACCACCTCCTGTGGGTAGTAGGAACTGAACCTAGGTCCTCATGATTTTATGTTCTTAACCTCTGAGGTGTCTCTCCAGCCCCTGAATTATTATTACTTGTTTGAGGCCTTGAGTTATAAAATCCCAGCATGGAGAAGGGAAAGCCCCACCCTAACCAAGAAGCTATTTCAGTTGATAATCTGTTGTGAAAAGAAAAGTTTTCTCCAATGGAGTATCACTGGGCTTATCAACCACTCTTCAGGCCAGCCTCATACCCTGAAGTAGTTGGCCAACATCAAAAGGACTTTATGGTTTTCTAGGGTGCTTTTTGTTTTGTTTTATTAGGTTTGTTTGTTTTTAAGATTTATGTATTCACTTTATGTATATGAAGGCTTTGTCTGGATGGATGCCTGCACATCAGAAGACGGCATTAATCCCATTACACTTGTTTGTGAGATGTCATGTGGGTGCTGGGAATTGAACTTGGGACCTCTGAAAGAGCAGTGCTCTTAACTGCTGAGCCATCTCTTCAGCCCCCTGTTTGGTTGTTTTTACTTTTATATATACATATTTTTTTCTTGAAGTTGGGTGGGTAGGGAGATGGAAAGGATCTGGGAGGAGTTTGGAAAAGGGAAAGGGTATGATCAAAATATATTATATGAAAAATATTTAAATAAAAATGTTTTTGAATAAAAACAGAAATCCCCATAAAGATAAATTTATCTCAGTTAACCCAAATATGTTTTTTAAAAAAAATTATTGAACTGTGCATACTGAAAACTCAGTAATTACATGGAACTGAAAAATCATAATCATATTAATTACATAATTTATAATTAAACTAATTATAAAAATTAGAAATACATACATTAAAGACCTTGAATTGTATCACTAGTTTATTTTATTTTTAAATTTTTTATTTTATTTTAGTTCTTTGAGACAAGGGTTCACTATGTTAGCTCTGGCTGTCATGGAGCTCACTATGTAGACCAGGCTGGCCACAGACTCAAAGAGATCCATCTGCCTCTTCCTCCCAAGTGCTGGGATTAAAGGTGTGTGCCACACATGGGACACAGTGGTTCCTGTCTATAATCCCAGCACTTAGGGAGGCAGAAACAGGCATATCCCCGAGTTGGAGGCCAGCCTGGTCTACAAAGCAAGTCCAGGACAGCCAAGGCTACACAGAGAAACTGTCTCTGAGATTACAGGTGTGTGTCTCCAGGTCTGGCTCTGTTTGTTTTTTAATGTAAGCACCCATAGCTGCTTAGCAGTACCTCAAGGTTCTAGAAGTTACATTTCATTTTGAATTAATTCTAGGAATATTTTAATTTCTACTATGACTTCTTCAATGACCTTCTGGTCATTCAAAAGTTTTTTTTTTTGGTTCTTAAGTGTGTTTAAGTCAAATAATTTTTTCCACTAATTTTTTACTTGGTTAATTGCGTTTCTAATGTCCAACATTTCTTTTTTTGTTTGTTTTGTTTATTTTTTGTTTTCGTTTTTGTTTTAAGATAGGGTTTCTCTATGTCGCCTTGGCTGTCCTGGATTCACTTTGTAGACCAGGCTGGCCTTGAACTCACAGAAGTCTGCCTGCCTTTGTCTCTCTGAGTGCTGGGATTAAAGAAGTACATTTTTTAAAAATATGTATTTCCAATCCGGTCATGATGGCACATGTCTTTAAACTCATGACTTGGAAGGCAGAGGCAGGTGGAGCTCTGAGTTTGAGGCTAGTCTGGTCTACAATAGTGAGTTCTAGGACAGCCGGGGATATACAGAAAGACCCTGACTCAAAAAAAATCATCAACATATTATGTAGAATGTATTACATATTACATAGATATATGATATGTATGTGTATATAAATAATACATAATTTTATACACTTTCCCAGTGAATTTGTCCTCTATGTTGGTAACTTTTTCATCCTCTTGTTGACTTTTATTGTCCATTTCCCTTTGTTTTGCTGACTCTCTTCTCCAGCTCTTGGATTGAAATTTTTGTTGTCACTTTCGTTTTTACCAGTAGACATTAGAAATCTTCATCCTGTATTTTATCTACTCAGTATTTTTGAATTCAGTGAAGAATTGTAGTATTCTAGAGGTCATGCTGCCTTTCAATGTTTCTGTGATGTGGTCTGGGAATGTTGCTTTGACTCTCAGTTTTGTTTGAAGATCTTACTGAGCAGCCTACTCCAGAGGCTCAGTCTTCATACTATCCAGTGAGGACACAAAATTAATTACAACAGCTACAGAATCAAGTTGCACAAGTTATAGAAATTGTTTAAGAGCCCACCAATTCACTGACAATGACTATAAGCCAAAGAATATGAAAACTACTATGAAATTGTAAATTATTAGGGTAAATGTAGAAATACTAAGTGAATAGAAAAAGGAAGGAGGCAAAGAAAGAGGAAAATGTAGAGAAGCTGAGTTCAGGAGACAGAAAGAAAAGGAAAAGTTGTGCAGAATGTTCTGAAGGAGAATAGGAAGGAGTAAGTATTAGAAAAGATTCAAGAAGATATCCAAGAAAGAGAAAATTTGAAAGCAATTTAAAAAGAAGAATAAAAAGGAAAAATAGGAATTTAAAGCTAACAATTAAAAGTTCTGCAAGATGAAGCCAAGGGCTTGCTGCAGCAGCATGTGTGCTAAAACTGGAATGGCCGGGATGACTAGCACAGTCCGGCACAAGGTGACACATAAATTGTAGAAGGGTCCAAATTAGGAAAAAAAAAAAGCAAAGTCAAAGTACTCCAAAGAATACAGAAAATACAGAAGGCTTAATTTTTTTTTTCTTTTTTCTTTTCCTTTTGGTTTTGAGGCTGGAGATGTTCCTTCCTCCCTCTGTCCCCCCTTCCCTCCCTCTCTCTCTCTCCCTCTCCAAGCTCATCTTGTGTAATTCTTGCTGTTTCTCCAAGGAGTCTCACCTTGTGTTGCGGTAATACTATGTAGAGACAGCAGGGAGCACCCAGTGTGCTAGTTGCTGCAAGTCTGATCACTGAGGTCTTCAGGGATGGGCAAATACACATGTACAGTTTTAAAAGGCAGAAGATGGAAAGCTTCATTAGGTTATGGTTTTCTCCCATTTGGATGTGGACCTGTAAGGTTTTTGCTAAAACCATTTAATTTTATATCTATCTCTTTTCTCCAAACATGGAAAACTAAAACCAGTAAAACTAGTCATTTGATTTCTCCTAAAACAAGTAAATACATATACACACATACACACACAACCCCAGAAGCACAAACACACACACATATATACAAACATATATATGTCACACACACGGGTACACACACATGTGCATACACAAACATACTGTGCTGCATGTGCACACACGTACACACGAACAACACGTGTACACACATGCACACAGATATGCACATACACATGCAGAGCCTAATAATAAGACTTGCATTAGTTCTAGCTGTTAAAGGTGTTACTTGTGTTCTCAGGTCCTCTAATTAACAGATGCCCAGGAGAAAATCAGATATAAAAGCCTTACTAACTCTTGATTCCCCCCTTTTTAAGGTATCACACTGTTTAACTGTTACTGTCTTCACTGCTTTCCAGCGCCTTCAAGTGTTTTGTCCATTTTCTCCGTGTGTTCAGCGGGAAGTTAGTCTGAATAATCTAATCCAGTAGTATTGGACATGAAATTCCCCTTATCACTTAAAATTTGCAAACTAGCCTTATACTACTTATATCATATAACCCCAATGTTTGATTTTATTTCAAAGGTTCTGAGGCAGAAGCAGCTGGATGACTGTCTGAGACATGTGTCTGTGAGAAGATTTGAATCGTTTAATCTGTTCTCAGTCACAGACGCCAACAAAAGGGGAAGTGAAGAGGAGGATGGTTCCTGGGTCCAGTACACGAGCGTCTTTTATCCCGAGTACAGCATCTCCGTAAGGTGAGAGTTGTCCGAGTTCAGGTCATAGAAGGAGACCTGGGCACGCAGAGCTCCATGCCTGCTGTGGCTTTGCAGCAGTCTTTATTAGAACTGAGCTGTGAAACTTGATGTTAGAAAATCCCATTGCCTTAGACAGATTCTCTTATGCTTCTATCTCATAAAACCACGAGTATCAAATGAAAGCATCAACTTTAAAGTACTTTTGAAACTTCAAAAAGTCAAGCAGTTTGGCCCAATCGCTTCACCAGAGATAATCTCATTCTACTTTAGTTTATTGCTACTTTATTTCTAAAAACGCTTTTATTATTTATCTTATAAATTATATATTTATGTGTTGTCTGTAAGTCTGTGTTCTTATAAAAATCAACATCTAATGAAGACGTGCTTGTTTGTCTCAGTCACTGTTCTGTTGCTATGAAAAGACACCATGATCACGTCAACTCTTATATAAGGAAGTATTCAGTTGGGGGTGCTTGCTTACAGTTTTAGAGAATCAGTCCATGATCATCATGTTGAGAAGCAGACAGGCATGGTGCCAGAGCAGTAGCTGAGAGCTTTATGTCCTTATCTTTAGGCAGCAGGCAGAAAGAGAGAGAGAGAAACAAAGAGAGACATGAGAGACAACATCCACCTTTGGTAATACACCTCTTCCAACAAGGCCACACCTACTCCATCTAGGCCATACCTCCTAATCTTTCTCCAACATTTCCACCAACTTGGGACCAAGCATTTAAATATATGAGTTTCTGGTGGCCATTGTCATTCAAACCACTTTTAACTGAGATTTAAATTTTATGCAGTGCTTGAAAATAAATTCAATATTTTTAGAAACTTAAAAAACAATTAAGAATTTTGCTACCTTCACTGGGTCTTGTGTTGTCAGACTAGAAAATAATTAATTTAAGGATATAGTGAGTTTCAAATGAGGGGTTCATTTATCTATTCTCTCATAGCATTTGATTATGATAAAAGGCCAAGTTCTTTGAGGCAGAGAAGGCTGAAAATAAAAACAGTTTTCTAAACTATACTTCAAGTGGTAGTTATCTGAAAATCAAGCTTTGGTATTCTTCCCATTCATGTTTTGTTGCTCTTAGAATATGACCAGAAAAATAGTAGGAACTTCAGCTAAAAATACTGATTTCTGAGAAGCATGCAGACTGTTCTAGTTCTTAAAATTGTTTAAGAGACAAGAAAGTTGCAAACTGAAATAACAAAAATACCACTTTTACTCCTAGTTATAGTCTGGTATTTTGCAGTAATGCTGTAGTTGTTTCATTTTTATAAAACCTGCCTTTTGTGACAGGATCTCACATTCCGAGGTGAGGGCTATTCAGTGATACCAACTGTAAGAAGAGAAAGGAGCATCTGGAGGGCAAGTGTGATTGAATATAGCCTACAGGAGTCCTGGAATGATGTTAAGAGGTTCTTGCCATGAAGGATATCTGTTTATAACACTTTAGGTTAAGGTTTCTAAATTTTCAAAGGTGCCAAAAGAGTTAAACATTTGGATAATACTGATTGAGCTGAGTGGTGTGAAAAAACAGGTGTAAGGATCTATTTTTAAATACGTGTTTTATTGACTACAGTAATTAAAAGTATTTTGTGAACTTGCCTTTACAGTCATTCTGAAATTCTAACTAGAGTATGCCAGTTCACCCTTTTTTTTTTTTTTTTTTTTTCTTAATTTGAGATAGGTCTCACTACATGGCCCCTGGTTAGGCTTGAACTCACAAAGATCCAGCTGCTTCTGCTTCTCTGTGTGCTGATAGTAAGGCGTGTGCCAGCACATTCCTTCACTTTGTTTGATGTAGATCATCTATTTAGTCCTTGCTCAGAAAATAAAGTTGTTACATATTACTAAGTGCCTGGTAATGAGCTAGGTGCTTTGGTATTTTCTGTGTCCAGGAATCCTTATGCTACATTTGGGAAGTAGGAATAAGGTGGTTGCCAACTGGAAGATAGTATGTGTGAATTGAAAAAGATGGGAAACCGGAGTGATCCAGAGCGTTCAGGAATAAAGTTTATTTCATTTTTTACTTTATGTGCATTAGTGTGAAGGTATCAGATCTCTTGGGAGTGGAGTTACAGACAGTTGTGAGCCACCATGTGGGTGCTCACAATTGAATTGAATTGAATTGAACCCCGGTCCTCTGGAAGAGCAGACAGTGCTCTTAACAACTGAGCCATCTCTCCAGCCCCCCAGGAATAAACTTTCAAAGCTATTTTCTTGCATCTTCTTGTGATAAAGAACAGAGTAAGTTGGAGCTGGATGTTTCCTGAGTTTTCAATGCTCAGTAATGTTGGCTGCTGAGAATGTGAGGTTTTCACTTGTTGACTTGTTACCAGTAAGGCCTCGTTATCCATCCACAGGGATGCCCTGGCTTATCACCTGGAAGCTTGGGTATTGTATGGACTGAGCTTTTTCAATAACACGGCTCTTTGCAACGACTCATTTTTGAAAGAATAAATGTCTCTAGAACTATGGCAGAGTCCTTACTGAGCTAAAAATTTGGCCTTGAGGGTTTCCAGTTTTATCTCCCTCTTTGTTTTCTGCTTTGTATCCTTCTACATTATCCAAGCAAAAATAATACCTTAACTACACAGAATTCGTCAGTTGAACCTGGTCTTCAATAGCTAGTCAGAGTAACACTGAGGAGGGCTGACAGCTGATGTCTACTAGGTGATATCACTTTCTAAGTGGTTTCTATGTGTTAGCATCTTTAATACAATAGCCAACTTAGGTGAATACTATGACATCATCATTTGATAAATGAGGAATAACCTGGGTGAGGTCGCACAGCTGGTCATGCAGTAATTTGTGCCTGTATTTAAACAGGTAATCTGTCTCCACGGTTTGTACTTTTAAAGCACTGCTCACAGATAGCTACAGGCATAGTTCAGTGACTTCAGCGTAACTTCCCTATTGATAACCTCTCTAGATGGACACAGAGTCTATACTTTTAGCTTCTGCATAATCCTGCCTCTTAAATTGGAGCCTAGGTATGTTGATTTCCTTAATCATTATTGTGATCATCAACTTTCTGCTTTATACACAACCCTGTTATGCTAAAGAATGTTAATGAAATTACCAGAGGAGTCTAGATGGAGGATTTTTGCCAAAAACAGTTTATTCTTCCTCATTACAAATTTTGTTCACATATTTTTACCTATTTACTGTTTTCTCTTAATTTCTTTTAACTTCTCAATATGAACTCCATTCTTATTTTTTTCTATCTCATATTAGCACTTTCAACCTGTTTCTGTAAGATTTTTTTAGCAGTGGTATCTGTTTTCTTCAGTATTGAGTGATGGATATTCTGAAATAGCTTTTGACTGTTTTAGAACAACCAAAATAAATTTTAAATAAAGTATATACATACACATTGATAATTATATATACTATATATCTATATATAAATATATAAAATTATGTAATATAATAAAAACAAAATATATAGAGGTATTTTTAAATTATAAAAATTGATATAAAATTATATCAATCAGTCAATATATATTTCTATATCTAGAAATAATTTCCCATTCTATATTTTAAAGTTTGTTAAATACAACATTGTGAAATGATTAGAGGAAAAAAATAATTTTAGGTAAATTCAAACAGAATAGTGTCTTGTATATAAATAAATAGAAATATGATATGCTTTTCCCAAGGAGCTAAGTATATGAAAATGAAACATTAACAAGAAAGAAGGAAAGTTAAGTAGGCTGTCCAAGAGTTCTCACCATATGGTGCACGACTGATTTCCAAATAATTAAAAACTTGATATGTGTCAGTTTAAAAGCACTTTTTCTGGAAAGTGCTGAGGGATTGGAGTTTAAACTGCATCTGGAAGTAATAGATGGTTTCTGAGAAAGGGAGAAATCATTCCTGATTTCACAAAATAGATAGGTTGAAAACATGCACGGCCAAACTACCAGGGGCTACTGAGAAGGGCATCTTAGCCTCTAGGGAGAGGGTCCTGTAGGCTGAGTGGTTGCTGTGCACTCCTGCAGACTGTAAACATGAGCCCACTGTGTGTCTTGCTCCCCATCACCTGAGAGTTCCTGGGTCAGCTCAACAGAGGACATGGGTGATTCTTGCCTGTTTGTCCTTGGCATCTGTTCCCCAACCCTAAACTTCCCTGTGCCTTGAGTTCTAGCCCTTTGAGATTTTATTAGACTCAAAATAAGTATCCCAGGGCTGCAGAGATGGCTCAGTGGTTAAGAGCGCTATCTGTTCTTTCAGAGGTCCTGAATTCAATTCCCAGCTCACAACTATCTATACTGGGATCTGATGCCCTCTTCTGGCATGTGGGTGTATGTGCAGATAGAGCACTCATATAAAATAAATATATAAAATCTTTAAAAATTAAAAAAAAAATACCCCAAAGATAGTAAATAACTAAATGATCGTGAATTTCAAAGTATCTTATTGTTGTTTAATTACTAAGCTATGTAAACTATAAAATTATAATTACAGAAAATTAAAATTTTTGATCATTATTTTCTCTTAGCCTTGCATAATGGTACTTAAAATGAAGGAATAATGAATTTCTCATTGTAATTTTCATTAAAAGCAAAATTTTGGGTTGTTAGATCAAAGGTTAGATTATGAACTCCCCAGGATCAGTTGTCATTTCTGTGTGTTCCAGAATAGTTCAGTGTTTGGTTGAAAGTGGTTGAGACTGAGGAAGTGAAATGAAGGAAGTGTCACTCCTGCTTTGTTGCTTGAAAAGTCCTGTTTTTCTGGTGCTTTGTTTGTTGGAACTTTATAGATACAACTATTGCTGTTAGTTAGAGCCACACAGAAATCAACACTAGGCCAGAAAGTGCTTCCACTAAAAAACTGTTATTAAAAATTACCTCCACCCTCTCGTATACACTGTGATTTATTATTGCATAGAACTTACTGTAGAAAGACTAGATATTTTCTCCATATGTTATTTTTATAACTTAATTTCCCCATGGCCAAATTTAGATGTTTTGGAATCAATAAAATACTTTCATTAAATATGGCACCATACATTCCAAGGTTATTAATTTATAAATATATACATATATGTGGAACAATACATGCCAGGGTTATTAATTTATAAATGTATTCATAGCTTGAGAAAAGCAAAAGCTGAGAGGCCTGTCCTGTCCTTCTGTCTTTGAATATGACCACTGTTGCTATGGTAATTGCTGAATTAGAAGGCCAGCACTTGACTTTTGGCTTGTCCTAGAAGTGTAGGATAGGCAGGAAGTCAAGAATGTGGCTTCAACTGTGTTACGTTTTTAGTACAATCAGTGCAGCACCATGAGATCATATATTGCTTCTCAGAGAAAGGAAAAGACAAATGAAAGCATTACACTACTGAAATTAGTGTGTGCCTTCTAGTGCTAAGTCAAAACTGGTGACAGGAATGATATGTTCATGAAATTAGATGCATGGTGTATTATCCTCACATACCTGGCATATTATAGGTACATATTTCAATAAACATTTCCTTTCAAAAATTATAGTATGGATGTGAAATGACATCTCACTGTGGTTATAGTTTACATTTCTCAATGATGATTTCAGAGGTACTACCTAGTTCTGAGAGTAGAGGCAAGAGAAGGTAGTAAGTTGAGGTGGTGGTGAATATGAACAAGATACATCAATATACAAGCACCATTATGATGAAAGCCATCATTTTGTGCACTAACTAAAAAATTAATTTATAAATTGGGAAGTGGGGGCTGGAGAGATGGCTCAGCGGTTAAGAGCACACTGGCTGCTCTTCCAGAGGTCCCAGTATCAATTCCGAGCACTCATATGTTTCATAGCCTTCTGTAATGGGATCTAGTGCCTGCTTCTGGGCATATGTACATGCAGACAAGGCACCCATATACATAAAATGCAGAAACAAATAAATCTTAAATAATAAATAAAATGAAAAAAGGCAAGGATGGCAACTGAACAAATATGATTACTGCGTTTATTTAAATAGGTAGTTTTAATATTAGGAATAGTATTAATAAAAGATATTAAACAGCTTTTAGTTTCTTATTTGAAAAAGTCTTTATAGGACCTTTTCTAGTGTATGTGGAAAACTCAAGTTAATTAAGTCGTATTTTCATGTAACATGTTATAGATGTCGGTTAATTATGACATTAATATTCTATGTTGTCTTAATCTCTATTCATGATTGTTTATGTAATTTATTTACATGTAAGTGTTCTCAGTTTGAGGAAATTAAAATGGTTTCTGGAATGTGTGTTGAAATTTATCTACATTCTTTGTGGATGTTACCTATAATTTCTTATATTGTAGATAAGACTATAAAAGCCATTTAGTTATAAAAAAGCTTCAAAGTGAGTTGTACAATCTGTTGTTAAACATTTTCTTTCTGAAAACTTCTACTTTTTTTTTTTCTTTTATAGTCTTCTAGGGTACATTCCACTCTGTGGCTTACTTTTTCTGCCTTTTAAATTTTTTTTTTTTTTTGTTCTTGTTAATCAAGGTACAATCCACATGCCCTTTACCACTGTAACCAAGGCTCTCAGCACAGCTCCCAGTGCCTTAGTGTTTGCAACTTTGCCCTATTGCAGCCTCACATTAATCCAAAAGTAAGTCCACACCAATGTCAGGAACTCCCCCATCCAGTCTCTGTCAACCTCTGATTTGCTCCTATTCTTGGAGGTGGGGGGGGCTTGTTTGTTCTTGACATTTCATAGAGATGGAATATTACAATATGTGGGCTTTTCTGTCTGGCTTTTTTTCACTTAGTACACTATTATACATAAAAAAAAAACATTTACTCAAATTCTTGTTTCAGAAAGTTGTTTTTTTGTGGTTGAAATAATGTCATTATATGGTTAATAATGCATTTAATACTCCCTTATGAGCTAATGGACAATCTGAGTTGTTTTTGCTTTTGGCTGTTACCCGTAGTACTGTACATTCATATGTACTGTGTGTGTGTGAACATAGTTTTCAGTGCTCTTGGTATGTACCTGGGAAGGAAATGGCTAGATAATGCAGTTGCTACATGTTTAACTTTTTGAGGAATGCCAAACTCTTTCATAGTGGCTTTTTTACATTCTTACTAGGAATGAATGGGAATTCAGATTTCTCTTCATGTTTGTCAGCACTTGTTTTTTTGTTGTTTTAAAGTTAATTTATTTGTGTGTGGGTGGTTTGCCTGTATGTATGTCTGTGCCCTACATGTGTGCCTGGTGCTCTCAGAGGTCAGAAGAGGGCATTGGATCCCCTGAGACTACTGGTGGCAGGGAGCCACCATGTGGATACTGGGAATTGGACCCAGGTCCTCTGGAAGAGTACCCACTGCTCTTAACCACCTCTCCAGCCCCTATTTGTTTTTCTCTATTAAAAATTTATAATGTCTAAGTGATATGAAATGATATCTTACTGTGGTTTTAATTGTCAGTTCCCAGTTGAAAATGAAAGATGCTAAGCATCCTTTATGTATTTATCATATAACGTCTTTGCATTCAAGTATTTTACCCATTGTAAATTATATTGTTTATATTTAGGTTCTTTCTTTCCTTCCTTCCTTCCTTCCTTCCTTCCTTCCTTCCTTCCTTCCTTTCTTTCTTTCTTTCTTTCTTTCTTTCTTTCTTTCTTTCTTTCTTTCTTTCTTTCTTTCACATATATATGTGCTCTCTCTGTAGGTCAGTTTCATGTCAAGGGCATTAGATTCCAGTATAGATGGTTGTGAGCCACCATGTGGTTGCTGGGAATTGAACTCAGAACCTCTGGAAGAGCAGACTGTGCTCTTAACCACTGAGCCATCTCTCCAGCCTTATATTTAGGTTCTTAAGTTTAAAAAATTTTTAACCCAAAATTAATAAATTGTGACATAGATATTTATGTAGTACAGTGTGAAATTTAATGTCTTTCTACAGTGTATAATGGTCAACCCACCACCTCATACATCAGTAATTTCTTTGTGATGGGTTTTTTTACATAGCTCTGGCTGACCTCAAACTTGCTTTGTAGACCAGGCTGGCCTTTAACTTAGAGATCTGCCTGCCTCTGCCTTTTGGGTGCTGGGATTAAAGGTACCACCACTGCCTGGCTAATTGTTTTTATAAGTAGAATCGTGAGATTTGGCTTCTTGTTTCTCCACTCTTATACAACTAAAAATATCACAGTGCACACTCTACTTCAAGATAGTGCTTTCAATAATGACAAGCTCTGCTTCAGTATTAACTCAGAAAGTTGCAGTAGTTACTGAGTAGTGTGGGCTTTTAAGATAGGCGTTTTACTTTGGTTATTCTAGCTCCTGGCTTTAGACATTTAACATTATGTAGTATGCATACTGTTTTTCTATTCTGCTCTGTTATATGACAAAATATTTCTTGGGGAAATGCTACACACATGTCTTCTCACCCCAGATATGGGGTGTTAGGTTCACCCAAGATGGAGTCACCTAATACACTGTGGTGGTTTGAATAGGTATGGCCCCCATAGTCTTACGTGTATGAATGCTTGGTCCATAGGGAGGAACACTGTTAGGAGGTGTGTTCTTGTTGGAAGAAATGTGTCACTGTGGGGGTGGGCTTTGCGGTCTCATATATGTTTAAGTTGTGCCCAGTATGGCACATAGTCTTTTGCTGCCTGCAGATCCAGATATAGAACTCTCAGCTCCTTCTCCAGCATCATGTCTGCCTGAATGCCACCATGCTTCCCACCATACTGGTAATGGACTAAACCTCTGAACCGTAAGCCACCCCAATTAAATGTTTTCCTTTATAAGAGTTGTCATGATCACAGAGTCTCTTCACAGTAATGGAAACCCTGACTAAGACAGACACCAGGATGAGCTCTGACCCATGTGGGAGAATGGAAACTGACCATTCTGCACTTCTCAGAGGTTATGTGACCCCTTACCTCAGCTGAGCAGCTTGTCCACAACATCCTGTTAGCTTATAGTGACCAGAAGTGCTCTCATAAAGGACTTTTGCTTATAGCAGCTCCTTTCGCCTTAATGCCTTTCTGGTCACTTTGGAAGGCTCTGAGGCCTTCCAGAGCCTCACAAGCACGGAAGTGGGCTTTCTATCAGTATGCTCCCTAAGGACTCTGGCTTGACTCAAGCCTAGTCACAGTTGTGTACAGGTGATCCAGATAGGCCTCTTCCTCTGCTTTACCATTTCTCATCTCCTCTAGATTGCTCTCTCACTCACAGTCACTCTTTACATGCTAGTGTGAGTCACCAAGAGCTGCCAAAGCCTCTGTACTTTGTAAAGATCCCACTGTCCCTTTATGGGGCTCCTCAAAGCCACTAAGGCTTCATACTGATTGCACAGTCCCTTTTGAATCAATGTTTTCCTCAATTCTCCTGTGAACAAAGCTCTGTCCAGTCCAGCAAACTGAGGTCCACACACAGCTTCTCTTATTCCTACTTCCCTCAGTAATGTCTCCTCTATTGTTTTCCACTCCTGTGCATTTATGGAGTCTTCAGAAGGAGATAACCAAGTGTTCCTAATGGCTCTAATAAGTCAGTCCATTAGGGACTAATTTCCTTCATGTCTCAGGTTATGAAGCCTTTGCCTTAAGGAGGGCTGGGGAGTCATATTACTCAGTTTTCCTGTCTCCACAGCAGACTGCTCCCACCTGCTCCCATGTCCCACAGCCTCACAAGCCGTACAGGCCAGGTTGCAGTAGGCTCCTTGCTTTTCAAAAAGTCTCCCTCAATTCCAGGAGCCCAGGTGCTGAGTATTCCCTCGTTACAATACTTTCTTGCCCCATCTGCATGCTTGATTTTACACTGTTCCTTAGTTTTTTCATATTGAAGTTGGACCTGTGGGCATCTTCTATTGCCTTACCATGTTCTTCTTCTCCTCACTCTCTGAATCTTTCCATGGCTTCCAAGTTCTTGGATCCCAAGACGAGCTTTTGAGTATGAATCTAACTTGTACTTTCTTTTTCCTCCTGCCCTCAAGCCTTAAGCAGCAGCAAGCCAACACCTCATCTCATCCTGTCATTTATCCAACAGCCTCAGATCAGAGGCTAACACAGAGAATGCTGCCTCAGCTCCCTTTTTTGGTTGAGCTTGTTCCCTTACACAAACATTTCCGCCTCAGATGCATTTCTGACTACACACGGCAGAGGCCAGGCAACCTCTGCCTTGCTTGTGGATAGTTGTGACTCTGAGGTGCTAATCTCAAAGACTGCAAGAGTTCCTCTCACCTTCAATGGTTTTCAGGGGGATTCCATATTCAGGTGGTGGCCCCTGCTCATCAAGCAGGCATGCCACCCCATATGCCACCCAGATGTCGACTCCGGGAGTCCTCCCAGTCACTGCTGATCCGATGGCTCAGCCTTAGCTGCCTGTCTCACTACCTTTGCAAGAGCCATGCAACTGCTGTCGCAGAGGTCTCACTAACACACACACCGTACAGGAAAGGCCAACCTATCAGAATGTCCTCCTCAGATGCTCCCACTCAGGCTTCTTGGCTGCGCTGCACACCTTGCTACTTATAGCTAGAACCATGCATTCACTTCTCTCTAACTCATCTGTGGTTCTGTCTTGTTCAGGTGCCAACTATGTTGTACGACAAAACTTTTCCTGAGGAGATACACACATGTCTACTTACCCAAGATAGAGAGCCTATGACAGACCAAAGTACAGATAGCACCAAAGTTCATTTTGGTTAACCAGTGATTTTTATTGGGATTACTTACAGGAGCAAAAATGGCTCAAAGACATCACCAATGCCCACCCCAGCATGGGTATCAGCTCACAAAAGCTGAGAGCCTGGAGCACACTGCACAGCTTGTATGCAACTTGACAGGTTGAAGAGTGTCCTTTCCAGGTGCTTGCCTCAGCTGGTCCAAACCCTTCCAGGCAGGTGGTCTGGAATCAGTCTTCTTTGCAGCTTGTCTTGTCTGAGAGACTTCTATTCAAATCACTCCTTCCTTTCCTCCCTCCCTCCCTCCTTCCCTCCCTCCCTCCCTCCCTCCCTCTTACTCTTTGGCAGGGAGAGGCCTAGTGAATCTGGTCCTTTTCAGGGACTTTTAAAGCTATTTTGAATTGTTTACCTTCCTTCTTAAGGAATGCAGGACCAAATGTTTCAATCTCAGAGGAAATTGCTAGACAGTATCTTAGTTAGGGTTTTATTGCTGTGAAGAAACACCAGGACCATGCCAACTCTTACAAAGGACAGTGTTTAGTCGGGTGCAGTTCAGAGGTTTGGGCCATTGTCAGTGTGAATGGAAGCGTGGTGGCAGGAAGGAAGAGAGGTGTCTGACAGCTCTACATCCCCATCTGAAGGCAGTAAGAAGAGGGAGTGACACTGGGTCTGGCTTAAGCATCTAAAACCCTTAAAGCCCTTCCTTTGTGACAGACATTTTTCAACAAGGCCACACCTCCTAATAGTGCCACTCCCTCTAGGACTATGCCCATTTTCATTCAAACCACCACTGGCAACATGCCTCAGATTTAATTTTAAATGCTTTATCCTTATTGTGCTGTTTGAAGGTATGGGGGAATGCTAGGGAGGGAGAAAAGGAAAAAGAAAGGGAGAGGAGAGGAGTGGAGAGGGAACCAAAATGTCTTTATTAGGCCATAAAGAAACTGAGTAGGCTTGGTGGGTGGTGTGTGCCTATAATCCGGGCAGAGGCAGAGGCAGAGGCAGAGGTGGGCAGATCTTTTTGAGTTTGAGGCCAGCCTGGTCTACAAAGCAAGTCCAGAACAGCCACGGCTACATAGAGAGACCCTGTCTCAAAAAAAAACAAAAACAAAAACAAAAAAACAAAAAACAACCCCCCAAAATAAAAACAAACAAATTGAAAAAACAAAAGAACAAGAGAGAGAGGGGTAGAGGAGAAATTCTGGTTTTAGGAATTTTTTGAGAAAGGGTCTCTGGCTCTGGTGCTAACCTCTGCGTGTAGCCAAGAAGTTCAAGGAAAGCCTTGAACTTTCCTTTCCTAATGCTGGGCTACAGGCATTTTTTTTTTTTTTTTGAGGAAGATTTTGTAAGGAAGTCATCAGAAACAAGATATTCTACAACTATTTTCACTACAGTAGTATGTGTAATAGCTCCAGAGTATGTGCAATGATATCGTCAACATGAAGTTTGTGTTCAGTGTTGTGGTGCAGTCACAGTCACAGTCATTCACTGTTGCTCTTTGAACTTCTGAACATCATTAAGATCATGTTGCCGGAGATTATTGGATGTTGAAAATTCATGTTGAAATTAAAAACAGTTTTATCAAAGTGTAAGAGCAGATTTGAACTGTGTACTAAAATCTTAACTGATTATCTCTGATTATTAGGATTTTGATGTTTTGTTATCTTCAAAGGAAAAATATATTGTTCATATATTTTAGACCATGCTGAGTTCTGTGCCATGTCATACCACGTCCTGCATCTTAGAGGTTAAAACTTCATGTGCTATAGTTTTCAGTAATGTTAGTGTAATTAACTTCGTGTATCCCAGACCCTTATGTTCACAGAGGTGGCTATAGCATCATCATATGATAAGGAAGCTTTGATGTGTGCATGGTCACTTTATTTATTTGGATTGTGATAATTGTGTGGCCAGTGTTTATTTGGCTACTTCTGATTGCAGACAGCTTCGTGCAATCTCAGTCATTCTGTCAAAGAAATGATAGAAATAAAAGCTCTTAGCTGGATGTGGGGGTACACGCCTGTATCCCAGTACTTGGGGAGGAAGAGGCAGGCGGATCTCTGTGAATTTGAGGGCAGCCTGATCTACAAAGTGAGTCCAGGACAGCTAAGGCTACACAGAGAAACCCTGTCTCAAAAAACGAATAAATAAATAAATAAACAAGTAAATGTTCCTTTTTTTAAAAAAAGGGTAATATAATTAGTATTTTATTGTTTTATATATATAATTACAGTTATTCTAGCAAACTAATATATCTTGATATATATATAATTATATGTATATAGCCCCCATTTTTGTACTAAGCTTTAATGATGAAGTTCAAGTAGTAGTGATAAAATGCATTTCTAGAGACTTATTGATGATTATATATGATGAAAATACCTAAAGTGACTACAGCTGTAATTCTGAGGGAGCATGCAGAAGATTGTAACACTTAACTCCAGCTATTGCTAGTTGGATCCCTTATTAAGATTCAAATAATCAAATCCAATATTTGAAGGGCTAAGTGAGGAGAGAGTAGAGCTAACAGAGATGGAATTAAGATTAGGGGTAAATGCCATGAGTCATTTTTTGCCTGCTGACGTTTAGAACTGCCTGTAAGTGGGTCTGCAGACCTAGTGATTGATTTCTTCTTTGCATCCAGTTTGCAAATGTTGCACCTGCTTTAGCAGAACTTTTGTGTTGCTGAGGATCTGAGGATGGTGCTGGATTGTGATTAATTTTTTTAAATTTTGAAATTAAAAAAAAGTTCTGTCTCTAAGAAATTGCTTGTATGTAAGTATAAATTATTTTCTGTTAAGCAGTGATTTAAAAAAATTATAGCATTTAAGATGTTGATTATAATCAGGAAATGCTATTGCATCAAATACTCTGAAGACCATGCTCTCAGAGTTTTTTTTTTCCCTCCTCCTTCTCCCTCTAGTGGGCAGAAAGTATTTTTTTATTTTTTTATATTAATCACAGGTTATTTACTTTGTATCCCAGCCGTAGCCCCCTCCTTCATTCCCTCCCAATCCCACCCTCCCTTCCTTATCTCCTCCCTGCCCCTTTCTAAGTCCACTGATAGGGAAGGACCTCCTCCCTTTCCATCTGACCCTGGCTTATCAAGTCTCTTCAAGACTGGCTGCACTGTCCTCTTCTGTAGCCTAGCAAGGCTGCTCCTTCCTCGGGAGGGGGGAGGGGGTGCTGAAGAGTTTGCCATTGAGTTCATGTCAGAAATAGTCCCCGTTCCCCTTACTAGAGAACCCACTTGGATACTGAGCTACCATGCGCTATATCCGGGCAGGGGTTCCAGGTTATATCCGTACATGGTCCTTGGTTGGAGAAACAGTCTCATGAAAGACCCCTGTGCCCTGATATATTTGGTCCTTGCAGAGCTCCTGTCCTCTCCAGAAAGTATTTTAAAATTATAACATGGTATGGTTAATTAGTATTGGGTATATCACAATATACTCTTAGATTTAAAAAAGAATTACAAATGCTATTATTTCAGAAATGTTAAATAAAATGTTCTGTTCCTCTGCAGGCATAACAGTGGCTCGTTAAATGTGGAAGACGTTCTTACCAGCTTTGACAATACAGGGAATGTTTGTAAGTTATACACTAACTAAAGTATCTTCAGTGCTCCTCTACTGTTCATTTTACATGCTGTGTGTTTATATATATATGTATATGTATACACACATATATACATATATTCTTATATATGTGTATGCATGCACACACATATATACATACATATTAGAAACTCTTGGTGCCTTTAGCTGTAAAATATGTCTCATAGAAGATGCATACTGAATGGAGCATGGCAATTTTTCCCAAAACTTTATGGATGTGTGTGTTTGTATGTGTGACAGACTATAGATCAGAAGGAAGTCTGGACTGTCCAGTACTGTGCCTTCTCTTTCTTGTTTCCATTGTGATCTCTCCATTAATCTGGTTGTTGGTCTGCTTCCTACTGTGTTATGCTCTGAGTGCTTTACTCTTCGCTCTTTCAGTACAGATTCATTCCAGACATGTTCATCATGATGTCATTATACTTAAAATGCAAGTTTTTGTTTATATATTATCATCTAAGCCTCTGATTAATTGGTGATCTGTTTCTTTGCTGAGTACTTAATAAATTCTAAAATAATGGCATATGATGAAAGAAATCAGCTAACAGTATATTCATGTCACAGTTAAATAACATTAGAAGATATGTGTGTCTTCTGAGCTGTTTTATAGGATACTTTTCAAAATAATGAATCAATACTAAAATGTGATCATTTCAAATTTAAAAATAACTCAATTTTTTTCCTCAGAGGAAACATCAAATCCATAATTACTTATTTATATTTAAATGATAAACTTTGCTAATACTATTGTTTTATCAAATGGATGGATGTGAATTGAGTAATATGTAATAATAAACATTAATTTTGTTCTATGTCCACATTTTGGTTAGCTCTTGCTTATATGGAAAAGTTATGTTTTGTTACTAAGGAATCTGTACATGTTCTATTCTGAAATTACTCTAAAATATTTTAAATGGTGTGGGTTTCTTTTTGCATGGATATTTGTAGTTTATCTTTTAGTTTTACTAAATTCTGACTTAGGTGTGTGTTGTAGTTTTGTGGGGAGCTAGGCAAGGACTGGTTAGCGATGCCATGGTGGTTGAAGACACAACCTGGGGTAATACTAACTGTCATTAAGTCAGCGCTGTGCACACACATGGTTGGAACGTAACCCTGAAATGTGAAATACAGAATTTTTAATTTAGTAACATGAAACTAGTATTATTTTCCTGACTCCGTATGAAATAGGGCCACTAGCTGGCAGCACTACATGCAGTAAAAAGTTACTAATGTTCCAAGTTGTTATTTTACATATAAGTAACTCTCTGTAACTTTCCTCCATCATCCACACCCTGAAGATGTTCCACTGAGAAGTGGAGGAATTGTGTGTTGAGGATGATTTCCCTGCTGTCTGTTTTTTGGTAGGAAATTTCAGAATGAGCAGTTTAGGTAGTCTCTGTGAACTTGAATTTTATTTACTTTTAAAGACTACATATAATTCATAGACATTATAGAACTCTGTTCCTCACAATTGAAATTCAATAAGTGGAAGCTATTTATTTATTTGCTCCTGGTGACTGGTACTTTTCAAACGTGTTTATAAGGGCTTATCAGTATGTTCAATTTATGTTGTTAAAAATCTTTACTTTTACTTTAGAATAAGTGTAAGTTAAAAAGGACACTATGAATTATTATTTTTTTATTTTAGGAAGTATTTATTAGTTTCCTTTCTGTGATATTTGCTCATCTCAGACACTGAATTATTTTGATGTTTTAAAATGGACTATTTTGATTGAACTAAAAAAAACCCCAGAAAGTTAGATAAAAATAACAAAAGAGTTTATTAAAATGTTTTATCATAACAGAGTCTTAAGAACCTGAAAATATTGTCAGGAGAAAAATGCAGTAACAGAAAAAAGGTAAATTAGGCTTTTTTGTATATAGGTTTTTTTTTTTTTTTTTTGGCATGTGAGCATCTGTGTGGTATGTGTGGTGTGTGTGTGTATTCTTGTGTGTGGTTGTATGTCTTTATTCATTGTGTGGAGGCCTGAGGTTGAGGTCGGCAGCCTCCCTCTGTTGTTCTCTGTGCCTGTTCATTGAATCAAGGTCTCTTGAGCTTGTCCATGCAGCTAGGTTAGCTACCCAGCTTGCTCTAGGGAGCCATGAGTGCTAGCTAGAGTTAGAGATGGTCCGCCATGTCCACCTGGTGTGTATGTGGGTTTCATGATATGAACTCATGTTCTTGTGGTTGTGTGGCAAGTGTTCTCTCCATCAAGTCATTTCCCAGTCCTCATGCAACGTGTTCCTTTTTAGTGTTTGTATATTATATGTTGAGCATGTTGTCCTTCCTCCTTCCCTCCCAGCTTTTTCCTGCTCCTCTTCTCTGCTGTTAGTTCCCTTTGGCCCTGTACACAGCTCTACTTTCATGTCATATAGGCTTTTATGCTTTATGTAACTACATTTACTCGTAAATACGTAACTGTATTTAGTCTGTAATTTAAGAGAAATGTTGACTGAAATTTCACTTAATGGATAAATAGGTAAAGTGATGAAATGCTAGTTACAACTTTTATATAATCTTCATCATAAAATGCTCCTGGACGAAAAATAATTTTTCACTTGATAAGTTTGATTTTATTTTATTAGTGTTGTTGCTATGTTGACTTTGTGAGTGGGAAGCCCAGCAGAGGGCACCACAAGCATAATTCTATTTCAGAGCACAGTGTAAAGCGACAGGGATAACTTAAGCTTTCATTGTATAACATAAAGACGTGTTTATACACTGTCATTGATTTATTTCTAATGTCTTTAATGTATTTGCCAATCGTTAGTATAAAAATCTTTCCCTATCTTTGAATTTATTTTGTTTTTGCTTGAAATGCCAGTTTTTGTGTTTTCTGGCTTTAAATAAAGGAGTAGTTTTGATTTCTAACCCTAATGAGGGCTTGGCATTATGGAATATCAGTTCCAATAGAACTGATGTTATAGTATGCAAAGGGGTATTTACAGTGAGGAAAGAAGCTGCTAATGGTGGAAATGATGGGCATAATCACTTAGGTTCTGTAGGTTGCAGACAGTTGTGAGCTGCCATATGGGCACTTGGAGTCTGATGCCCTCACACACACATAGAAACAAGCAGAACACCAATGTACATAAAATAAATATAATTAAAAGTAAATAAATATATAAAACTGCATAAAACATAACTATTTTAATGAGAAAACATTTCAAAATTCAACCTTGCATTCTGAACCTCTGGTAATTCTACAAATAGCATACACTCTATATAACAAAATAATAATGTAACAGAAAACCTAAGACTTTAGAATGCATTTCCATAATTTTCCTTTGGTTTCTTTAAGGTAGGTAAAAAAGAATATATAAAAATCTTAAGGCTGTGTAGAGATGGCACACCGCTTTAATTCCAGGACTGGGGAGGCAGAGACAGGTGGCTCTCTGTGAGTTCAAGGTCAGCGTGGTCTACAGAGCTAGTTCAAGGACAGCCAGGACTACACAGAGAAGCCCTGTCTCAAAACAAAATCTTAATAAGAGTATTTTCTCTGGTCTAAAAGAGATCCTACTACTACAAGTAGAAAGAATGTAGAAAAAGACTAGAGCTGTGTGCACTAAAAGTTCAGATGTGTCCTAGAACTCACTACAGTGTAGATCACCATTGTCACATGTAAAAGTATTAGAGGGGCTACAAACATTTTGTAGAAGCCATGAGACATCTGCCAATCACAGGGTCCTGTCATAGGCCAAGTCGAAGAGGGAAAAAGTTGAACAGCGGAAGGGGTTTTTACTAATACATTCTCCAAAATGAAGCTGTAACATTAGCCAGAAATTCTGACTGACACTAAAATATTGCAACGATACATAACAACTATTGGCTTATACATGTTACGTATAATATACATGCAATAATATACATTTATATATAAGTCTACATCTATAGATTTATAAATTTTCATTATTTCTATATTCCTAGTTAGTGCAGTATTTTTTATTAAATTCTATATATTACCTATATGGTATATATGTTATATGTACATGCAATAAATTGTGTGAGAAATACTGACTTAATTTGTTCAAGTTATCAAAAGACAGTACAGTTTAAAAAATATGCCATTGAAACTATTATACCCCCAAGCACATAGAGGACTTTATAAATACTAAAACTGTATTAGATGCTATGATATCCAAATTTGTTGTCAACTAAGACTAGAAGAATCACATCTTCAAAATTTCATTTTGAGCCGGAGTGGTGGTACAGGCCTTTAGTCCCACCACTCAGGAGGCAGAGGCAAGAGGATTTCTGTGAGTTCTAGGCCAACATGGTCTACATGATGAGTTCCAGGATTGGCTGGATCCCTAACTCTGCTGGGAGGAAGAGAAGGCAAAACAGCTCAAGAGTCAACGCTTGCACTTGAGAGGAGTTAGAAGGCTATGTTTCCAACAGGGTTGCTGTTTATCCCAGAATATAAACTGCCTACAGTGGGATCCTGAAGCTGGAAGTTCAGCTTAGAAGTTCATCAATGCAAAAATAAAAAGCTCAACCAGAAACTCTAGCTGACTCTTTCCCTGGGTCTTTCTCAGTCAGTTTCCGCTGGGTGATAGTGTTGGAACTGAAGGTCTGCTGTCTTCTCTTGCTGTTTTATTCTCTTAATTCTGCTTGCTATATACCTACTAGCCTCACCCATTCAAAACTGGGGCCATAGCTATCCTGATTGTTCTCTATTCTTACCATATGTAAACACATGGGTAATTCCTTTGTGAATTACATAGCCATCATATATCTGTTTATGTGCATGTTTTATGACCTATATCTGTCCATACTTTGTATGTAAACACACATTTATATTTTAGTAAAGTAGTTTAATTAAGAAATGAGAAATTTTGGGCTTTTATGGATCACTCACTGCTCTATTTTAAAGTGTCATCATAGAAAGTGAAACTAAGATTTAGCTCTCTCTCATTCCTAAGAAACACTACTTTGTACTGTGATAAACATATCAGATGTTAAGCTCTATTTCATTGTACATACTGAATTTTTTTTTTTTTTATCAGTAGTATTGGTATCATCTGCTTCATTCTTGATCTTTTTGGTTTTTGAGGCAGGGTTTCTCTATGTATCCCCAGCTCTCCTGGAACTTGAACTCTCAGCTCTGCCTGCCGCTGCCTGCTGATTGCTAGGATTAAAGGTGTGCCACCATCACCCAGCTGTCATTCTTGAACTTTTTAAGTTCTCTGGTGATAGAAAATAAGACAAGGTAGGGAGTACGTTTCCTGTCTAAAGATTTCACATTACTTTGTTATGTGCAAATGCAATGTTGAATGATCCATCACTAAAACAGTATGTCATTCATGTACTAACTAACACAATAAATAAGTGTTTTAGTCAAGAAGAGAGGGTATTTCCAGACTTCAGCATCCAGGACTCATGTGATCAAGATGGAATATCAGTGGCAGGGAAGGATTGATGTTTTTTAATCAATAGTTTTGAAAACACTTAACTAGGAATTAAAAAATAACAAAGCCAATTCCCTCCTTTGTTCTATATCAACATAAATTTAAGTTGGATGAAATACTTAATAGGAAACTGACATTCCTGTATATTCCAGATGAATACCTTTGTTATATTGAGACAGCGATGCCCTTCTAAATGTAACCTAGATCCCTGGGATTTCAAGATTAATAAATAGGCTGACTAAAAGTTTAAAGACACTTCATTAAAAAAGCAGCAGCAAGAAGTTGGAATGTAAGGGGTGCACTGGCAGTTATTAGATAGAGAGACATATGTGCTGACAGAAATACATTGTCTAGAGAGAGCTTTCAGGATCAGGAGCAGAAAGGCCAGTTGCAAGCTGGTGAGCAGCAGTTCACCGTTACAAAGGCAGCCTGGCAGTTTATTTAACAGTTTTAAGTATCGAGGTTTTTACTATCCCTTTTCTGAAAAATAATGCAGCTGTTATTAAAGCTATAAGTAAAGGGATGCACTGCAGCACAACGAATGTAGACGTTTCATTTTAGGTGACTTGTTAATTATGGATACTCCATGCAATGGGTACTATATAGCTGTTGATAATCTATAAGACATATCGAATTAAGAATCAGTACAGTAGGGCCTGGAGAGATGGCTTAGTGGTTAGGAGCACTGACTGTTCTTCCAGAGGTCCTGAGTTCAATTCCCACCACCTACATGGCAACTCACAACTGTCTTTACCTATAGTCCCATGGTATCTGATGCCTTCTTTTGGTGTTCAGATGTGCATGCAGATAAAACACCCATATACATAAATAAAGAGATTAAAAAAAAACAGTATAGTAAATGTGCCCTATTTACTTACTAAAATATGTGTGTTTGGTGCACATGTGTTGGTGTCCTTTGTGTTTGTGCATGTGTGTGTGAGCATGTATGTATATTAGAGATGCAGAGAAACAGAGACAGGGAGACTGACAAAGCAAGCAGAGAAGGACAGAGGACAATTTTGGGATGTTATCCTCAGGAAAACCTTCTACCTCTTTTGAAACAATGCCTCTCATTGGCTTGGAACCCACCAGTTAGCTAGACTGCCTGGTTAGGAAGCTGCTCTTCTGTTTTCTCCTTTCCAGTGCTAGGATCACAAGTGTGTCCCACCACACCTGGCGTTTTAACATGGGTTCTGTCATCAAACCCATGTACTCATGCTTGGGAGGCATCTTCTTAGCCCAAATGTGCTCTTATTTCTGTAAAATAACACACCAACAGAGGCTGTGAATAACTACGATTATGCACAGAGCTGTGTTTCAGTGCTCAGTGCCTTGTTGGATTATGAGTAATTTGCATTTTCTTCATTATGCTTTTCAGGATTGTTTGAATTTTTATGGTATGTAATACTTAAAAACTAGGAAGAAAAAAATTGCTTTCATTTTTTAAAGTATTCTTTAACTTTCAAGTGGAGTATTTGTCTTTGAAAGCTGTGATAAAAATCTTAAATTGTTAAGGAATAAGAAAGAAGTGCATTTTACCAGTCAAAAAACAGATAATGCTTTTTTCCCCCCGAGGGTCTCACAGCGTGTCAGATGTCAATGTCTCTGAATACATTTTCAGGAACTCAAAAATCAAATCAATCAAATTTTGTTTGTCTTTTGTGTTTTGTTTTTTTAGATAGGCTTTCTCTGTGTAGCTTTGGCTGTTCTGGACTTGCTTTGTAGACCAGGCTGACCTCGAACTCACTGAAATCTGCTTGCCTCTGCCACCGGAATGCGGGGATTACAGGCAATCACATATAGAAAGGATTAAAGTCATTCATTGATCAGTTTTGATCCAACTTTCTGAGTTCTCCTGGAAAATGAATTCCTAAGATTTTCTGTATTTAGGATGCATGGGTAGGTGGCAGCTGTGAAATGTGAGGGGCTTTCAAGGGAAGCTGGTGGTGTGCAGTGTTGGCACCAGGTCTGGCTTCCGGTCTCTTTTAAGAGTCATAACAAATGTAGTGCCTTTGATTACAAGCTTTTAGAAAAGAGTAGGTAACATGAGGTGCGGTCGGTGTGGCACTGTCTGGCTCCAAGTAGTGTAGTTGGGGGAGCATGTTTTTTCTTTCAGCTCAATGTTGGATAAATGTGGCCCACGCTGTGTGGAACCCTTCACGTTTGATGTTAGGGTTGTCAGAAAAGGAACATTAAGAAGATATTTCTTTTTAAATGCATTTATTACATTTTCATTTGAATTGCCAAGAAGTTTGGAGACATATTTAGATCTCTTCTTTTAATATATGTTTTTTTGCATTTTTATTTGAAACAAGGAGTTGGAGGGTTTCTCTTTGAAAATAGAAGGTGGTGTTAAAATACAACTGAAATGAAACTGCTAATGCTTCCTAGATCCCATGCTTTTATCAGCGAGGCAGTACTGAAAGGTAGCCTGTGGTCATGTATATGCTTTGAGTGTCTGTGAGGATAGTTTTGTCATACTCTGCCAGGATACAGAAGGTGAGTTGCACCCCAACAAATGCAGAATAGTATTTCTTTCTTCCAGTTCTTCTTTTTTTCATAACTTACAGTTTTATCAGCTGAATTGTAAATATTACCCCAGTGGATATATATAACTTCTTAAGGTGTGTGTGTGTGTGTGTGTGTGTGTGTGTGTGTGTGTGTGTGAAGAACAGGGGGACAGGGATGAACTGATAGGCAGAATAAGGCAAGTTGCTTAAAGGCTTAGTGACCACCCAGGAATTTAGAACCCTTTTTCTGTATTTCTCCAAGGTTCTGTCTCTCCACAATGGTGAGAAATGGATTTTAAAGTTCACGATGAGAACTGAAAACAGCAGTGCTAACTTGAGAGATAGAAAATAACTTTGGCAAAGGGAAAAGAATTTGAGCGGTGGATTGTCTCAGAGGACGCTGATTAAAGGTCACTGGAAAATGGGCTCTCCGGGGTTCTGAGAGGTAGTTGACATTCTAATGGAATAGGGATTTGGGGAGTAAGGTTAGTAAGGAGAGAGTGTGCATTTTCTTTTAATAGTCTTAAACCAAATGTCTGCTTTGTTTTTTTTTTTCTTTTTTTCTTGAAATGCTGCTTTTTTTTTTTTTTTTTTTTTAATAGTATTACAGTAGTGATCATGATTTGTTTCTGACATAGCCTTTCCTCTAAGGTACTCCTCAAGCTTATGGCCATGGTGATATTTTAAAATTGCATATGTAAACAGCGCACAGAGAGCACAACTAAAGAATATTCATGTCTTCAGCAACGTTGTTTTGGTCACAGGCAGCCTTTCTACAGAGCATCACTGTAGATATGTGGGCATTTCGTATAGCCTGGGTATATTGTACTATGTTATGAATTCTTGATGTGAACAAAGGAGTTAATGGTTGAATGCACTGATTATGTTACATGTGCCTTGCTTTCTTCCCTCCATTCTCTACTCTAATCTGAATATTTGAGTTGAGTCCTGAGGAGGTGGGAAGGAATGAAGAAAAAGATTCAAATCATCCTGTCCATGTGCATGAGTCTGAAAATGTGGATGAGTGATGTGTGTTGTGGACAGTCTACACGCTCACTCTCACCTGTTTGTTTGGGTGTGCTGGAGTAGTTGGAGTGTTCCCTGTGGGCAGCAAATACATGGTATATTTGAAGCCTTTGTTCTTCTAGGATGTTGAAGGCTTTGTGTCATTATTGTTTCTCAGAATCTCTGACAGATAACATGACTTAAGGTGTGGTGGAATTCAAAATTAAGACCAATAGTATTTTACTTAATCTTGGACTTTGTTAATTTTATTTGAATATTTTATTTAGAACATTGTGGATTGTCATTATGTACAGCTAAGAAATGCAAAATAGTTATGGCAACTATAAGTTCTATTTTCCTTTGGCTTTCTTTAAAAGAGAAATTAGAATAATGAGAAGTGTGTAGCAAGAAGGAAGGCCTTGATTCATAGTACCCATTTTAATCTTTCTGTTTTTACATTCTACAGATTTGTAATTTACAATTTAGTACTCAATTATGTACCATATGTATTATCTAAAGTGCTTATTTTTCTCCAGAAATAAAATTTAACTTCCCTATTTGCAGGGAGGTTATGAAATGTTTATAAAACCTGTGGTTTTGTTTCAGTGGCTACTCATTCAGTGATTGTCAAATAACTTGAGTATTTTACTTTTCTTGATCAAGTGACAAGAGTTCTCTGTTCGTCCTTCTATCTCTTGCCATCTCACATTGCTGTTGGCTCTGGACCTGCCAAATATAAACCTACCACACAGAGAAGCCCTAGACAATTCTAGTCCTTTCATTTCACTTTCTTTCCCTCTGATTTTCTAACATAAAACATGGAACAAACCTGCCAAGAGACGATCTGCCCTAGAGGGTGTGGAACCTGGAAGAGGCTGACTGGAGCTGGGGGGACAGATGAGCATGGCGAGGTTCTTGAAGTAAGGGTGACCATCTATCTCTGTCACAGTTGTGCCTACCATCATATTAACAGTGCTGCGTTTCTAGAAGGGATCCATGTTGGATGGTTAATTTTCTGTGTGTGTTTAAAAACCAATGGAAGAAATGTTGGATGATTGCATTTATTATTTATATCTAGACATATCTCTTTATCCCACCATAGTACCTTGACTAGCACCTGGTCCAAGGAGAGTATTCAGTATATACTGATTTGTCTGAATGTCTAGTCACATTTAAATAAATCCATTCACTCTGTATATCCTTTTTTTATTTGATTTATTTTTCTACAATAGGTAAGTCTATCTAGGTCTAAATTTTATAGAAAATACCATATAGGCCTCTGAATGAATAGAAACTGAATTTCAAATGTATAACTATTTTGTGCAACTAATTAAAAAAAGTTACAGCCAAGATGTTAAAGTAGGGGAGAATTCATATGTTGTAGGGTTTTAGATTTTTTTAGAGAGTGCATATAATCTTATGGTCCAAGTCTAAGTTGACATAGGTGATGCTCGTTTGGAAAGACCATGCTCTTTATTTTACTCTTTCTCTGACCAGTGAACATTTGAGTTTACAACCTCATTATACCCTACAGATTGGGAAGCCTTTAAGACACTGATTATTTAATTATTTACCTAAGAGTAGTAAATTTTCATTCTTTACTTTATTTATTAAAGTCAATGAGATAAAATACTTGTAAATTGTTTTGATGATATTTGTTTTTACTCAACAGCTTAATTCCTAATCCTTTGGAAGCTATTCTTATATATTTCTGAAAATATCAAGAGCTATATTTTAAAAATAAAGTTGAAAACTAATATAGAGATACTGAAGAACAACAGAAGAAAATTTAAGAAGTGGTGAATATAATGTGTGTGCATGTTTACATATATGTGGATATGTATATAAGTATTTCATATATAATACATCAAATAGTTAACTTGATCTTCATTTACCTTTTCTTATCTTATTTATAGATTGGAAAAGAAAGAGCAATCTCAACAAATGTTTGTTAAGTCCTCTTATGTGCTGTCCTGCATTTTCAATTCTCAAATGATCTCTCCACTTTGACTGAACTGCTACAAAGGAATAAAACATTCTTTCTACATATGTTGAAGAAACTTCTGTATTAAAATCTGGATAAATCTCAGTGTTTGATGCATCCAGGTACTTGGATGATTTCTATGAACTATGTTTAAATCTCACCAACAAACATCTTTTAAAAAACAATGTAAAATAACTACATTGCTTTGCCCCTGAAGAATCTACCCAGCTAATACTGGCTAAAATGGCTCAACTTACCCTTATGATAGTAAGAACATTAGTAGTGTACATATATTTCTTAGGACATGACTTTATTTGCATGTTTCTAAGGTCTAACACATTTTCAGGTAGAATATCTCCATGTAGAGCATCATTTTCACAGTCCTGAAGTTTTTTTCTGAAGCCTCTGACCACTGGTCTCTAGGCTTGTTACAAACCTTGTTTCTTGAATTCTTTTACTGTCTTCTGAGGATTCATTCTATCTCTTTTGTTTTGGGTATCAACCATAAATTATTCTCTCATGTTTACTCTGCCATCTTGTACAATTATAAATTTCAGTAGTCTCATGAGAAAGTAAGAAGTTATTTCTTTTGAGGCTTGGTGATACTTCGGTTGGGTATAAAATGATCACATTTCAAATTACTTTCTCCTTAGAACACACAACAGTGCATTGTATTTTCTAGAAATTGATAAGTTGAATGGTATTTTAATTCTTTCTCCCCATTTCCAACTTTTAAAAGTGAAAACTGTGAATCCTCTTGTGGGACCTGATAGCGTCTCCTCCCTGGTGTTCCAAATTGTATGATAAAATCTATTTTCAACACTGTGTTGGCTATTTAGTGGACACTTGGACTTTATAAACATCATTTTTAGCTCTGAGAAATTTTCTTAATGATTTCTCTGGTGATTTTCTCTTCTCTGTTTTTATCACCATTGTCCTTGTAACTTTTACCTTTCAATGGCATGTTCTGGACAGATTAATTTTCAGTTAATTTTATTTTAAATTTATAACTGTTCTACTTACTTGTTTACTCCTGGGGATATTTTTACAACTTTTATCTTTCAACTCTTCAATTGATATTTTTCTTTTCTACCTTTATACCTTTTAATGTCTGAAAAATTTGTTTCATAGTGTCTCTTACCCCTTAGTATTATTTTCATTGTTTCTTGGTTGCATGTCTTTTTAGACATACTCTGCAAGTTACTTTAAAATTTTCATTTGTGTCTGGTGAGGTGGTGCAAGCCTGTAATCCCAGCACTCAGGAGGCAGAGGCAGGCTGATCTCTGTGAGTTCAAGGCTAGCCTGGTTTACAGGATAGCTAAGGCTACACAGAGAAACCCTGTCTTGAAAACCCAAAAAGAAAAAGAAGAAGAAAAAAAACCCCCAAACAACCCCCCAAACAAACCCCCCAAAAAACCAACCACACAACAACAAAAGTAAAAACCAATAAATAAATAAATAAATAAATAAATAAATAAATGAATAAAGTGAAAATTAATTAAAGTTTCCTTTGGTCTCTGTCTTTTATAATAGAAGCTTTTTAAAATTTTTATTAATTACACTTTATTCACATTGTATCCCCCCCGTAAGCCCCTCCCTCCTTCCCTTCCCCACATATGCCCCTCCCCAAGTCCACTGATAGGGGAGGTCTTCCTCTCCTTCCGTCTGATCCTAGTCTATCAGGTCTCATCAGGAGTGGCTGCATTGTCTTCCTCTGTGGCCTGGTAAGGCTGCTCCCCCCTCAGGGGGAGATGACCAAAGAGCAGGCCAATCAGATCATGTCAGAGATAGTCCCTGTTCCCATTACTATGGAACCCACTTGGACACTGAACTGTCATGGGCTATGCTAACCACGGGGTGCTAGGCTAACAGAAGCTTTTTTAATGGTCATCTTCTAAAGTTATGTTGTATAAAGCTGAAAACTATGGTGATATTCCAATTATTGACAGTAGGTTGCTCTGTAGGGCGATCTGACTGGGCCATTCTTTAAAAAGCCCTGCATGTTTCTGTGCCTCTGTGTTTTTCTTGAGCTGCTTCAGCTTTCTAGATAGTGAATATGTAAAAACCTCAATGTCTAGCATCTTTATCACATATACCAGTCTCTCATAATTATCTAACAATTTAATATAACACTTCTTGATACTTTGTTTGGTTATAAAATGATTGACTTTCAGATGACTTTCTCTTCAGAACTGCATGACAGTGCATTCACTTTCTAGCATATGATAAGTTGAATGCTATTTTAATTCTCTCTCCTTCTCTCTTTTTCTCCTTCCCCACCTCCACCTCTTTTTTAAGTGAAACCTGTTAATTCTCCTATGGTACCTGATAGAGTCTTCTCCCCAGTGTTCTAGAATTGATTGATATAATCTGGCTTGTTTCTGTTTTCAAAGACTGTGCTGGCTATTTAGTGGAGTCTTTAAATTACTTTTAAGTAGACTACAATAGTCTCCATGTCAAATCCATGTCAGAAAAAATATTTCCATTTTGATTGTACTAACAAAGCTTTGTACAGGCTTTAGAAATTGCTTCTAAATTCTGTAGCTCTCAAGGTGCATTCAGGTGTCATCTACCTCCTCTATGAGGCCTTTTTTGACTCTGCTGAATACAATTCCACCAGTTTGTTTCTGTCTGTAGACTTTCTAAAACTGAAAATTCATTGAGATAGGAGCTCAGATGGGCCAGTGAGTAGAGGTATTGATGTCCTAATTTTAATTTCTGCAACCCACATGACAGAAGGAGAGAACCAAGTTGTTCTCTGACTTTCTCAGATGCATGAGAAGATATGTGCACAAACCCATATCGACAAAATAAATAAATAAATAAATATAAAAATTAAAATTCATCAAAATATATTATAATCACGTGTAAATCACTCAGCCTGTAAACTCTTTTGGGATTTATATTTTTGTGTTTGTATGTATACATCAACTGCTTAGCATATAGAGAATACTCAAGAAGGATTTTGTGGGTTATTGAAATTAATATCTAAAAAAGAAAACCACATTTAAACAATTAAATTATATGATTCTGTACTTGGTATTTGCTAAAAGGCCAGGAAGTAATAGGCCATGATTCTTTAACATATCTCTACCATGGTCATATATGATGGTTTACTTTGTAATTCCTTTAATAGCCTTTTGTTTCTAGTGAATTTGAAGTTTTATAGCGTTCCTTTTCTAGGAACACATTTATATTTGTATGTTTGAATGTGTATATTACACAATTTTATATCCTTCAAGTGTCAGTTTACTTATATTTAAAAAGAAATAATTGTCATTTTCTTACGTATTGGTGATATTTTCCCTCCAAATATCTTTTGCTGGAAGAGCACTAAGTGGCTATTCATCTAGGTTTTGATCAGTGCAATGTATTTTAAGCCACTGGTTCTAAAATACATTCAAATGGCAAGCCCTATTCCTCATGAATTGCTTTCTTTGCTTAAATTTTCCACTCAGACCACCAGCAATCCCTTAAGTACTTTTCCTACCTGCTAATGCTAGCTTTTAAAAATCTACTTAATGTTCCTCTTTTCTTCTCTTTGTTGCCTCTGTCACTTAATATACCTCTGTGCTGGCCCGATATTGTTCCTTCTCAAGCTCTTTGTGCTTTTAGGATGATTTTTTTTCTGTTCTTTTTTTTTTTTTTTCTACTGTCTTGGATGCGTTGATTCTGTTTCTCCACTGCAAAGAGCTTAGTGGAAGGTGGAAGTGAATATTATGGGTGACTTTAAAAAGTTTTTCTGTAAAATATTAAAAGCATATAAATGAAGACAGTTGCTATATAACTAGTATATCAGAAAGGCCTTTGATAAACTTTTAGAGACATTAATAGATACAGAACTAAAATGGGACTTGTTTAAATTTCCTAAAAAGGAGGAAAAGGGGAGTGCTGAAGGTTGGCAGCTGTTAAATTAGATGGTAAGCAAATTAGGGTTTCTTATTTTCTATCTTGGTTATTTTTTTGTATCCTAAAATATTTTTCCAAATGCAAGGTTTAGAAAGATCTAGCTATCATTTTCATTCCTGTGAACCTAGCAGTCTCACTTTTTGGGATCTGTCCTTCGGTAAATAATATAAACAGATGTTAATTGTAGTATTATTTGGATCGGTAAGGAAAATAACTGGAAACAGTCTAATTGGTTTACTTCCATCACCAATGGGAAGAAATTAGGCTATAGCCATACCAGTGGATTATCAAGTAGCGATTAAAAGCATGAATTAAGCTTGTGTTGCATTTTGGAGAGACACATAAAATATTATTCTTAGATGAGTTAGTAATGTGTATAATGTAATTTTATTTTTATAAAAGGAACTGTAAATACAGAAAAATCTGGGAAAGTATATATATATGTACATATATATCAAATATAAGTCTGAGTTATTTTTTAAAAAGTAGCACCTGAAAAGATGGGGTAGAAGAATTACAATAAATTACATTTATTGATTTTTTTGTATTGTTTTATCTTTTACATATGTATTGCTTTGGAGAAAATGTAATATATTTTAAATGTAAAAATAAAATATTTACAAAGCAAGTGTCAGTTCATCTATGATAATAAAGCTTCACTAAAAAATTTAAGAAAAGTAAATAAGTTAAATCATGATTTCCCTTCAGAAAGAAAAGTGAATGAATTGAGAATTTATGCTTCTGGGAATGATGACTGTTTCCAAACTTTGAGCAGAAATTACTCATTGAAGATGAAGAAATAATTTGGTTTTCTATTAATCATCACCATTGCAAAGAGAATCTTTTCTGATGACAGGTGAGAGCAGCATTAACCTCTGAGGTAGATATAAATATTTAGAAGGTAGTATGAAGCATGTCCACTTAGTAAAAAAACAGTGGTTAAAGCCCCTAGGGCGTATGATCTACCAGCCATGCGTTCTTGACCAGCTTTGTAGTATCAGACATGAGTTCTCTCCTGTGAAACTCATGAATACAATATCAGAAAGTAGTTTGTTACAATATTTGTCAGGATTTTCTAAAGAAACAGAACTGATTGTGTGCGTGTGTGTGATTTGTTAGACTGGTTTACAGGCTGTGGTGTGGTCGGGGCACACAAACATATGCCCAGTAAAGTCTGTCTCCCAATGAAAAGGCCAAGAATCCAGTAGTTTTCAGTCTACAAGGCCGATGTCTCACAGTCTCTATCTGGTACCGGAGTCTTAGAGTATTTTTGGAGAGCTGCTGATCTTTAGTCTACGTTGAATTTCAAAGAAGTAGGTTCTTAATATAGGTGAAGGATGTCTCAGGAACAGCATGGGTAAAGCTGCCAGTGAGAGTGGGGGCACGCAGGCAAAAAGCAAAAGCTTCCTTCATACATGCCTTTTTCTGGGGGCTGCCACTACTAGAAGATGTGGCCTGGATTTAGGGTGGGGTTTTTCACCTCTAATAATCTGACTAGGAAAATCCCTCACAGGCATGCCTAGCCGCTTCGGTTTAGCTGATTCCAGTCAAGCTGACCACCACAATTAGCTACTTGCGGTTAACTACCTGAGAGTTGTTCCCCAGTTGCCAGCTCACCAGGCAGCTCATTATTGTAGCTTGTAGCTGGTACAACCATTAATGGCCTTTCTTGCTCATTAGCCTGTAGAGCGCTTTTCCAAGTTAGTTGACAGGGAGGAAACTTGTACCTCCGTTCTAGCCTGTTTTTCCTATGTCCTGCAGCCAGAAAGTATATGAAAATTTCTAATTTCTAACATTTCAGTAGTTACCTATGTTTCATGGTAGACTTAAGAGGCAGAATCCAATTTTAAGCACACTTATATTTAATACATTTATTACATTTAAAGTATTTTATTAAACAAAGACTAGCTTAAAGCTTTTCATTTAAGAGTTGACACTTGTTCCTCAAGGATGAGGAACCCTGTACTCACAGAGAAAGGTAGACTCTGCCTCATTCCCTCCTTTATGGCTTTGAGGCCAAGTGTTTAATTGACAGTAGGGGTGAGGGCAGGTATAAATGGCATATCCATGGTGAACTTTAAAAAAATTTTTTTTTCTCGTGGTGCTGGGATCCAGCTGAAGGCGTGGCGGCCCCTTGCAGTCTAAGCAGGTGCTGTGTAGCTACGCCCTTAACCTTCTCACTGGTTCTCCCTCCTTTCTCTTTTATTGGAAAAAGGTTCAGGCTTGAATATGAGCAGAAACTGAAAAGAGGAGGTGGGTGAAGTCAGGGCTTAGTTTTCTGTTTTGCAGTAGGGAATTTGGTTATATACCAAGAAATTGGGAGATGCGGTAAATAAATAGATGAACTGAGGACAAGGAGAGTTAAGTATTTCAGTGTCAGCCGAGAGAGTTACCTGTGTAGAAAGGGGGAAGGTTTAAGCACAGCCCTGTAATGTTGGATTGGAAATGAAGATATCAATATGCCACTTTACATAGACAGATTGATAGATGAGATGGTTATAGAATGTTTCCTATATCTGTCTGGTTCTTTCTGTGATAAATGCATTACTAATTGGGTATTAGATTCTAAATACCATTTTCCACTAAGAAGAAAGAAATGGCTAACCCCAGGACTGGGCATTATATATAATAAAATAAGGAATGTACTCAGACAGAGTGATAAATGCCCAAAAGACAAAGGAAACTGACTTGAAGATGTTACTGTTGACTAAATTAAATTTGTTGACAAACAAGTATCAAAATAAATGATGGAAAATTATTTTTGGGTAAAATAATACTATGCAAATAAAAGCAAATATTGATACATATATAAATGTTGGAAAACAAAATTCGGCACATCTTAGGCTGTCATTTAATGAAGAACAGGCTGTGCATAGTAGAACCTCAGCACTAATGACATGTGGGACAGGATGATTTCAGGATAGTGTCACTCAAGGTCATGGAGCTTATATGTTGTAGCAACGTTACAAAACACCAGTGCCATGTCTCTCTACCTCCATCGCCCACTCCACTTCCATTTATGAGAACTGCAGATGTCTTCAGACACTGCTAAGTGTCCCTTTGGGAGAGGAGCAGGTACAGAACTGCCTGTATTTTTGAGAACCTCTGGTCCAGAAGGAATAAGAGAATTAGAAAAGCCTATTTGCTAACTATCATCTTAATAGCTGATTGAAGAATGGACTACCAATGATACTAAAACAGGTAAAAAATTGATGAGAAATAGGGTATTAATTTCAGAGTAGCCACAAAAACCAATTAACAACTCATTACTTGATTCAGTGTGCTTTAAAAATTAAGCATTTATTTTATGAGTGCTCTATCTGCATGTACACCTGCGTGCCAGAAGAGGGCATCAGATCCCATTGTAGAAGGCTGTGAGCCACCATGTGGTTGCTGGGAATTAATCTCAGGACCTCTGGAATAGGAGCCAGTGCTCCTAACCATGGAGCCATGTCTCCAGCTCCAAATGCAATGTTCTTATGATTAACTTTACAACAGGACACAGCAGACAGCACCTTACAAAGTGGTTCAAATTAGCATCTTGTGCTTTCTGTATGTGCTGTCCCAGGAGCACAGCACTGTTTTTGTGATATTTCTGCCCCAAAGCATAAATCATAAGGAAGGTCAGGCTGGGGATAGTAACTGACCTATTCTTCAAATATGTCATGATCTTGGAAGGCAGGGAAAAGAACAAAGAACTCTCCCAGGTTGGAGACTAGAGAGACATGATAGCCAAATTATTGAGTATCCTAGACCAATAAAGGAAACTCAGAAGTTTGAATGGCATTTGTGGATGAGATGGCAATACCGATTCGTTGTTACTATTAAGATTTTTGTAATTAAATCATAGCTACGCAGAAGTCTTTAGAAAAAAAAAAAATCTACTTTTCAAATACATAGCCGGCTCAGGAAACTTAGTTTGCTGTTTGTGTTTTCTGTTCTTCAGATGGGTGGCCCCATTTGATGACATTTATTACTTGTGGTTACCTTCTTGTTTAAAACAAGATTTTCTTTTTTAAAGGAAACTTAGAGCAGCAGGCTTCTCTGTGATGCATCTTGAGCCTTAAAACAGTATCTAAAATGGTATCTGATGCCCAGTAAGTATTTGACTCCATGGCAGTTCTGATGTCTATTAACCTCTTGTGTCACAGAAACAATTTGGACACACTGAATTGGGCCAGAAGGCAGTTTCTATATTTTGTGGAAATTAATATCTAAGGAGAAAAGGAGATAAACATAACAATTCTTGTGTAAGAATAGAAAGGAAGAAAGAAGAGAGAGGGGAGGGAGAAGACGAGAAACAGAATTATGTAATATAACCTAAAATAGCTCACAGGATTGCTTGGAATGTGCCTAAAGACTTGGCCTGAATGCAGCTTCTCTAGGCCTCATTTAGCCCAGCCATTGAATTATTACTAAATAAATTGGGACCTAGCTCAATCTGCCCTCAGTGCCAGCTGGCTTTACTTTAAGGATGTAAATGGTTTTAAATCCTTTTAAGAAGTAGAAGAGGAACATGTTCAGCCGATACTGAATGATGCGATGGGGATGTGGGGTAATTCTGATCTGGTTACCATCCCTTCCAGTCTGAAGAAAGATCTGTCTCTTTTTCTGCAAATCAGTTCTTAGTCACCCCAAATTATTTTGACATTGTAGCAACTCCTAAATCACTGAGAATTGAGACTTAAAAAAAAAAAGGTGCAAAATTGCTATTTATCTGACCTAGAGTATATAATTTGTTTTTCAAGTAGCTGTATGGCATCTTTAAGGTAGAGTGACATAAGCAAGGTCAAGGGAATACCATGACAATTAAAATTTTAAAAAACTCAACAAGTTTGTGTTTTAGAAAGCACACTTTTTCATCTTACTGCCATTTTAAGATGACTTCTTAAAAACCATTATTAGTGTATCTGTGATTAGAGTTTGAAAGGCTGGTTTTTTAAAGTGATATAAGATACTCTTATGTCAATGTGAAATATGGAAGATCTTAAAATTAAGAGCTAAAATCAATCCTGAAATTCCAAGTCTGTTCACAGGTCATACACTTAGATGTCTGTCATTTCACTTAAGTGAAATATTCTAATTTATTCAAAGCAATGTATCAGCTGTGCATTCTTTAATATGCCAAAAGATTAATGCAGAATTTTGGAGAAATATTATATATATATATATGATTGGGGAGCTGAGGACAAATTGCTAATGAGTAATGGTAAGCCACAAGATTTAAGAGAGTTTTTAAAAGTGTATGTCCCTGTGTGATGGCGCATGCCTGTACTCCCAGCACTTGGGAGGTAGAGGTAGAGGAGTCAAGAGTTCAAGGTCATCCTTGGTTGAATAGTGAGCTCCAGGTAGGTCTGGGCCAAAGAAAGCCTTGTCTAAAAAACCACACAACTGTAGACAAACCCCAAGCAGGGTCATCAGCCAGTAAAGCATTGCCAGCAAGCTTTCCTCCTTGAGTTTAGTCCCTGAAATCCACTCAATGGGAGGAAGAACCAGCTCTCATAAGTTGTCTCCCTGCCTTTCATAGGAGTGCTGTGGCAGGCATGTGCCCCCCCCCCCAAAATCTAAAACAAAAAATAAAAGATGTGTTGTGTTTAAGGGCTAGTGAATTTTAGCTCATTTCCAGAAAATGAAACTTACGTTTTAAAAACGAAACTTGCTTTTTTAAAATTAAACTTACTTTTTAAAATGAAATGTTGCACCTTTGTAGTTCGAATGAGAAACGGCTTCCATATTTGAATACTTGGTTCCTAGTTGGAGGCATTGTTTGGGGAGGGGTATATCACTGGAGCCGGCTTTCAGGGTGTACAGCCTCATCTCACTTCCAGTTCCCTTGCTTTCCTTTGTGCTGTGTTTGAAGATACGTTCTCTTAGCTGCCCATTCCTGGCAGCATACCTGCTGCTTGCCGCCATGCCTTTCTGCCATGATGGACCCCACCCCTCTAGAGCTGTGAGCCAAAATAAATGTTTTCCTACATAAGTTACTTTTGGTCATGGTGTTTTATAATAGCAACAGAAAAGTAACAATACTAATTCTATATAAAATTAATTTTTAAAAGTATTGGTTTTGTTTTTAGTTTTGTGTGTGTATCTTTGTGTGTGTGTCTTAAGTGCAGGTTCCCCTAAAGGCCCAAGAGGGCATAGGAGCCCCTGGAACCAGAGTTACAGGTATTTGTGAGCCACCAGATCTGGGTGCTGACAGCTGAAGTACCCAAACATGTGCTCTTATCAATGGAGTCATCTCTTCACGTTCTTATAATATTAAACTTTCAAACAAAGAAGTGATAATTCTTTTCTTTTTCTTTTTTCTACTTTTGGTTTTTGAGACAGGATTTCCCTGTGTAGCCTTGGCTGTCTTGGACTCACTTTGTAGACCAGATGGGCTTTGAACTCACGGAGATCCACCATGCCCAGCAAGAACTGATAATTCTAAAATAGCAAAAATTGGGTTGAGATTTTCCAATTGCAGTCATAAAACTTACTAAAAGAAATCTCCTTTTTGAACACATGACCTTGATTATTGAATCCCAGAGATGCCCTTTACTGTTATACTGGCTAATTAGTTTCTAAAAGCATGAAATTGGATTGTTTAATTTTTATAAAATATTTCTTTTATTTGAGAAAATAGAGTTTGATGTGTGAAGACAATACATTGTGTTTAACAGTCCTAGGCACCCATATCGGTTAAGGTAGTTTGATTCACAATATTCTGGCCGAGAGTACATTTATTCTCCTATTTAGTGCATACTTGAGTGTTTTCTGTGTGTAAAGATTAAAAATGGAAAAGAGATAGTTGAATTTTTAAAAATTACATTTGATTCTGAATGTTTCTGATGACTTCAAATCTAAGAAAGTAAACATCTTATTCCTAGTTCATGTTTTATGAGGCAGAAAGGAGATTAAACCAAGTGTTTAATGAGCGCTTCCCCCCTTTTTAAAGATTTAGTTTCACTTTATGAACATTTGCCTGCATGCACATATGTGTATCATGTGTGTGTCTGAGGCCAGAAGAGGGCATCAGTTCTCCTGGAACTGGGGTTCCAGAAGGTTGTGAGCAGCAGTGTGGGTGCAGAGAATTGAACCTGGGTCCTCTGCAAGAACAGCCTGTGCCCCTGACTGTTGAAGTGTCTATTTAGTCCATAAGCATTTTATTTTAAAATTTCTTTTCTATAGCCTCATGGTTAATTCTCTATAGAGAAGAATTTTCTCTTGTTTTGTAAGACTACATGTTGGATTTTTTTTTTTAAAGAGTAATTTATACTTAGAAACGAATGTTCCAGTCCTATACTAATTAATTTCCTCTGTCTCCAGATTATGATATTAAAACAGATTAGAGCATCACATGAATAAATTAGCGGCTCTACTTCCTTTGAGCCTTTTCTTTGCCTTTTAAATTGGTAACTTTGTATGACTTTTATGAATTTCTAATGTAAACAGAGGGAGCAAATTGTGTGTGTATGCATATGTATGAAATCTATAATGAAATCACAGTTTAGAGGAGGAATTATATGTTTAAAGTCTTCAATTTTGTGAAAACAATGATTCCACATTTCTTCAAGTGGCTGCCATAGAATGGAAATTGAAATCCCTGGGTGGGAAGTGTGCTAGAAACCATAGTATTCCTTTTCAAAGTATTTTGCATCTCCTTATACATATATTCAGTCTTCCTTTCTAACCCCTACACATTGGGTCCTGCTGAGACTCATAATACTGCTTTATGTTTTAAATTCAAATATTGTTTTTAAAGAGAAATTGCTGCTAACGTTGGCTAAGCTGCGTGTAATAGTTTAGTAAATGGTTGTAGGTTTGATTCTTCTCATGTCAATCTAAATGTGAACTAATATTATACAAAAAGCTTTTCAAGATGTTGAACAATTGTTTCAGTTAACTAAATGCCTTACCAAATAATATCAATTCAAGAAGTATAGTTGAGTTTAGTGCATTTATTATTTGGAACATAATAAGTCTGTATCTACAGAATTAAATGCTAATGTATATTTTTTGAGTACCTATGTGTTTGAAGAAAGAGGGACTTTACTGTTTAAACAGAACAAAATTTTTAGTCTTTTTGTCTTAACAGAACAAATTATATCATTGAATAATTCCACATGTAATATATGAGGTAGCTTTTAAAATGTTTTAAAATGTAATTTGCTTAGGGTTAACTTGATATACAATTTACGTAAATAAAGTGTTCCAGTTTTGAGAATTTCACACCCTTGACTATTTAACTAGTGCAGTTCATCACTCCCTCAAGAGTTGCTTTGACTCGTTTTCCAAGTCAGTCCCCAGTTCTTCTAACCAGTCAGTGCAGGACATGGCTGGAATTTCCTAGTGTTTCTTAAGTGTGGGTTTTATCTGCATGGTTTCCTTCGCATGTGATGACTGGGATGCTTCTGTGTTGGTGCATCTGCTCTGTCTCTTTTAGTTTTTAAGCATATTACTCACATGGATATACCCCGTCTGCATATCCAGTCATGTGTCAGTGGACATTCGTGTTCATAGCAGTCTGTGCTATTTTGAAGAAAACTGATAGAAAAGTGCTAAAGTGCTTGTCTGTGCTATATGTGTGTATGTGACGTGTGTGTGTGTGTGTGTGTGTGTGAATGTATGTATGCACATTTGTATATGTGGGGAGGTGTGCCATATCACGCATGTGTGTGGAAGGTAGACACAACCTCAGGTGTGGGTCCTCTTTTGTTCATGGCTGCGTGTGCCAGGCTTGTGTGTGAGCTTCTGGGGATTCTCCTGTCTACACCTCCTGACCCTCTTGATCCTCCTGTTTCACCATAGGAGCACTGAGATTACACAGTGAGTGCTGTTGCTCCTGTTTGTTTTAAAATGTCATTTTAGGGGTTAGAACTCAAGTTCTCTTTGAGTTTTTTTGAGATACAGTTTCCCCTGTATAGCCCTGGCTGTCTTGGAGCTAACTCAGTAGACCAGGCTGGCCTTGAACTGACAAAAAAACCACCTGCCTCTGCTTCCCAAGTGCTGGGATTAAAGGAGTTTACCATCACTGTCTGGCCTCAAGCTCCCTTGCTTGTATAGCAAGCATGTTTCCACTGATTTATCTCCCTAGCCTTCCTTATAGACTTAGAAATGTATTTTTTAAGTAAAAAAATCTACATCTATCTGTCTGTCTAGTGTGTGTGTGTCCACATGAATGCAGACATGCAAGCATGTCATAGCACATGTGTGTGCGTTGGAGGACAACTTTTGAGAATCAGTTCTCCCTTTCCATCATTGGGTGCTGGGGATGGGACTCAGGTCATTAGGCTTAGTAGCAAGTGTCATTATTCACTGAGCCATCTTAGCAGTCCCATTATAGACTTTTAAAATACATATATAAATATGTATACATAATAGTTAAAAAGATAGTATATCATAGCATGTCATTGTTAGTCTGTGCTCACAGTTTCTTGTGCATATTAAAAGATCTTGGCATACCAGCCTAAAATATTTCTTGTTCATCTTTTCAATGGCTGCATAGTATTACATTATCAACTATTTCTTACTTAGATTTTCTTCCTTTTGATTAATATTTAGCTTTTTTCACTTTTTTATATTCTCAACATTGCTGCTGTTATGCTAATTGTACTTGTACTAATTTTTTTTTTTATTGCTGGCATAAAAGTTTTCACAAATGGTGTCCTTAAATGACATAAATTTATCATTATTATAATTCACTAAGTCAGAAATCTGACACAGGTCACAAGGGTATGAAATGAAGATGTATATAGACTATCATCCATTCTGGAGCCCTAGAGAAGTATAATTTTCATCCCCATTCAGCTTTCTGCTGCCCCCTTTTCCTGCCTTCATTGGCTCCCTGAAACTTCCTTCGTCTTCATAATGAAGAGTCGGGGCACACCGAAAATGTGTGCTGTTTCACAGCTCCTCTAAAGGAGTGAAGTCCTTTCCTTCCACTCAGTAAAACAGTGGATCTCTTGGACACATACCTCGCCTTTGCTTGCTAGTAAATTACTCACGTACACGGGTTTGATTGCCTGAGACTAGTCATTCTTGAATTCATTCTGGAGGGAAGGAATTCACAATGTGGGAACCATCCTAGAGTTCTCTGAAGATGCAAGGAACCCACAGACATGGGGATGTTCATATGGTGAGCAAGAAATTGCAACCAGCTAACTTGTTTTGTAAACTGAATGGCATGGTCCTGTATTATGAAATCTGCATTCCTCCTTGCTGCTCCTAACATTTTGTGGAATCTGTTTGCAACACTCCACCCTTTCTCAGATGGGTATGAGAGGTCTGTTCTATCTCCAGAGGCATATGATATCAGAGTGACTAAAGTGAGCCCACATCTCACATCAAATGCAATTTAAGTAAAACCATGTGAAATGTAAACGTGCCACATCTTTGTGAACATTCACCTGAATTTATGTTAATTCCACTTCTACTGTTCTGTTTTTATGTTATGGTTCTCAGATATTTTCATAATACATCCTAAGCAATGAGTCTATATTACCTGATGCATCAAAGAACTTAAATACTCTTTGTCATGTAAATGATCTATTGTCCAAATTTGAATGAAGGGCTAGAGATCTGTCACTTTTCCCACCAAGACCCCACCATGTCCACAGTGGTAGAATGAGTGAAGAGCTCCCCTACTCAGGAGGAGGAGCCTAGACTGAGACTAGAGTTACCTGCACACATACTGCACCCGTGTAAGAGCACATAACTGGTTAGCTTTGGCAGAGGTTTGCTTACAAGGTGTAACTTCTTTCACAGCTGCTTAAAAGTTAAAATGTAATATGCCACAGTAGAAAGACTGTCTAAATATGTGCAATGTTCATAACATCACAGAGTCAAGTCAACACAGGGCTTTCTAAATAGAAAGCATGAGGTACAGTCATTATACTCCATCACTTTGATTCATCTTTTTTAACTAATGTGGCAGTTTTATTAGCACTTAACTTATGTCAATCTGATGATGAGATATATCAGTAGATGAAATATTGTTGTGGATGAATACAACTTCTAGTTTGTGTTCTAATTTTCTTACTGAATCCTTAAATCTTTAGTGTTATGTGTGTTTTATGAGTTTCAAGAAGTAGCTTAAATTTTTCACCTCTGGGAAGTAACTGTTTTAGTGTTTCACAATCCCGGGAATATAGTATTTTAGTATTTAGAGCTTTTTTTTGCTGTGTGAGATGTAGCCAAAGCCGTTATTTGTTCAAAGTTAAAAGAATACTCAGGGACAAAAACGTACATAATTACTGAAAGGAATCACATATAAAATTAATTAATTAATTAATTAATTTATTTATTTATTTATTTATTTATTTATTTATTTATTTATTTATTTATTTATTTATGTTTTTTGAGACAGGGCTTCTCTGTGTAACCCTGGCTGTCCTGGAACTCACTCTGTAGACCAAGCTGGCCCTGAACTCAGATCTGCCTGCCTCTGCCTCTAGAGTCCTGGGATTAAAAGCATGTACCACCATGGTCTAGCTAAAGATATTTTTTTATTTAATTTTTTCCTACAAGGCATGCTTTCCATGCAGACCTGATTATCCTAGAACTCACTCTGTAGACCAGGCTGGTCTTGAATTCAGAGATCTGCCTGCCTCTGCCTCCTAAGTGCTGGGACTAAATGTGCGCAACATCAAGTCTGGCACATGGATAAAGATTTGTTAATGCTAAGTCTAAGATGAATTTAATAATGATAGAATGTTGTTTAAGTCTCTGATTTCTGATTTGAAAAATTGCAAAGATCCTATCCAGCTCTATGAAATAGAAAGGTGACCTGCTGACTTACTTACAATTTACATATTCTTGTATAAGTAATGTAGTAAAGTCTCAGGTGGTTTTCTACTTAATATTTATTATTGTTGTCATGATTTTTTCTCTTTCTTGAGGCTTAGAATCTCCAGTTGTAAGAGAGGGAAGCATATACAAAACCTGAGAGCAGCTGGGTACACAAAGGACTTTCCCTGGAGGTCCCTGAGGGTAGTGTGCATAATTTGGACCTCAAGACATTTAATTATATATTTAAAAACATTGGCTCTATGGGGCTGTGCTTTGGACTGTTATTTAGGACAGAGTGCCATTTACTATATAGCGTTAAGTTCTGCTGGGGTAAGCATTTTCTACCCCCTCCTACTTCTGTGTAAAGTTTTTCTCCTTCCATTCTTTCTTTTCTTTTACGTTGTCTAAGAGATTAACTATCCCCTCATTATCTTTGCTAATCACTTCCAGAGGTTTTGGCTACTGCCTATCACACTGGTCCTGGAAGGACCACAAAGACCTGCTAAGTCTATTCAGAAAGGAAGTCGTCAACTCTTTCTTTATCTGCTGTGTGTTTCCTTGAACACTTGCAGGGCATTAATGACCCGAGGAAATATTTCTTGAAGAGTGTGTGAGTATATCTGCTGTCACTGTGAGACTGAATATGAAAGAAAAAAGAAAACAAAACAGGGAGTGGAATAGAAGCCATTACAACCTACATCTGGTGCTTTACAGAATGATTTACAACAATATCCTGTTCATATATAGTTACTGAAAGTTCCTTGTTTGAAATATATGACAATGTGAAGAGGTTTTATTTATTTTTGTTGGTTGGTTTCAAGTTTTTGCAGTGCTAAAGGTTATACACTCAGGTGCAGCATTTTTCTTTGTCCCCGACTCACACTAATCGTCGATGTATATCGTTCCTATGCATATTTTCAGCTGGAGCAGCATCCCTCCCTCTTAGTTGCTCTGGTTTGAATGGAAGTACCCTCAGATTAAACCCACAGGAGAGAAGGAGCAGTCCTGTATGCATGTCCACACATCACAACTCTAGCTCAAACTGCATTGTGATGCTACAGCCCCAGATGTATTTACATCCTTGCTAAGAACATCTGGAGATTTTTTTTTAAAGATAAACAAACAAACAAAAAAATCTTTAAAATGAAAACTGCAGCTATAAAATGATAGTGCTGTTTCAACCAAGAATCCCCTCCTAGAAACATGTAAATGTAATTATCCTTTAATAACTGTAACTTCATTTCTTGGGAACATGTCATGTAAAAAATTAAAAGATGACATTGCTATTCAGAGAGACAGTGCAAAGAAAAAAAAAAGACAATTGAAACATAGATGAAGGATGCTGAAGATGGGTGAAAAATTACCCTACTGTTTATAACTAAAGTTTTTTAGTTTAGTATTTATAAGAGACTTATTAAATTCTTGTTATCAAACGTAAAATACTTACCTTTCTCTGTTTTGAAGGCCTTCTTATTTTCTTCCTCTACCAAAACCAGATAAAACGTAAAGTACATGACTCAGAGTTTATAGAATAGAGGGTAAGAATGTTTTCTAGATTTAAAGGTCTTTATCTTTGACTTCTCATCATTCCTATTACATGTCAAGTTTTTTTTTTTATTAGAAAATGATAGAAACCGATACAATATTTAGTCAAAATAGGATGTACTGGATACTGGACAATTCCCAAAGCTGTGGGTAAGAGGAGAGGTGGGGCTAGGAAATGGACAGACACTAAATGGCCTGGGTGCTGGAACCTCTGCCCACTTAACCCACAAAATCAGCGCCATTAAGTTGCTGCTTCCAGACATGACCCCATGACCACTGGATGCTTGCTTCCGCTCCTGTAATAATGTGTTACTGTGTCTGTGCTTTGACCGACTTCCTCAGGATTCAGGGTCCTCAATTCCTTCTGCCTTTGGTAGAAGGCGCTAATATACCTTGCACATTTCTATCCTTCAGAGTTTGGTGCAGGCTGGGCGTGGGGAGATGGTGTTACTACATACACTGCAAGAAGCTGCCCTGTCATCCATCTCTTGGTTACCAGAGGTGTGTGCATTGACTTAGGAAAAAAAAGCTGTATGTTGTTTATTGATTTGAAGCATACATTTTACCTGGTAATCAGTATTACACTCTCCGTAAGTATTGTTTCCCAGCCGATGTGGTAACGGGAGTCTCCAGTTCAGCTTCTGTAAAAGGTCAGCTGCTTTTTGATGAAAGAATACAGAGGCTCTGTACATTTCCTGTGCCATCAGTCTATGGCTTTATTTTGTTTGGTTCATGGTAAAGTGAAGTCATTGTTTTCAGAATCAGTTTGCAGTGCTGGCAAATGTCGATTACACCTTCAGTTTTAGCATTTGCTCCTTTCTCTTCTTTACTGTGTATCCTTGACCTGCAGTAATAATACAAGTGCTGTAAGTGATACTGTTTGGGTATTCTGCTACAGCAATAATATTCTTCAGCACTCCATTCTAGTTTAAACAGAATTACCCTAAAAGTAAACCTCTACATGAGGACAAGTAATCGTACATATATGTGCACACACACACACACACACACACACACACACACACACACACACACACCAGACTTCTTCCAGGAGTTGGGGGATTACTTAGTAAAATGTCTGCGGTGCAAATAGGAGGACCTCCTCAGTTTGGAGCTCCAGCATCCAGGCTGAGTGGGTTGTCTGTAACCTCCTCATTGGGAGTGGAGACAAGTGGATCCATGGAACTCATCGGCTAGTCAGGCGAACCAATCAGTAAACTTCAAGTTCAGTGAGAGAGAAAGCAGTCTAGGAAGATGTCTTGTGTCAGCCTCTGCACTCCACATTTACACATCCACAGAACATGTACATATATCTGTGCCTCCTAAGACAGTTCATTTGAATAACATTTCAAATGCCAGTTTCAGGTCATCTCTTTTCTTCTGTTTTCCCATGTTGTGGAGATCCCATCTTGTAATCAATTCCTGTGAACATAGCTATCGCCCTGAAACTTTTAATTTCATCTTTGTGTTTCTTACACCCAGTACCATGTTTGAAACTTAGTAAAAGCTTAGTTTAAGTATAAAACAATATGTACACTGGTTAAAATAAATTATTTTGAAGGGTTTATAATGAAGTCAATAGTTCCTTTCTTCTTAGAGATCAGAATATTTTTTACTTTCCTAAGTATTTATTTTGATGATTATTTTCCTATTTCTTAAAAATATTCTCATCTGGAGCTGGAGAAGATGCTTCAGAGGTTAAGAGCACTGGCTGAGTGGTCCTGAGTTCAATTCCCAGCAACCACGTGGTGGCTCACAGCCATCTGTAATAAGATCTGGTGCCCTCTTCTGGTGTGTAGGTGTACTTGCAGACATAACATTGTATACATAATAAATAAATATGAATATATATATATACATATATACATATATAAAAGAATCTGACTTAGAAGCTCTACCAATCCAAAAGCTAAGAATTGAAGTTCTCAGTACAAAGGAGATTTCTTTTCCTCAGAGAAAATAACTGTTTCATATTGTTTTAATTTTATTATAGTGTTCATAAAAAAGTAGAGAGAAAATAAAGTTACCAACAGAGGAGTCTAGGGCACTCAATACTGACTGAAAGGAGCGCCAGAAGCAAGGCAGGAAAGAGGAGACAGAGATAGGAGGGAGAGGGTGAGGGAGAAGGGGTGAAAGGAACAAGGGAAAGTGGGAAGGAATATTTGTCCAGGATGAGGGGCAGTGGGGTAGGCAGCTGAAGGGCTGCCTCTGGATAGAGAAGACAGAGATGGGGCTTTATGAAGGTAAAAGGGAGACACTGTGTTAGGAGGTGTTTAATTTTGATTGGGCATGTTAATTAGGTGAACCAAAGGGACTTTTGATTGTTGGAGCTCAATGGTTTGATAGCTGGACCTTGGTAGTCAGCCTCAGGAGAAGGAAGTGGCCGAACAGGATTGTCTAATGATTTTTAGCAAGGTAGAGAGAATGGGAGAACAGGGCAAGGCCTGCCAGAGCCATGTTTGCCAGGCTTGTGCTGGCTAGAGTTCCTTCAAGAATGCCACCAGATAGCGTTGGGGTTGTTAATAGCTTCACCCATCTGTGGCACCTGCCTCTCTGATGTACCAACCAGTATATTTTAAAATACACTGTCCTGATTTATGGATTTCTTTGTTTTACAAAACCATAAAACTGCTTCCATTTTGGATCATGGAATTTAAGGTAACTTAAATCTGGGCCATGGTCACTTAAAATGGGTCCAGAATAAACTATCTCTAATTCCATTAAGATGAGAGCTGTGTTTTTTGTGTTGACACTGGGTAGCCCAGATTGGGTGTTCAGACTCAAGATCCTCTTGCTTTAGTGTCCCAGATGTCGAGATTATAGGGGCATTTCACGATGCCTGGCTTAATCAGGAGACTTAATTCAACAAGAAAAAGACTAAAAACTCTATAACATCTTATGAATAGAGGATGATCATAGAGTGCTAATTCAGATTAAAAAAAAAATTATGTTCTAGTCTGCCAATAGTTTTACACTTTCAGTCTGAAGTAGTCTTACCCAGCCTGATATGCTTTCCCTTTCCTGCTTGATGTTTTGTCACATGGAGTTGGTCACTGTAACATTGTAACTTTAATGTAATGGCGAAAATTCATGTGTGAGCCCCACCTGATTAAGGACCAGGAAACTTCCTGGAAGGCTGGGATTGTAGTTCTTAAAAAAATAACAAAGCCTCATGGAAAAGTATGGCAGCCTATAGGTTTGTCTTGTAAATCCCCTGTAACCTGTGTCTGGAGGCCGTTCAGCTGGGAAATTCCAGGGAGTGATCCTGACCAAAGTTCATCACTTGGTCAGTATTTAATATTTAATAAAGCTTGCTTCAAATTTGGCCCAAAATGGTGGAATTGGGTTTTCTGTGGGGAACCTCAGGATTATGCTGATGATGTCTTTTTGGGTTTCTATCCCAAAGTTTTCTTTGTTTTTGTTTTGACTGTGATGACTTAAAAAAAAAAAAAAAGGGTGCCCAGGACAAAAGAATTAGATCTAACAATTATCAGTATTAGAGTATTAGTTTACTGTAATTAGGTAGGGTCTCATTATTAAGATTTTGTAAATCACTTTTACAATAGGTATCCTATATGAAATATGTATATGCATAGACATATTAAGGCAAAATTCTCTAATGAAAATAGCTGGTTGCCAGGGAGAGCTTTAAACATTGAGAATACCAAGTGAAGATGCGTTCTGCTGTGACTCTGCGTGTAAAACAAATCAAAGTATTACATCTAGAACAGAGGGATCTATTTGGTACCAGGGAAGAGCCTTAGTGGACTCTGATGCTACCAGAGAAGCCTTGCAAACAGAGGACCCCCCACCAAATGTAGTTTGGACCTGGAGTCACACCACTCATTTTCTTTTTGTCTCCTTTGGAGGCCCTGAAGTTTTCCCCAAATTGCAAACTAGAGTCAGGTACTAATGTTTGTTTCTCAGCTTTCAGGGAAGCTGTTTATTTTAGTGGGCAATTTTCATGTGTGATGGAGTGAGGTGTTGAGGAGGCAGTCTCTCATCAGAGGAGGAACAATGCCTAGGAATTTAGCTAATGGCCCCCCTTCAGTGCAGAGAATAGATGGCAACAATTGGACTTGCAGACTAGACCCAGAGCTACTTGTTTGGCTGCTAGGTGTTAATGCAAATTTGTTCTTCAGCTCATTCAACCCTGGGGCTTCCATCCTTTGATTTAATTAAACGTAATTGGTTACATTGCTCCTCCCAGGCCCCTGAGGTGTTTTTGTTTATTGCTTACTCTTTGCCATAAAGCTTCAATTCATGGTACAAAATGCTGGATAAATAAGAGTCTTTTTTTTTTCTTCTTCTCCCTGTGCTAGATTTGCTAGGAGATTATTTTCTTCAAATTTGTTGGCTCTGCTGTTAAAAGTAAATGGCCAGTGGAATAAACTCATTGGGTGGCAAGTGTAGGATATTCAGAAGCAAGGAATTAAATGGGGTAAATTACAGGACACTAGGAGAAGATAGGATGCTGTAAGCTAACAGTAAAGATTTGAGAAAGTAGTATAAGAGCCATCATCAACAAAAAGATTAAGGCTTGAGATACCATCAGTGTTGTAGCACATTATTATTAAAAAGTTACCTTAAGGGGCCAGATTAGAAATACTCTGCAATTTTATTTTTTCAATAATGTAGAGTTATTAGGGATAAGAATGAGAAAGACAATGACTCAAGTCAACACAGTTACCTTTTCCTTTTTAATGAAAGATCTTTTTTTTTCTTTCCTGAGCTTTAAGTATATATATAATTTTTTCTAAATGGAAGTGATCATAAAAATCAGTTTTGAAGGATGGGATTGGGGAGACTGCCCAGTTGTTAAAGTGGAGACAAACATAAGGACCTGAGTTCAAGCCCCAGAAGGCACATAAAAAGTGAGCTGTGGGCCTACCCAGTTGTAATGCTAGTGCTGTGTGAATAGAGAGCCTTGTTTTCTGAGGCTCGCCAGCTGGCTAGTCTAGCCTTGGTGATCTTCAGGCCAGTGAGAGATCCTGCCTCAAAACACAAGGAGGACAGGTGCCTGGAAGATGGCACCTAAGGATGACCTCCTTCCTTGGCACACACATACACCTTCCTTATACACACACACACACACACACACACACACACACACACTTCACACACACTTAAAATCATCTTTTGATTGAGCGATCCGTCCTCTTTAGGTTCCATCCTAATTTAAGAAGTGGGATATGTTACTTTATTAATTATTAAGGAAAAGCTCAGAAATGCAGGTAATTAAATGCCACGTGCACTTCGATTCAACTCTATGTACCAACGCATGCATATAAATGGCTGTTTCCTCTTTTGTCCTTGTCAGATAGACAAACTAGCCTGAGAGTATCCTATTTATTACAATATCGCCTCTCTGGTTCTATTTTTGTTTTTCCACTAGGGGCATAAGATGCTGCATCGATGTCACTTTCACGAGTGCCATAGACTTTCCAAATCATGCCATATCACAGGCCCCACTCAGATCTTTTCTGATGGGAAAGTTGAAAAGTCCAGGACAAGGACGTAGGTATTCCACACAATAGGATTGTTTTGCAGAAATTTAGGCATTCCTCACAGCTAGTTGCTGAGGTCCTGAGGTTTTAGGCTCATTACACTGCCAAAGGCAAGGCCTTTCTTCTGCTGCCTGCTCCCAAGGAGGACCGAGAGGGTGATTGTAAAACTAGAAAACTCTACTTCTGAGAGTGGGGGCTGCTCTAGGACATCAATTCCATGGTAGGTGTTTGCGAGGAATTTGAGTAACAAATTCACATCTTGGAAATGAGCTGTTAAAAGGCTGTGCTCCGTGGGCAGAGAAAACCTTGGCTAGTCTCAGGCAGCTCAGGTGTAGGCAGAAAAATCCAGCTGTGGTCCGGGGTGGGAAAAACCTTAGATGGAAATGAGATGCTTTGCTTGTCGGTAGGGTTCTGTAGGATTTTAACACCATGCCTGGTTTACGTGAAGGAGTCAGTTGAAAATAACCCTTGTCTCACACGCAGGCAAATGAGAATGCTGAACATATTATAATACACGAACACCAAGGGCTTCTCTTGTAAATGGAAATGTAATGTCAGACAGAATGGAGGGAAATGTTCCAGTGGTCTTTTAGATAAAACCAGATATTCTCCTCTTGTACTTGAGTAATTTTCCACCCTGTGCACTGGTAATAATAAGCCCATTGCCCGTCCCCTGACTGTGACTCTTCTGAATCCACAGCTTTGATTGGAAACTCTCAACCCCTGATAGGTCTCCGGAGCACTGATTAGGAAGGCACCCCACACACTTCCTCATAAACATTTGGCAGATCAGGAAGTGCTGAAAAGCGATGCCCCTGGCTCTCAGAAGAGGGTACTGGTGGGAGAAGAAATAGAACATTTTCCCTCTTGCAGCTGTCAAAGAGTGATTATGTCAAATGGGTTTTCAAGGAGCCACAAAGTAATTACAGGGTAACTTCTTGACATTATTTTCCAATGTTTGGCTCAGCAGATGATGATGATTAATTGATGTGTATTATTTTATGGCTCTCGGAAACTTTGATACTTTAGCTAGAGGTCAGACTAAGTTTTTATTTAGACGAGCTGAGCAAATTTGCCTCGAATTTTAACCTTATTTCTCCCTTTGTAATGGATGATTTCCTACACAAGTGTTCTGTGGCTTAATGGAGGCTATGTCTGGGCAGCCTTTTTTAAGTAGATTCAGTGAAAAAAAAACAAAACAAAACACATGCTTTCCAAAAATATGTAATTCTAAGATGTTACTGTTAATTTTTACTACTGTTGTGAGAATTAAATGAGTGAAATCATGGAAAGTGCTAATCCTTGGCAAGTGATAAATGCCAGCTATATTAAAGCCTAGCAGTAGTCATTCAACTTGGGAAGGGTATTTATTTCCTTTCATGCAGTCTCACTAATGCTGTGTCCACTTGGCATGGAAGACTCTCATGCCCTGCTTGTTTGCCTCAGCATTTGCATTTTATTCAAACTGGCCAACTGTTGGTTTATATGTCCTTTTATTAATTTTAGTTGAATTTAAGATGGTTAGGAATATTTGAATATTTGAAACACATTTCTAATTATATATTGTTTATATTATATATCTAATGTCTACATATATTGGTTCTTCTTTTAGGAATATTCAGCATTTTTAATTTTTTCATATATTAATTACAGTTTATTCATTTTGTATGCCAGTTGTACCCTCGCCCCATTTATTGATTCTAAATCAACAGTTCATTCAGGTGAGCTAAGATCTAGACATTCATTACTGGTTAAGTAGAAGCTAAGAAAGATTAATTAATGTAGTAATAAATACAGTGGAACCTTTATTATTTTGCTGAGTTTATAAATTTTAAATGTGTTTTCTTTTTCATATCAAAGTAGTCATTGTTGGTTTTCATTGAATTTTATACTAAAAGATGCTTTGTATCAAGGATATTTTTTTTTAAGAAAAACAATAATTGATGACACTTTCAATTTAATCAAAATGGGAAAAAAGATCTTAGGTTTCTTTTTTGTTTTTTTCTTCAATAAACTAAGTTTTAAAATATTTATAAAATATTTTGCTTATAAAATAATTTTCATTTGTTTACTCCAGAGTATTCACTAAAAATAATTCTAGGATCTGTAGGACCACAAAAATAAAAACAAAAAAACTATTGTTAAGCGTGAGAATGCGCTGTGAAGAATGTAGTATACTGTAAATACTAATATTGGCTTAGTTTTATGTTAAATATGTAAATACTAATATTGGCTTAACTTTTATGTTAAAAATTTTAGGTATACCTAACTCAAAAGTATGTTTTTCGTAAGTTTAAGGGAACATCATAGAATCAAATATTTTGCCAAAAAAAGGCCACCCCCTGTCCTTTTGTACAGGGAATGTACTTTTTGTGGGGAGATGGACTTGTCTGTGTGTGTGTGTGTGTGTGTGCACGCGCACGCGTGTACTTGTGCAGTTTGTGAATGAATGAGGTAGGCGACCTGTTTATCTGTGGTGTTGCCTCTGCTGCCAACTAGACATATCAACATTTCGGATACAAAGGATGGTAAACAATTCAACTGAATAGTTCTCCTTTGTCTCTACACTGTTACACAAAGAAAAGATGTTGCTGTCTCTCATGGTAACAGGAGGGTGGTGCTGTGTTCGTTCTGTGCATACTGAATGAACAGAAACCAGAGGGAACCCCGCCCCCTTTGTTGTTGGTTGAGGTCTCCTTTGATAAGATATTTTAGACTTAAAAATGCTGCCATCTGTTTATAGGAACATAGGGTGCCCTCAGCTGTGCAATGTTTTATGAGTGTGGCAGACAACAGATGGCTTAGCAATAAGTTTACCCTTCTGTAGGAATTCGTTGTTTCTAAAATGAACAAATCTTTGTCTTTCACTATTTACACGTTCTTAAGATATTTTGAATAAGGTTAACTTCATTCTGAACTGATACTCTCACTGTCAATCTGTTCTACAAATATTTCTCCAGCCACCTAAACCTTCCCTGGTGCCTGGGTCATTGGCTCCCTTGTTACTCAAACTCCAGTTCAACCTGTTTGTTTTTTGTCAAGAATTTTGTGTGTGTGTGGAATGTATTCATGTGTGTGTGTGTGTATATATATATACATATATATGTGGGTGTACTTATCTATGTGTGTGTTGAAGCCAGAGCTTGAAGAGAGCTGGCTTCCCCAAGCTCCTTTATTTTTGAGACAGGGTCTCTGGACCTAATGTTTGCAGTTTGAGTTATACTGGCTGGTCAGCAAGTGCCACAGGATCTACCTGTCTCTATCCCTACCCAGAAGTTCTAGGGAGCACCCAGCTTTTTCATGGGTTCTAGGAATTCAAACCAAGTCCTCATGCTTGCATAGAAAGCACTTTCCTCATGAGCTGCTTGCCCAGCCCCACTCTATTCATACTTCTTCTTTTTCTTTTTTTTTTTTTTTTAAGATTTATTTATTATTTATTCAGTGTTCTGCCTGCATGTGTGCCTCAGGACAGCAGAGGGCATCAGATTTTACTACAGATGGTTGTGAGCCACCATGTGGTTGCTGGGAATTGAACTCAGGACCTTTGGAAGAGCAGACAGTGCTCTTAACCGCTGAGCCATCTCTCCAGCCCCTATTCCATACTTCTTAATAGAGAAAAGCAGAGGCTAAAGATAGTCAAACCTGAAGGCTGGCTGTAATCGTCTACACTCTAACTTAATGATTACATGGACTACTTATAAAATCAAATTATTTGTTGGGTGTAGTGGAGCACACCTTTAATTCCACCTTTAATGAAGCACACCTTTAATGAAGCAGAGGCAAAAACATAGACTTTTGAGGGCTATTCTATGATGCAGCTAACTCCTCCAAAAATCAACACAGAGACCTAGCAATTTATTTCAACAGCTTTAGCACAATAACTGGGCAGATACAATTTAAACTAATTTTCTGAGCTTGTCTGTTTAAGGCCAGCAGAGTTTCTTAGCAAGACTGTGTCTCACAACCAAACCAAATCTACAGCAATAGCAAGAGCTACAACAAAACCCCAAACAAGAAAAGTAAGAGATAATTGCGCGCATGGCTCAGGTTACACTGATTTTCTTAAGTTTTTGTAAGTTCTTATAGGTTCCTTCAGTTGATTTTATTCTTGTGAAATTAGGATCCTAAGGCTGGTGCCCTGATTCTTCTTTTTTTCTTACTGTAAAGCTACTTAAGTATACTGCTTCTATTTAATATAAGTGCAAGAGAGCTTGCCACAATGGTTATGAAATAAAGCATTAGTGTGTGAGGGAAAAAAAGGGTTAAGACAAAAAGCATTAGATTGTGAGAAATTCAAGTGGCCTGTCTGTCTTACTGATAAAGGAAAGAACAATTTTTTTTTTTCCTCCTTAAGTCTCTCTCTCATGGTTTAAGGGGATTTTCCTGTTGTGGGGTCCACTTGAATCCAACATAACTTAAACATCGGTACAGATGACAAAATTTTATTGTAATCAAGCTACCACTGATCAATCAGGGCTGCAGAACAGACTCGGGAGCTGAGCTACCACCCTGAAGCCATGTTGTAGAGCATATTTAAAGTATGAAACCATAAAGCAAGGGGGAGTGCTAGGTGGCCTGTAGCATTGTCCAGTCATATTTTGATGTAAGGGGTTGAGCAAGGGAGCTTCCATCAATCAGGATAGGAGTAGGTTCCTGAACCTGGGAATATGAACTTAATTTGACCCTGCCAGCAAGATGGAGAAGTTGTGCTTGAGAAGGCTTGACTTAGGCAACTGTCTCCTTACAACAGAAGCTGTTCAGCTATTGGGAAGTCCCCAGTTCCCCTAGGGTCTGGGCCCTTGAACTTAGTTTCTCCCTATGATTAAATGGAAATGGAAATGAAAATGAAATCGTAGTGCTTAGAACAAGTTTCTTTTGCTTGTTCCCAGCATTCCCATGTTATATACAAGTAAGTATCTGGTTTATTCCTGGAGATGTCAGGCATTATCCTGAGCCGCTGGGTTTTCCTCTTATGATATGAAGGAAGAAGGGACAGCCATATTTCACATTGCTAACTGGTATGGAGAGTCATAGTCTTTATGGTTAAGGGTGTGGGGACTGATTGTCGCTTGTCCCCAAGGGTGCTCCTCTTACTATCATAGGGATACATACAAGACAAAGTTGATAATAACAGAAAGATATAACAGAAAGATAACACAATGCCATGTCTCTGAATCTACTTCCCTCTGTCAAAGAAGCTTATCCTAGGCAATGGAAAGGGAGAATACTTATGGATAACAGAGGGGAATGTATCCCACCAGACTGGAATAGAACACTCTTTTCTTGAAATGAATACTAGTTTCAAGACCAGACATGGCAACATTTTTCCCCACAAAGCTGGGCCTCATGTTCTCTGTTAAGTATGATGTCTCGACGTGGCTGGCCAGCAATCCAAACACTGTGACATAGTGTGAGCTCTTCCTGTGGTCTCCCATGCACGTAGCTGGGTGGTCAGTGAACTCTGCCTTTTGGTGGTGGTGTCATTATATATGGTCATATGCTTGTGTCTGAGCCATTGTTTTTGTAAATTTGGTAGACAAACTTTTTTAATTAAATTTTTATTTTTTATATATTAATTACAGTTTATTTACTTTGTATCCCAGCTGTAGGTCCCTCCCTCATTTCCCCTCCCCATACCACCTTCCCTCTCCCCTCTCCTCCCATGCCCCTCTCTTAAGTCCACTGATAGGGGAGGTCTTCCTCCCCTTCCATGGGACCCTAGCCTATCAGGTCTTATCAGGACTGGTTGCGTTGTCCTCCTCTGTGTCCTGGCAAGGCTTCTCCCCCATCAGGGGTAGATGGTCAAAGAGCCAGCCACTGAGTTCATGTCAGAGACAGTCCCTGTTCCCCTCACCAGGGAACCCACTTGGATACTGAGCTGCCATGGGCTACATCTGAGCAGGGGTTCTTGGTTATATCCATGAATGGTCCTTGGAATTCAGTTTCAGAAAAGATCCTTGTGCCCAGATTTTTTGGTTCTGTTGCTCTCCTTGTAGAGCTTCTGTCCTCTCCAGGTCTTACTATCTCCCCCTTCTTTCCTAAGATTCCCTGCACTCTGCCCAAAGTTTGGTTTTTAGTCTCAGCATCTGCTTGGATACACTACTGGGTAGAGTCTTTGAGAGGCCCTCTGTGGTAGGCTCCTGTCCTGTTTCCTGTTTTCTTCTTTTTCCAATGGTGGGCAAACTTTTAAATGTATAGTTTAATTCCTTTTAGCCCTGTTTCTCCCATCATAATTTTGTCTTATTTTTAATTAAAAAATTTAAATTATTTTTTGGTTAGCATATATTTTATGGCACAGAGTATAATGTTTTAATTCATGTATGGACAGTTCTCAAAAATTTAAAACAAGAAACATCATGCTTAAGTACTTTATTTGACATTTCTAGATTCACTTACATTTGTCTAGAGATAGCCAAAATTGTGGTTTTTTTTCCATAGATAATTCTAAGGCCTGTATATAAGTTTGTATCCAAAACTCAACTCAATTATTTAAAAAATGCAAAATTCCATGTTTAATGAAGAAACTTTTTATTTAGTTATGTTTATTTAATTTTTAAAAATGCTTTGTCTTCCGTAGTCACTGAATACAAGTGCAATTTAATGAAATGGAACTCCTGTATAAAAATGCTTAACTAATACAAAACAACCTTAAGTTTTGTCTTATTTAAATCAAATTTGACTCCGTTGTTTTCAAACCAGAGAAATATATAGGCAACAACAGACAGACCCAAATCTCAGTTACTCTCAGTCCTCTCCATCCTCATGTTGTCCCCTGCACATGTCCTTCCTGCTGTCAGGTGGGGGGGTTGTACACTGCTGCTTCCTCTGTGACTTCACGTGACTTCACGGCTAACCCCTTGCAGAGTTGGTGACTAGCTTTCCTTTGTTTCCAGAGCGCCTTTTTAAGACTTGAATTATAAAGCTGTTCCTCTGAATTGTAATTACCTGCTTGCTTGCTGGTGGCCTTAGCACACAGCAGCTTGGCTGTTTTCTATTGCTGCATCACCAAGATCAAGAAACACAAGTTTGTTGAATAAGTGTAGCAGTCTTGTGTGCACATGAAAATTCAAGAGGACATCCAGGAATGCTGTTAATTTTCCTCATTTACCGATTTGGTAAAATTCAGCTGCTCCACGAAAGCTCTTCTTCCTCTGTTTATATGAAGCTGTTTGTAACAAAAATGGCAGATATCAAAACTGCTAATTTCTCGTTCATATTTGCATATATTGAGCAAGTGAAAATAGAACAGTGGAATGTGAATCATGATTTGAGGTCAAATCAACTAGCAACCGTAATAACGAAGTTTGCTGTCATTTGCAACTTCAATAATGATACTCTGTTGCCTCTGGGGCTCACATGTTTGGGATGTGAGCATCGTCAGGTTGTTTTGAGCCACTGCACACCATCTAATGAATTTACATACATAAATACTTCTAATTAACATTTGTTTATTATTTTGCGTTTCACTGCTATTTACTACCAGATTTCAAGACAATAGTCAATTTTGTAACCTCCGTTTTGTAAAAACCACTAGTATTTTGGTCCCTAGCAACCGTTTAGTATGTAAATTAGGCATTCTCAGGCTTAATGTACTTCATTTTTATAAAACAAATACATCATTAATCTGATTAAGTTCTTGGATGGGAGCGCTGTCCTCAGATCATTGTGGATCATTTATTGTTGGGCATGCATCCAAAAAAAATTCAAGCATGTCACTGGAGTCTAGGTTTAGGAGAAACCCCCTAAATGGTATTTTCCAGAGGAGCAGAAAGGCATGCTTACTTTGAATTGCAAGCATCACCCCAAATTTAATGATGCCCTCACCCTTAATTGCAACTCAGTTTGATGAGGGCACAGTGCCTGAAAGTATACCCCGCTGTGCTTTGATGCTATGGATGTGTGATGGATAGAGGTGGTCCACAGGGATCCGAAGGAGATCCTAGCTTTGCCAAGGTAACTTAGTGGTAACTCAAACACCATTCCCAAGCTGCTTCACTTGCCATGGTCATTATTTGGTATGTCTTTAGCTTTTAGACAGATTTACTACTTAAGAACTAAAAAAATATTGTATGTTAAGGTTAAGTGTTTTATTCATATAGCAGATGGACCTTCTAAAGAGAAATCGAAACAAAATGATCTGAGTCTGTCTACATAGCTCACAGTTTACAGAGGTGGATTTTGTTAATGAAGCTGGATCCCATAATGCTTTTCTTTCCTGCATATCTGCCATGGTGCCTCAGGCTTTCACCTCCCCTGTAAAGGTGGTTTGTTTATTCCCACTTGGTAGGTAACTAAACTGAGATTCAGAACTAGGAACCAAAGTGAGTTTTCATGCTGAAGCCTCTGCCTTCTCAGACAGGGTAGTACCAGAAAGGGACCTGCTGGGCCACAGTCATTTTGGAGAGGAACTGACAATGTTTTTACTATTAGAGGCCAGAGACTAAGTATTAAAGGCTCCAAGGACCACATAAAATATTTATTTCATAATCCTGTTTCTACTTTAAAATGTAGGGTTTTTTAGATATTATTGTCATTGTTGTAGCCTGGGCTGGCCTGGATCTCTACATAGACTAGGCTGGCCTTGAACTTGAGGTTATTTTCCTTCCTCTGTCTCTCAGGTTCTAGGAGAACAGGCAGATGCCACCATGTAACCAATCTTAAAAGATCCTTTTGAGGCTGAGGTCAACATAGGAACAAGCTGAGGGGTGGGAAGGCTTGTTCCTAGTCACCAACCTGTACAGGACAGTGCCAGTAAGTCTTGGGACTATGACATTATAATAAATAATGAAAATAATGTATACCCATAACAATGACTTTTAAGTATCTAGAGGAAAAATGATATTCTTTTTAAAAAGGCATAAAATTATCATGTCTTAGGTTTTTTTTTTAATTTATTTATATACTTTATTTTTTTAATATTAGTTACAGTGTATGCCAGCTGTATCCCGCTCCCTCATTCCCTCTCAATCCCGCCCTCCTTCCCTCATCTCCTCTCTGCCCCTTTCCAAATCCACTGATAGGGGAGGACCTCCTCCCCTTTCATCTGATCCTGGTTTATCAGGTGTCTTCAGGACTGGCTGCAAAGTCCTCCTCTGTAGCCTAGCAGGGCTGCTCCTCCCTCAGGGGAGCGGGGGGTGGGGGTGGGGGGTGGGGAGGGGGTTCAAAGAGCCAGCCATTGAGGTCATGTCAGAAACAATCCCTGTTCCCCTTATTAGGGTACCTACTTGGATACTGAGCTACCATGGGCTACATCCAAGCAGAGGTTCTAGGTTATATCCATACATTGTCCTTGGTTGGAGAAACAGTCTCATAAAAGACCCCTGTGCCCAGATATATTTGGTCATTGTGGAGCTCCTGTCCTCTCCAGGTCATATCAACTCCCCCTTCTTTCTTATGATTCCCTGCACTCTGCCGGAGGTTTGGTTTTGAGTCTTAGTATCTGCTTTGATACACTGCTAGGCAGAGTCTTTTAGAGGCTGTCAATGGTAGGCTCCTGTCCTGTTACTTGTTTTCTCCTACATCCAATGTCCATCCCATTTGTCTTTCTAAGTGAGGATTGATCCTGTTACCCTGGGTCCTCTTTCTTGTTTATATCTTCTTTAGGTGTATAGATTTCAGTATGTTTATCCTATCTTTTAGGTCTATATAAGTGAGTATATGCCATGTGTGTCTTTCTGCTTTTGGGATTAGGTTTTTAAGAAATAAATCAACATACAGTTTTGACAGTTATAGTGATGCTTTGTTCTAGAGACTTGTAAGATTCAACTTTTGAAACACCTCATTTTATGATAGATAAAATGAAAGGTCATGTTACAAGTAGATTTTTAAGCCATTTTATTTTCATATCAATTTAATGCTATTACTGGTTTTATTTTAAGTTCTAACCTTTTGATAGTTTAGTGCTGACTGTTCTGTCCCAAGTCTGTTACTAGTGCTGAGCATTGAACCCAAGCCCTTGCACATCTCCAGCACACATTCTTCCAGTGAACCAAAGCTCAAGGCTGACCCTAATTTTTTAAAAAATTACTTTGCATGTGTGGGTGTTTCATCTTCATGGATGTGCACTACATGCATGAGGGTCTGGAGGAGGCCAACAGAGGCCGTCACGTGTCCCGGAACTGGAGGTAGAGATGGCTGTGAGGAGCCCGGTGTGTGCTGGGAATCACCCAGGTGCTCTGCAAGAGCAGCCAATGCACTTACTCACTGTGACATCTCTCCAGTCCCTGAAGCTGAAGGCCACTGGTTCCATCCAGCCACCATATGTATTTTACTGACGAATACACTAAGAAGAAGCTGAGGAGATGAATCTTTAAGAAAAAATATGTGTTGAAAGGTGGGTGTGCTTCATGATGGAGGATGTGTTTAGCATACATGAATTCTGGGTTCAATCCCCAGCATAAAAGAAAAGTATTATTTTGTAATAGTAGATGGCAGGTACCTGAAGTTTCTGTTCATCGGTTAATATCCACCCAGATAAGTGTTTCTTCTTCAGCTCCTTAACACACCACTTTTTTCAATAGGCTAAAGAGAATCAGATTGCTGCTCCTGTTCTACCCTTAGAATTTCTAAGAAGGATCCCTGGGGTGGTTGGTCTGAGGGGACAGGCATGGTAGGGACCATGATATTATACTAGCAGTTGAAAACTTTCTGTTCCCTCCTGTCCATACAGTTTAGTTCAGTTGCCAAAGTCTAATATACAGGCAGTTTTAAGTGAAATGTAGATGCTGATAGTGTGCTATGTTCATGTAAAACACCTTAACCCTTTTCCTTAGTCTTTACAGCTGCCTCAGAAAAACCGGAGCTTTTAGACAGTTGTCTAACTGCTCACAATGACACAATTAGGAAAAGCTACAGAGTCAAAAGCCTAGGCCATGTGCCACCAGACCCACTCTCTTAAAGGGAAAAGCAATGTTTTCTGGGTTTTAAACTATTTTATTTGGGGCTGTAGAGTTGATTCAACAATTGAAAGCACTGGCTGCTCTTTCAAAGGGCCTGGGTTCAATCCCAGCACCCACATGCAGCTTACCATTGTCTGTAACTCCAATTTCAGGGAATCTAATGCCCTCTTCTGGTCCCCACAGACACCTGGCACTGGTGGTGTACAGAGATGCGTGCAGGTAAAACACCCATATACATTAAAAAAACAAACCTTTGAAAATAAGTAGTTTTATCCTTTTGTAAACCATTTGAGTAGATAGAGTTGAAAAGATACTATAGCTACACAAAGAGGCTCTATGCCCAAATCAAGGGGGAAAATCTATGGAGCATTTCAATGATAACAAAATAACATGAAATGAAAGCCTCAGTTTAGAAGCTGTAGATGTACAGTAGTAGCCTAAACATACACAGCGTCACCAAGCCAGTGCCCTAGTGCTCCTCCCACAAGGTTTCTGACCTTAAAGCAACAGATTCCATGACCTAATCTAATTATATTTGGTATGATTTGAGTTCCCTTAATTTACATGTGGTGCTTTTTGTTCATATGAGAATTATATTTTAGAAGCGTTAGCCAAGTACAAAGTAAATTAATTTAGCCTATAATTGTTTGAATGCATATTGTATGCAAGGAATTGTATAGGGCTAAGGACCTAACGGCAATAGAACACAGCCCTGCCTGTGGGTAACTTATGGTCAAATGAGAGTGGAGGGTAATCAGATGTAAGAGTCAATTTCATCATACTGGAAGTATCCATATACAGTGTGTCCTATGGGATGCCTAAATTTTGTCTTAAATCAATCCTCCATCCACCCATCCATCTACCCACCCACCCATCTCTCCCTTTGTTTCTTTCTCTCTCTCTCTCTTTCATCTATCACCTGTCTATTTGTTGTGTGTGTGTGTGTGTGTGTGTGTGTGTGTGTTTGTACATGCTTATGCCATAGCATGTGTTGTAGGCCAGAAAATGATTCTCTGGAATTGGTTCTCTCTTGCCACCCCATGGGATCCCAGGCCCTCAGACCTGCTTGCAAGTGCCTCTGCCACCCTTCTCTCCCCACTTCCAAATCAGCTCACAGGACCCAGAGCGGGCAATTGTAAAGAAAAGTAGTTTAGCTCTGCTAAGGCAGAAACTAGCCCAAGTATGGGGAAGGTATGGTGCAGTTGGAGGCCACTCACAGTCTGATCCTGGGAAGAAGAGAGCTTGGGTAGCAGTGCCCTTTACTAATTCTTTCCTCCTTGCTACTTGAGAGCTCACGGTCCATCCCCAGGCTAATGTTAGGGGCCGGACCCAACTATCATCAGCACATGTCTTACCACTTAGCTAAATCTCCAGGCTGACCCTAAATTTGCTTTTCAGTGAGGCTTGAGTCATAGCCTTTGGGGCAGAAAATGAGGCAAGGCAGCAGGGGTCAGAAGGCCCAGGTTGTGAAAGGCCTTTTGTAATAACTCCCCAGTGCAGTAGGAGCTAATGAAAATAGGATCAAATCTGTGTTTAGAAATGTTTCTCTCTAGCTGCAGGGTGAAGAATGGAATGTAGTTGTCATCCTGGCAACTGCCATTTTGGGACATAGAGATGGAACTGAAAGGGGGATTGAAAAACTCCTCTGCTGACTCTAGGGGCCAGGGCTGTAGCTCAGCAGCAATGCACTTTTCCAATGTGTGTGTAAGGCCATGGCTTCAATTGCCAGCACCAGAAGCAGGAAAATGGAGGATGGAGGGATGGGTGGGTGGATGGATCAACAGATCCATAGATACATAGAAGGAAGAGGTATTGATCGATTAGTAGTACTTTAATTAAATATAGGCTGCCACAAAGTCTGTGCTTGCTACAATGGAATTGTTGGTAGCAGCAGTCACTGGCTGTTGTTTCCAGTATACTGTGGCACCCAATTATTGTTTATGGCATTGAGTTTTACAATGTTAACCTTTTGGAGAATTTTAACATTTATTTTATAGCTTTTATGTCCCAATAATTTTACAAATTTACAAGCATAGACTCCCATTTGGAATTATACACCTGGTTTGTCATTTTTTTGCATCTTGTTTGTCTAGGAAAATGACATGATGGTTGGAAATGTACAAATGATGACAGTATTATGTAGCCCAGTTCATGCTATACAAGTCTGAAGAACGGCCTACTTAAATTATCTGTAGGATTTTTTCCCACTATCCCACAGTTGACATAGTTATGAGGTATGATTAAGTAGGACTCAGAGAGCTATTCCTCCTCCTCACTTCTAGTTTTGCTGACTTCTGGGCCTTTCTCTTTGTGTCAGTTCCTTTAGAGTCTTAGGGCATAGGTCATCTCTGTCAGAAAGGCGCATTGAAATAGTGCACATTTGCTTTCTTTTCTTTTCTTTTCTTTTTTTTTCTTTTTTCTTTTTTTTTTTTTTTTTGAGGTGCAGTCTCACCATGTTTGTCTAAACTGCTCTCAAGTTCATGGAGTCATGTGATGCCTCTGCTTCAGCCTCCTGAGTGGCTGAGACTGAAGTTTTATGCCACTATCTCTGAACCAGTGCATTTGTTTCCCTCCCTCCCTCCCGCCTCCCCTTCCCCTTCTTTCTTCATTGTTTTTTGAGATAGGATGCTATTATAGCCCAGGCTGTCCTTGAACTGGTCTGATGTCACGTATTCTCACTGTCTATGCTGTGAGTCCTGATCCTAATCATAGAAAGTGTGTCCCTATTTTTTTTTTCACTTTAACCATCTTTTCTTTTCTTTTTTTTTTTTTTTTTAATGCTTGGCATTTTTTTCCAATGAACTCTTTTTTTTTTTTTTAAGTTGGAATGGTCACAATTCTCCCTTTACATCTGTATTTATATTTCAGCTTTTTCTCAAAACAGCTTGCCGCATGAACTCCATACCAGGAGAGGAATGTTAGTGCTCAGTGCTGTGCCTGTTGTCACCCAGGTTCATCCTACCCTGTCATTTGTCCCTAAGTTCTACTTTCTTAGTGACTTTTTTCTTCTCACTTGCTCTCTGTTTAAATGTCAGAACACTTTTCCTGTGACTCAATACGTATTTATATTCAAGTCTCTTTTTCTGTTTGAGGCATCTTCATACTGTTCATGTCTTTTTGATTTGACTTGCTAGAATATAGTTATCCTTTTCTCACATCATGAGTTTTCATGGTTATAAAACTCTTTGCCCTTTAAATTATGACTAATAATCTGCCGTAATCAGTGCTGGTAGGTGATAAGCTCCAGACAAAACCAAGAATGAGCTGCGGGATCAGAATGCTGACTCTCTGAATCCTCACCATTATCATTCACCATTATCATCAAGAGCGCTTTGACAGATGAGCCTGCGGACTTTAATGTTCTTGGTGCTGTGCTGTGTTCCAGCATGCACTAGGGCAGATTATCAAGTACAGCGGGCTTTCTTTCCTTCCTTCCTTCCTTCCTTCCTTCCTTCCTTCCTTCCTTCCTTCCTTCCTTCCTTCCTTCTTTCTTTTCTTTTCCCTTCCCTCCTTCCCTCCCTCCCTCCCTCCCTTCCTTCCTGCCTCTCCCTCTCCCCTGAGACAGGATTTTTCTGTGTAGCTCTGGCTGTCCTGGAACTTGCTCTGTAGACTGGTTGGCCCCAAACTCAGAGTTTCACCAGCCTCTGCCTCCTGTGTGCTGGGATTAAAGGTGCTCACCACCGCCTGGCTGAGCGTAGTGTTTTATGGAGTCAGTAACTATGCATGTTTAGCTGTATAAAATAAGTAGTTGTGATTTTTGTAACCTAACACAGAATAAGCAGTACCTTTTCATTTGGTGAATTGCCCCCATATCTATCTATCTATCTGTCTATCTATCTCTAATCCATCTATGTCTATATCATCTATATCTATATATCTCCAGATGAGAAAGGTTTCCGTTTTCTGCTGCATCACTCTGTCCATATCAATTAGTAAGTGCCTCTGTAGAAGGCAATTTGAAGATTTGGAACTACAAGTCAGTCTGGTAATTGGGTTCTATCTTTTCTATTTTGAGCCACAGTTTTCTGAGTATTTTGACATAGCAGCTTTTATACTTGAAATAATATAAAAGCAAGGAAATATTCTCTTTCATCTGCACTTCGAGACTTTAGCCACATTTTTCCTTTCCTTTCTTTCAGCGTCTATTGTCTGCAGCTACATAGAGGATTGATGCCGAAGAGGCTGCCCCATATATAGTCCTGAGGAGAAACACCTGCTCCCTTGTTGAGTGGGTGTGCTGGTAGCAGCTTGGGAATAAATAGCAGCAAGCAGTCTGGCCCAAGTGTTTAACTTTACCTAAGTGAGACTCTCAGACTCTACCCGAGAGAAGGAACTGTACAGATGAAGTAAGGAGAAAGCTGTATGGCTGAGTCCTGCCAACTGACTTGTAAAAATCATCAGAGGCCCTAGTGAACAAGGGCTGTCAGGCTCAATGACATCAGGTGTAACTCTCCATAGAGCTGTGTACACACACAGTATGTGTACGTGTGTGTGTGTGTGTGTGTGTATGTGTGTGTGTGTGTGTGTATGTGTGTGTGTGTGTGTGTGTGTAAAGCAGAACTACATACATAAAAACAAAACTATGTAATATAAAATTATGTATGTATTGTTTTTATATCTGCTTATTGTGTGTTGGCTAGTTCCAACGTTTTCATAATTTTGACAACTTTGAAGTCTTTTCGCAAAACAGACTTGACACTTATGGTTTTTGCCCACTAATTATAATCTCTTGCTGTGAAGCCTTGTTGTCTCTCTCATGCTCTTTGGCTAGGTCAGAGCTTTTGATAGTTCTTGCATTGCAGCATAACAATAACCTGTGTCTCCAAGTTGTCTCAGAATTCTCTGGCAAACTTCTGCTAGTGCTTCTAAATATAACTGAAGTCTTCCCATCCTGCTGAAGCCTCCCCGAATCCAGTGGTTCCATGTATTATAGTACTTGGCACATGCAATTATCATTCTCTGTGTCTCTCTCTGTGTCTCTATGTCTGTCATGTCTCCAGCTGAAGAGCTGCTGGGACAGGGGTTGGTTTTACATCACTGACATCTGGCATGGATTTCACCTTCTAATAAATGCGTAAGAAATGCTTGAATGACTGGAAGAATAAGTGAATGAATAAAATATCCCACCTCATGTTTGGAATATGCTTGAGTTCTTCCAGCCAACTTTTTCTTCTGTACTGTTTTATCTTTTTTCTTGTCACATGTTCTTCTGTCCCCTTTAGTAGATGTTAGAGCTTAGGAAATCTGCGTTTGAAGACTTAAAATATAGTGCTTTGAACTCCTTAGAGGAAAAGTCTATGAATAAATAATTAGACTCATTTCACATCAAAATCTAAAGTGTGAAAAAAGGTTCGTATCATTTGGTGCTTTTTTCACGTGTATGGTAATCTGATGGCATATCCATTGTTAACACTGAACTATACTGAAATATTTTACTCTCGGGGCATTTCATCTGACAAAAGACGGCTTTTTGAAAATGAAAAAGCTCCTTTCCCTGGCATGCTGAGCATAGCTCCTGTCCCTGGCATGTGAAGGTGAAATTTGTTAGTTTTGAAATGCATGGGTTAATATGGCCATATTTTATCTCGGACAGTACTTGAAAAGTTCTACCAATCTCACTGCAGCACATGTGCATACAAGTCCCACCATCTTTGGGGGGATGTAAGTCAGAGACGTTGCTGAGGAACTGCTTAGCATTTTCTAGTTTTGGAATTTAATTGTAGGTTTTACATTTAAGCTGTTCAGTATTACTCTCATAAAGGTCCTATACATTTCTTGCTTTGTAGTTTAACAGGTTTAGTCACCACAGTTGGAAGGCATCATCCTCATAATGAAGCCAGAAAAGAATAAAGGTTGATCATGCAGGGTGGCTGGCTGTGAAACCGAACAATAGAGCTTGACTTCTTCATGTCTGTTAAGTTAGACTGTGGGGCGTGCTTATCTCCCTGCCGTGATACCGCATTGTCATGAGAAAATGTTGTGTTGTACAGCTGTGCAAAGGGCGGGCATCTGCTCTCATTCTGTGTGGTGGCTGGAGCTCTAAGACAGGCTGTCAGCTGCCTAGTTCACTCAGTCGAAAGTCAGAGGACTGGGCAGAATACTGAAACAGTATTCATAAATAAAAAGTGCAAAGGCTTTGAGTGCCACCTAAATTTTGACTTAGTGTAATCTGGCTTCAGAGGGCCTGTGGTAGCTCAGGAACTATGATATGCTAGGAAATTCCATTTATAGCTTCTTGGAAGGAAATAAGTGATATGGTCTGATGGGACAGTTAAAAGATAATATGATGCTTGGGTGAGTGATTTATTCAAAACTTCTGTATACTCACTATGGTTTAATTCAGTTCTCTGAATGTTAATGAGATGCCAACTGTATTGGCAGTGCTCTGTTGGATACTGAGGGAGATTGAGTCCTACCCTGAAGAATTTAGAACTGTAGTAGAGACAGAAATGAAATCCATGAAATGATTCCCTAGAACTGTTAGATGTATGAATGATAGTCTTGTAAGCTGTCAAGATCATTTAAAATTTGATTCTGTTATTATATGTATCATTCCCCAATGTGTCACATGAGCATTTGATAGGCATACCCTTTATGTCTCTAAGTCACTGCTGAAAACATTGACAAGTCAAGGCCAAGGTTAAAGGCAAGAAGGAACCTTCTGACACTTCCCGTTCTGTTCCTAGCACGTGCCTTTTGTCTGTTCCTGAACACTGCCTCAGTTTCTATCTATCAGGCATCTAGTGATCTGTTGAAATTTTAGCATGGATGTTACCATTCATCCATTTCCATATACTTGTTTCTCTTTTCTCTATATGTCATGACCTTTCAGTGTGGTTACTGGCAGGAGACCATAGATATAAGTCAAATTTAACTGCCATGGTGGACTGCAATTTGCCCTGTTTACAGAGTCAAACTGTCTTGGAGCATCTATGAGATCATATTATTTACTGTGGGCTGTGTCCTGTCTGTAGTGCTTATCTCTCTCTTCTTGTCTGAAGACCTTCTTTTTCTTTCTGGAGAAAATTGAATTGAAATAGAAATGGAGCAGTTATGTACATGCCAACCATTTCTTCATGGTTCTCCCTTACTAGAAGAACCAGAACTCAGGTTTTATTTACAGTAAGAACACACCCAGTGAAAATGTTCTCTAGACTTTCGTAGCTGTGGGCAGCCTCATGACACATTTTGACCAATGAGATATTAGGGAAAGTTTCTAGATAGAGTCTATCGGTTATCTGGTGACATATAATAAAATATCATAAAACCTAATGTCTTGAAATAATAAACACTTATTTCTTCACACAAGTTTGGGTTAGTAACTCATGGAAACTTTGCTGTGTTGTTGGCGCTTAGGCTCTCTCAGGGGGTCACAGCCAAGATATTAGGAGGCCTTAAAGATTCATGAGGAACCACAGGGGGGATACAAAGTGAATAAAGTGTAATTGATAAAGAAAAAAAAAGTTAAAAAAAAAGATTCATGAGGAGACTCTTTAAAATATGACCTATTATTGTCTCCCTCTAGTCAGGGTCGTAGTAGTAATCGTAACAGTTTCCCTGGGCAGGCACAGCTGTGTGTGTAAAGCTTCTGCTACTGTGAACTTCAGTATGCTGAATGGAATTAGTCCACGTTGATAGTGTCATTCGTTGGCTTCTCCATTTAAAAAAAAAAAGTTGGAATACTTTGATTTCTCCATCATTCTTATAACCTGCTTTCTTCTATAAAACTTTTGTGATTATCTCCTTACCCCATGACTAAGGGAATATTGCTGAAGAGGGGATGGTAAGGGTTTTGAAGACGAGGGGATGGCTGCTGTGAAACAGCAGCTGCCCTCATGAACTCACAGTGGCTCGGGTTGCTCGCAGGAGCGATACCTAAGAAAGCTAGCCAAACTTCTGGGGGCTCTCTAAGCACAGACAGAGGAGGAGCCCCCCAAGCTGCCAGCTGGCTGAGACTTGGCAGCTGAAGGCTTCTGGGTTGAAAGAGAAAGATAAATATTTATTGTTTTAAGATGTTAGGTCTTGTGATATTTTATTATACATCACCAGATAACTGATAGACTCTTCTGTGGTGTGGTCCCTGGTAGGTTATCCATGCTTCCATGGTTGGCCATACACCTAGGCACATTTAGACAGCTGTGGACTTGTGGGCTATTAAAAATGGACATGAAATGTGGTTGGGGTCATGGTAGGGGAATCTGGGAGAGCTATACCAGAAGTGGGGTTTGATATAATCCAAATACATTGCATATATATGTGGAATTTCCAAAGAATGAATAAAAACGTGTGCATGATCTGCCTGGGAAAACGTTCTAATTTCTGACCAACCAGCATTTCATACTCACTTAAATTTGACTTAAAACAATTAGACAATGTATAGATAGGATAAGTGCTGGAGGGTTGGCTCATCTCAGGAGGACACTAGCCATGACACATGATCAGCTTTATAGGTGTGAACTATGGTTGGAGATGTTATGTGTCACCAGCAAGGGGGTGTAGAGGCACGTGAAATCCCAACTGTCATGTAGCCTATTGCTGAGTGCATTCTATTTATCAGCTGGTGGAAATGGCCTAACACAAAACAGCCTTAGGGTTGTTCATCCCATGCGAGCTGTTTACCTGAAGAAACAGTTTTATGGTTGAATAGTAGTCTCCATGATTGGCTTGTGAATGTTTTGGGAAAGGAAAACATCACAGTTAAATCAAGGTCTAAGTTTAGCTCAGGAGGTATCTGTTAAATGTCAGGTAAGTAGCAGACTTTGGGGTATCAGTAACTAGTTATCAGGGCATTCTAGATGTGGTTTTCCTCTTCTCTTTTTATTGGTGTATTTGTGTATGTGTTTATATATGTGGTCACACTTATGCCAGGTGCACACGTAGAAGTGAGATCAGTTCTCTCCTTCCATCATTGGAGTCCCAAGGATCTAACTTAGGTTTGCAGGCTTGGTGGGAAGCGCCTTTACCTTCTGAGCCATCTTGCCAGCCTCCTCTTCTGTTCTCATTCACTTCAGATTTTCAGATTGGGTTTAGCAGCTTCTTCCCGTCTTTCAGGTTATATACCATCGAATCACTTATCTTTGCCCAACATGGAGGTTCCATCAACAGTCCTAAAATCTGTTTTTTATCATTCTTCATTATAACCACAAGTCATAAATATATAATGCAATTCTGAATGAAGATAAAATGTACTCATCTGAAATGATTAACTATAAACAGATTTTATGCCCATGAATGTGTCAGAATTGTGTTATATTAAATAAAGAACATATAGGTAATAGAGTACAGAATTCTTCACCACCACTAAAGTGGAAAAGGAATTAGCAAAATGAGTACTATGTATGACAAGATTGTCTACACTGTTGCATAATTCTGTTTTTTTTAATCTGCTGAATACTTAACAGCTCATGGTAAACATACACTATACTTTATGAATTCCTCTGCGTTACTGTGAGCTCTCCACCGCAGTGAATGAGGCTGTGTAAATTAAGTTCACTCTTAGTTTCTGTTCTATTGCTGTGTGATCAGGATAACTCATAATTTGGGGTGGCATACAGTTTCAGAGGGTTATCCATGATCATCATGACAGCAAGCATGGTGGCAGGCAGGCAGGCTTGGTGCCGGAGTGGTAGCTGAGACCTTGCATCCTGGTCCGCAGGCAGGAGGCAGAAAAAGAGAAAGACTGAGCCTGTCATGGGCTGTTGAAACCTCAAAGCCCAACCCACAATGTCATACCTTTTAATCCTTTCCAAATAGTTCAACAACTGGGGACCAAGCATTCAAACACATGAGGCATTCTCATCCAAACCACCACATTCACCCAAATTACAGGACACATCTGTAACTAATATGACATATAAGTCACATCTGGAAGGAGAGTTTTCACTAATGCATTTAATCATAGGCTATGAACTATTGCTCTCAGGCATTATTCTGTGTGCTTACCCAGGGGCTGGGTAAGCAACATTAATTCACTCAGTGACATTTCACCAATAAGAAAGAATGAGTTATTGATATACACAAATATGTGGATGTAACTTATAAAACATCATATTAAATATAAGGAATCAGTCACAAAGAACATTTAAAAATCCCATCTGTATGAACTGTCAGGAGCAGGTAAATTTATAGAGACAGAAAGTAGACAAACAGTTACTCCGGGAGGGGAACTAGAGAGGAAGGAGAGAATTTTCTTCCCCAAATATTAAATTGTTGAAAACTTGATTGAAACAGTGCTGGCTGCTGAATTCTAACTATGTGAGGAATTGGTTGGCTTGCTGCTGTCTTGCAATGGGTGAAACTTAAGGTTTGGTAATTCTGTCTTCATAAAGCTCTCTTAAAAAGGCCAAGCAGAACCTTCATCAGATCATCTTGCAAGGATGCTGGCATGAGTTAAAGGTTGACCCCTCAGCTTAGGGGGAGGATTTTTCACCTTCACGATAACCGGAAGGAAAGATTCAATTCCAGTCCCAAGCTCTCTCCTCCATTTACTTGGAGAGAAGCCATGCAGGTTATTTCAGCAAATTCTTAGCCACCACGCCTCCACTCTGTCCTCAGACCTCTGTTTATAGTTACCTTCAGGATAGTTTTACTTTTATAATTATCAGTAATCTCCCACCCAAATATCCAATTTGGGCTCTGCCCTGGGTATTTTTTATCTTAGGAAGTAGAAACTATGGACATCTTTTTCAATCTTTTATTAACATGCGATATTATCTTAAAGTTCTTTTTCAAGTTTGCTTTCTTATATGTAATACTTTTATCTATCCAAAGTAGAAAACAATTCATATATATATATATATATATATATATATATATATGTTACATATAGCTTTATTAAAAACAAGTAGGAATGGCACATCTGTGCTAATTAATGATTGCTTCAAAACTGTGAAGAAATAGCTGATAAAATAGCCCTTTTGAGTAAAAGGTCTTCTGATCTTTTATGTTTAGCTATCTTAGACTATACTTAATACATTAGAAAGTTGAATTCTGAGTTTTACCTTAGTCTACATGTGTACTTTCATGGTCCTACTAACATTTGTGTTTATCCAATTAAATCACAGTAGTTTTTAAGTAAAGTCTCAAATTCCATGATAACTGAAGGGGTCATTAGATGACCTCGATGCATGAGCTGAAGGTGGAGAGAGCCGTCACACACACTTCATCAGCACTGTGGAATGAGGGACCGGTGCATTTGCTGAGCAGGGGATGTCCAGTGCGCACAGAGACTAATTGGCGGTTGGACATGCCCCAGGAGCAGTGATTTTAAGGTCATAGCAGGCTCGGTGAATAATGCCGACTTATGCTGCAGCTTGCCGATAGCTGATCTTACCAATGAGCCGTTTAGAGGCATTCAAGCCTGAACTCTCTCCCTGTGCCTTGAATGGCATGTCAATGGTCACTGCTTCTGACATCCTTTATGTTTGCCCAGCCAGCTCTAAATCTTTAGGTTGGGCTTCTGAGTACTCAGGAAAGAAAAGAGAGAGGCAATTATTTTCAGTCATTGAGTTTTGAAGATCTTAGTGTTAATTATGCCAAACATTGTCGGTTCATCAGCAAATAAAAATGTTAAAAAGGGGTACCAGGCATTCCAGACCCGCTTAAACATACTTTATGGTGATTAAGAATGTCTTGTATACACTAACATTTTGGAGGCATATTGTCACCCATGCATTTTCATGCATTGTTTCAAAATGGAATATTCACATTAAAAGATCATTTGTATTTTGGAGTATTAAAAAGCTTACTTTTAATTAATGGGTGCTTTCTTATCAGTTGAATTAAGAGGAATGAATAGAAAGCACAATTCATTATTTCTCTGTGGAATTCAGAGAGATATGAAAACAAAACTGCAATGGATAGCTCTTAGAAATACTTCAGAAATTAATTTAAGTATTATAGTGGCTTTTGAAATGGGAAGATCTCTCTCCTTCAGGTCTTGACTTATCGAAGATTCCTTGAGTATTCAAGGTGTGCTTCGCCTATTGTTTGTGGCACTCTGTGCTTTCTTCCCCATAGAGTTCTGCAGGAAGTACCTGGTCAGAGGATCTGAGGACACTGAGCACGCCTTGAGTGTTCATTTGAGATGCACGATAAGGACATGCAGCCAGTATTCTTGCTTATGACACAGGTTTCAAAACTCATTTCTCCTATAAATAAAATAAAAAGCAGAAAGGATGTAAATGCCCTAACTCTTCTAGAATCATACTGGCTCATTAAGTTGTTTTTTGTTTGTTTGTTTGTTTTTTTACTGTAGCAGAGTAAATACATTCAGTCCCTAAAGAGAGTAAGATGGGTGGCATCCTTTTGCTGAAACGGATTGGAAATGGGACAGTTTTTTATAATATATATGGATCACAGTAGATACCATATCAAATTAGAATAGTTGCACTGTTTGATAAATGAATGATTAGAAAAAATCCCGTTGTATGACTCTAGTACAAAACCAGATGTTTTTGTGTCCTGAAGGTCTGTGTTCTTTCCATGTGGCTGATAAATATGCTCTTCTGTTACTGTCATAGTCTTGCCTTTCAAATTAAGATATAATAATCACTCAGAATCTAATATCGAGTTAATTTAGATTCAATTGTCTCTATTAAGACAAAGAGGTATCATAGTTTTTAAAGATGGAAAAGATCATTTATGAGAATTTGGCTGCAGTCAAAAGCTTAACTATTAGCATTGTAGGTTCATTATTAAGGGAAGCATTATCGTCTTTGCACTGTTCTTTATTCCATTTGTTCTTATGAAATGTGTTTATCTTTTATTAAAACTTTCTATTTTAGATGGCTAGATATGTGATAAAACAAGCCTGGTAAAATGTTAATGATAGAATTGAGGTAGTGGGTATGGATGGATCTTCTCCAGGCAGTTCTTTCAGAATGACTATATTTGAACAAAAGAACCTGTTTGGCTTTTGAGAAAGTAAAATAGATATTTTTATTAAGTATAGTAAGTAGATATAATAAAATTTGTGTATTTAACCAGTTAGCAAAAGGCAAAACTGATTTTTAATTGTAAATTTATATGCTGTTTGCCATACATTATTTGGCTGATGTTAGTTCCAGGATCAATTTTAAGACAGAATCTTTTCAGTTTTGTTGGAGGAGCTGTGAGGAAGTGTTTGGTTATTTTCTCAATAAAATGTGTACATAAAGACCTGAGCTCATGTAACACAGAGTACATTTTTTTCTAGTCATTGTTAGTGCACTTTGGAATGTGATAAGCATTAGTAAAGAATGCTTATTTATTAGGTTAAAGCACATTGCTGGTGATCTTATATATCAGAGAAGAAGAAATTCTTTGTTTTTTAATTAAGACAGCAGCTGCCCTTAGGGTGTTTTTCTTATTACTTTCACTTGGAGCTTTGCCACATGTGCACCTAATGTGTTGTTGACTCAGAAATGATACGGATAAGTAATGCATGTATGCTCACATCTCATTTTTGAGACATACTTTAAACAGATACAAATTGAACATAACTAGTGTATCTACCCGGAAATATTTCTTGGCAGATTTGGCCGAGTTGCAATCTTGCTCTGTGACTGACGTGCATTTCACATGCTAGCATCATCAAAATCTTTGAGTTTGCAAGTCATTTTACATTTGATGATCTGAGGTAGGAATTTTTGAAGTAGAATTTTTTTTTAACTTGAGTGTTATATCCTCCTATGTTACTGCCGATGTTAAAGAAAGTAATGACAAGTGAAAAAAAAATCATCAAGTTGGTCCTTGCATTCATTAGCTGTATTTATGAATCATTTGTGACCAGTAGAGTCATCATCTCTTTTATCACATGCCTTTGTAGTTATGATATCATGCTGGGGAAGAGTGGCTCAGCTGCAGGTTCCGTGCACTTTTTTAAATCATGGCTCACAATATCCTATGCTAAAGTATACGGTGAGTCATACGTTAGGTAGGTAAGATATACCCAACTGACACATCGGCCTTCCTATCAAAGGCTATATGCTTCTGGAGCGATGCTTTCAGTTAGTAAGCTAGCACGCATTCATGAGTACAGCAGTGCTTGCTCATCTATTGGCAACATCCTCTAATTTGCTGTGTCCTGTAATAGTCACTCCCTAAGCTAAGACCGTAGGGAGCAAATACACAGGTACAACCAAAGACATACATACATGGACAGACACATGTGCTTCTTTATGTACTCTCATGTATATATTCAGTGAGTTTTGCTTATTTGTCATCAGTGCTTGCAGTAGTGAGTCATAAATGGAAAATACCTTTTACTTTTAAGATAAAACAAAATGGCCTTTGATTTATTTCAAGTTAACCATCTCATTTAAAATTAGCCCAGGGTCTTGCGAGGAATGCCAGTAATCTAAACATAATACTGCACATTGCCCAATTGCCTCTGTGTATGATACAGGTTCATTGCTGTAGCACTTTGACAGCCCATTACGGAATGTAATGAACAGCTATTTTTAAACAGAAGAAATTCAAGTTGACAGCTTGGCAGTGAAATTCAGCTAGTGGGATAATTTTTTGTCATCTTTAGTATAGAGAATAGATTTGGTTTGGTTTAAGGAAATTTCTATCCTATGGTTTACAGGGAAAACATTTTTATTAAAAGAAAATTTTCTTGTCCATTTTGAGGTGTGGTGTTACTGGCAAAGCCTGGAGTCAGCTGTTAATGCATTACTGAACGTTCACTAAAACCCAGGCTTAAAATAGAATTCCTTAGTTTTCATTTCTGCCAAAGGTAGAATAACCTCTGCCAGAGGTAGAGATAACCTAATAAGACCACTGTGAGAGAAATGTAACTGCTGGAGGTGGTATCCCATGATGCTTATTGGTCTTTCAGGTTTAAAATAGAAAGTTTGTAGAAGTCCTGGGATAGGGGTGTAAAGTTTGGGACATATTGTCTTAGTGAACGTACAAATTAGAGTTCTATGCAGGAAGAAAGCAAAGTATCTACTGGCTCCTTCAGAAGACCTTTTTAGGAACAAGAAGATAATCACATCCAGATTTGATAACTTTAGAAAACATGTTCCACAATTCCTAATAAAAAGTTAAATATATAAGTCACGTGGTAGTGGCACATACCTTTAATACCAGCACTTGGGAGGCAGAAACAGGCAGATCTCTATGACTTCCAGGCACCTGGTCTATAGAGTGAGTTCCAGGACAGCCAGGACTACTCAGAGAAATGCTGTCCCAAAAAAACAAAACAAAATTAAATATATTAAACCATAACAAGAATGATTGTGAGTCAGAGTGACCTTGTTTCTCTTAGGAATTGTGTAAGAACTTTGTTTTTCTAAGCTATGTTAGTTTCAGGGGCTTTCAAGAGATTTTAAGTTCATCACTGAGAAGGTGTGAAAATACGGTTTTCTAATACAGTTTAGTAATACAGTTTACTAAATGATATGTAGGCAAGTCATGTAAGTAAATTGTTGAATACTTTGAGTGTTTTACTCAATATCTAATGTTTCTGATTCAACTAAGAAGAGATCTAGTCGCAGAAATTTCATTAGTTTTGTGTGTCTGTTTTTTGTTTTAAGACAGAGCCTCAATATGAGTATCTCAGGCTGGCCTGGAACTCACTACATAGCCCAGGCTGGCCTGGCACCCACAGAGACTGCTCACCAGCATGTTCTGGGATTAAAGGCATACAGCACCGTGCCTGAGTAGTGTGTATTTTTCAATCAGCACACACTAAAGGTGCATGGGTATGTGATTACATCATAATATTTCAATGCATAGCTATAATGTGCATTGCCTAGTTGCCATTTGTCATATCTATCAGATCTCTATCATTTGTTTGTGTTGGGAGTGTTCAAAGTCCTGTTAGCTAAGTATCCAGCTAACTCTTGTCAGTCGCATCCCATTGTACTGTCGAATATTTGGAGCAATTCCTCCTATCTGACTGCAATGCTAGAAATGGAAAGTCATCCACATCATCCTTCCAAATGCCTTGCCGGGAACCTCCATCTTGGGGTCACCAGCACACTGCCTTTCTTCCAGGGTACCTTCTCAGAGTTTTCCTAAGGGCTGGCCAATTGAGTAACGACTTTGCGTAGACGTGACACTCTATAAAGCAGGGTTGCAGCAGACAGTTCTTCTCCTGATCGGTTTCTGTATTTTCTCTTGGAAGGCGTAATGGCCTGGAGCATAATGTTGCAATGGAACTGTATGGGAGTCAGGCATTTCAGCGTGGTAGGTCGGTCCTGGACCCTTTAGAACTGTGTGTTATCACCACATCAAAAGAATTTCTTGACATGAAAGAATTGTGCCTCCATAAAGATTTTATTTAAACCTAGAGAGGCCATTGTTCACCTGACACAGCTTAAGATGTTTCTTGTAACAGTGCTGTGAGTTTGTAACCTGACCTTGATCTCTCAGTTTTCCTGTGTTGTGACCCTCTTGAATCTTTGTTAACCCACAGACAGAATGAGGCCTCATCATGGAGTGTTAAGTTGAATCACTTTTTAAACTCTGAAAAATTTGAGAAGGAACCCTGAGTATCAAGGAACTAGTTTAGTAGGAAAATGTAACATTAGGTGGCTCTACTCCTGGAGAGAGATGCTAACCCAAGGTAAGGGCTGTGTTTTAAGGCTAGTTCTGAAGATGAACAAGATAGAGAAAGTTGCTGTGATTATGACAGGGTCTCTCTATATACTCTGGCCCTATTTTTTCCTTTCTATTCACTTTGCAAACTGTAGTCCAAAGTTTGAGTAATTCAGGAAAAGGAGAGAAAAATCATCTTTCCATGATATGCTCGAATGAGCTTGAGGAAAATGTGATGTGGAAGAGGGTCAAAAGATACTCAGGAGGTCTCCAAGCCAATTGTCATCCATAGCAGGTAGGAAAACTTGAAGGACACACTACTGAAAGTCCCTACCCAGCATTTTATGAGCTTGTATTGTGTGATGGATGGATGTATTGAGACCCATGGGACCTGAACTGACTGCTTTGTCTTGAGGCCTATGACTTACTAGCTATGCCATTATGACCAACTTATTTAACTATTTTGTTCTACAATTTCTTATTTATAAAAAGACCCCCAGAATTACATTTAATTGCCAGGATTAATGCAGGATCAAATGAGTTAAACATTTTATATTATTATAATAATGCCTGGCATGCAAAAAGAACTAAGTAAAACAATCTATTAATATTGTTTCTAATTTAATTTTCTACTTAAATTTATAATTTTTAAATTAAAAATATTTTCAGAATTCACTGGAACTATAATGCTTTGTGGTAAAGGCTTTTTTTTTTTTTTTTTTTTTTTTTTTTTAAAACTCTTCAGAGGTAATCATGGGAGGGGTGTGGCTGGGAAGATTGCAAGAGCCAGATCTAGTAGGTGACAGCTATGAAACAGTCTTTGCTAGATGTGGCACAGCCATTACATACATGAAGTCACGGTGCTGTGACTGCATGCACAAGTCCAGCATGAGATCAAGCGAGCCAAGATCCGAGCATGGATACAGGAGAGACAAGTTCCAACCCAGCTGTGAAGCTACTGGCCTGCTTGGGGAGGGAGGCTCCGTTTTCATCAGGGATGAAATCCTTAGCAGTTGCTCATGTGCTGGGCCTACACCTGTTGCATACAGGCAGCACAAAGTGAACTCAGTGGGTTTTTTAAAGCAGCACTTAAGTTGGGAGGGAAAAGTGGTGGAGGGTGGATAAGCAGGAGTTGGAGGGTAGGGAGCAGGCATAGGATTGATCAAAGCCACATTTTATGCATTACGCGAAACAAAAAAACGACAAAAAAGTACATGTTAGAAAGCGAAAGTCATCCCCATGTTCATGTGTATATGCTAAGCAAGATATACTCTATGTGCATTTATGAAAAAGATCTTCATCCTTACTTGAAGAGTAAGGTATCAAAAATCTTGACTTTGAAAAAAAAAGTCCAAGTGAGAATTCAGTTCAATTTGATTAATGTTTATCAATTAAACATTAAACATTGGGATGATACTTATAGAATTTTGACCTCATGACATTTGTCTTTATAGAACATGCTATGCACATGCTCCTAATTTTATAAGCTAAGAGGTGCATTAGATAACTAAAATATTTTCATAGTGGAAGTCAATAGGAATATTAAGATCTTGATGGTGCATAGTAGATATGAGAAGTGCAGCCTTGTGGGGGTTTTGTTGTTCCTGTGTGTTTGGGTGGAGGTCAGAGGTGCCATGCCTTGGGAGCTGTCCACCCTGTTATTTAAGCAGGGTGTCTGGTGGGACCTGGGCTCACTAATGATTCAGCTAGGCTTGTTAAATTCCAGGATCTTCCACCTTTGCCTCCTCAGCTCTGGAATTCCAAGCAAGCTTCACCACGTCCAGCATCACGTCCAGCATTTTACATCAATGCTGGGATCCCAATTAGGTCTTCATGCCTGTCTAGCAAGTGCTTCAACTCTGCTATCTCCCCGGTTGCTTTTTTTTTTTTTAATTTATTTATTTTATGTACATGAATGCTCTGTTTTCACACGCACCAGAAGAGGGCATCAGATTCCATTACAGATAGTTGTGAGCCACCATGTGTTTGCTAGGAATTGAACACAAGACCTCTGGAAGAGCAGTCAGTGCTCTTAACCACTGAGCCATCTCTCCAGCCCGCTGGTTTGTTTTAAAATAATACTTTTATTTATTTGAAAAAATTGTGCATGTATATGGTTTTTGATCATACCCATGCATGATTGCCTTCCTCCAGTTCCCCCTAGTGCTGCTGCCTCTTTCTCTTCCTACTTCACATCCTTCATTTTTGTTGTTGTTTTTAATAATCCCTGTTTTGTTTTTGAAATGGTCTCACAAGGCTGGTCTTGAACTCACCATGTAGTTCTGGCTGGCTTTGAACTTTCAGTGATCCTCTGCGTCAATGTCCTGAGTGCTGAGATTACAGGTATGTGCCAGCACACCTGATTGATAAATGTGACTTAAGTGGATGGATATTATTCTCTCTCTCTCTCTCATATGTGTGTGTATGTTAATGTGCTTCTTGGTTATCATTAGAAGTATCCTGATTATAGTGCCAGAAAAATTCTAGTCCTTTACTGAGAAAACACACACACACATACACACACACACACACACACACACACACACACACACACACACACACA
>NW_026585644.1:48562366-48630138 GCF_907164565.1 Psammomys obesus
ACACACACACACACACACACACACACACACACACACACACACACACAATCCATTATCTATAAATTATAAAGCATGAATGGGTTATCAGTTGATATTTCATTATTTTTCTTCAATATAAGCTGGGATCTTTCTTTTCTCTTTGAGCATTCGTAACTTCTAGCTCTCAAATTTATTACATAATATGTACATCCTTGTGAAAGAAGAAAAAAAAAGATGGTAGAATGAAAAGATTTAGCTAGAGCCTAGTTTACTTTTCTTCATGTCATCTCTGAGGATTGAGAAACAGGGGAAATGAACGATAGCCCACCAATACCCCCACCACCTTCTTTTTCCTTATGTGGTAAATGTGACTGGGGAGATGGTACACAGAAGAGGCAGTAAGCTGGCCAGGGCAGCCCTCCTCGACATGCCTTTGTGGTAATGCTGTGGCCACAGCAGAAATCTCATGCTGAATGTTTTTTCTTTCCACCTTCTTCGTGAGATCAGTGGTCTGTCATCCTGCCTTCCTCTTTCAAAGATGGGATTTTTTTTGTCCAACTCAAGTATGTTCTCTACAAAGCCAGCATCTGGGTGGGATGCTAACTGTCATGCATTCAAGCAAGCCTGGCTTTTCCATAAGTGGAATCAATTCTGTTTTAAACAGCGACATAGAGTGTGCACAAGGCTGCACTCGCTCAGGTTGTAGCGGCAGTGTTGTGATCTGCATGCATGGTAAAGACATCGACAGTGACTCGTATCTGTTTGTCTGCTGTGTGTTTCAAATCGATGACTTACTCACATGGTTCAAAGTCCAGCATGGCTAAAAGAATACAAATCCCTTGTTTTTCATTAATTTAGTCTCCCTCTCTGTAAATAGTCACAGTGATAAGTTTCTTCTGTGTTTTTCCAGAGTGGTTTTTGCACACAAACAAAAACATGCATGATTGGATGCATTTCTGTATACTTAGAAAATGGAGCTTGCCTCTTGTATCCCTTCTAGAAGGATACAGGTGATAAGCTCCTGAAGGTTCCAACTGCCCTTGAGCCATGTTTTTTTTTTTTTTAAGTTGTTCTTTTCTTTTCTTTTCTTTTTTTTTTTTTTATGTTCCTTCTGTGTAAAGATCTTTGGAAATAGAAACAAGAAGAGAAAACGAAGGTGCCTCAGAAAGGCCCAACAACTCTCTTCCTGTTTTGAAAATGCTCTTCTCAGACACATTACAGTTGGTACTGAGTTCCTCTGCAGCTTGCTAAAGCTGAACATGTCTTCCTGGGACCCCCTGGGCACCTTGCACAACCTGGCACAGCAATGTAAAGAAAGTGTGCTCCATTTGGGGTCAGGATTTAAGAGATCAGCCTCACGATCTTTAGCTACTGTCTGAGCCGACTCAAACCATCACACCAAACCTAGTTGCCTATTCAGAGGATGAAATGAATAATGTCTGAGGCAAGGTAGGTCCTCAGTAAACAGCGGCTTCCTCATTGACCTGTCCAGGGTTTAAAATTTGAAATGGAAAAGTCTGTTTTCAGGGGTTGTGGTGGTTTTGGTCTTGATGTGCTGTCTGAATAGAAAGCAGCATTTGGAGAGTTTTCCTGAGACCATTCATCTTGTGGGGATGCCAGCGATAGAATCATTCTTCACCTAACAACAGCTTTTGTGCAACGCTTTCACAGTATACAAAAGTTAACTTTCCATTCTCTCTGCTAGAAGATGAGAAAATGGATGAGAGGCAATTGGAGATGAGGATTTCTGAAACAATATTGGTACATGAAATTATTTATGTGCTGCTGAGTCTGGGGGTGCAGCTTGTTATATAGAGTGATTGCTTGTCTGTGTGGAGCTCTGTGAAGTACTGGATTCAATTTCCAGCACCGCCCCCACCCCTAAGGTTTCCTTTCTTCTTTCTAGTTGAAGGTGGAGTAATATGAGGTTTCTAAAAGTAGAATAGAGAGGAAGTCTTTGGGAGACAGCTACTTAGGTTGGATCTTAATTTACCCAGTATAAAAATAAGATAGGCAAAAAGGTCATATTCTGAATGTTAAGTGACAGATAAACAAAGATTCATCACTAACCTTTTGAGCTTTAGTTACACTGTGGTGTCTGGCTAGTTGCTATGCTGTGCGTGAATGCCTTAGATTTCTTCAAAGTGAGAAGAAATAAAAACTCATACCAGGTTTCGGAATAGTGCATTCTTTCCAGTTTCCCTCAGCATCATAGCTGTAAGCACTGTGTAAATTCACAAAAATAGTTTTGAGCCTAGCTTTAGAATTTCAATAGTTATTGTATATTCAAAACAGCCACAGAAGCACTCTATTTTCATTTTAAAGATTTACAATTAAAGTGATTTAGGTATACCTCAAATGCTTGATTATATACAAACCCATTACAGGGTTTATGCACACATTAAGTCCCTTCTTATTATGGGGTTTTATGCACATTAAATGCCTGGTTGTTGTAGATTGTTGTTTTTCTTGTTACCATTAAATGTAACATTTTCCTAGGTGATGAAATGTGTTATTATTGGGAACATTTATTTGAGTGTGCATTCTGTATTTTAAAAGAGAAAGGTATTTAAGCAGCAAAGATGTAGCTGTTATGAAATTTATTTTTATAAATAGCTTTCAGCAAAAATCAGCAGTGCTTTAAAATTATAGTTAAAAAAATCATTTAATCATCACACTTCTTGTTGGCTAATAGGGTAGTAGGTGACTTTTTTCTGTTGCAATACGCTATTCTCAATATGCCCACTAAGGGGGTCTGAGCATACTAGTACGTTTTATGTTAGCAGTCCTCCGTGCAAAGTGCTGAAAGTTCAGGGAGCATATGTTTCCTTTCTTGTGAATTCATTTAAGTACTAGTCTTGCTGCAGCTTTAACTGGCGCAGACTACCAGACTTGAGATAAAATGAAAATAATGGACTGAGCTGGGTGCTGGGACGCTAGTTCCGCTGAGCGCATGTCAGTAAGCTGTGATTCTATGTTAATGCAGGCCTGAGGGATCAGCTTTCTCTTTTAGCCTGGAGGACCATTAAGCCCTGGAAGCTGGGTCAAGCTGATAGAGTCGGCAAATACAGCTCATCAGTTAGCAGCAGCAGTTAACCGACTGCGCTTCCTAATGTGCGCGGATAACGCTGCTTAAAAATTCTCCATGACCAGGACAGAGATCAGGAAGAAGATAGTAGAGTCTGCTTTAATTTGCATAATCAAGGCTCCTCAGTTTTCCACCTATAGATAATATAAGAGGGGGAAAACCACTTCCATTATGCTGTTAATCTTGAATCTCAGCAAATAATTTCCATAAAAATGTAAATAACTTGTTTCAAAAGAAAAAGTATAATTGAAAGATTTTTCTCTGTTGTTTCTTTGAAATCAAATTGTAGAGACAGTTATAGGAGTAATAAGGATCTTGAGGGATATGAAATGAAACTAAGGTTTTCTTCTGTTTTGAAGTGTGAATGTTTGTAGTGATTTGACTCAAATACAAAACTTTGCAGTGGGAAGCCAGATTTCTTTAAGTGTGTGGGTTTTGAGGAAAAGTTGAAAGTTAGTAACGTGGCCAAAATGACAGAACACTTGCTCATTTATTTTCTCTCAAAGCAGAGAAACTGAAATAGTTTAGTTCATACCAAACTTAAAAGTAACAACGTGAGAAAGGACACATTCCAGGATCGAGACTTTCCTTCCCAGTGCTCAAACTCCTGGAGGCCTCAATCAGAGTGCTGTGTGGCCTTGGGACACTGTTCCTCCTGTCACCCCTCCCTTTGGTGGGTGGCCCTGTTAGAGCAAGTACTTTCTTATGTAATTTTCGAAGCCTTAAACTTCTTGCTTGGGAAGTTGGCTTCAACAGCTTATCAAAATTATTATATGGAATTCATATTTTGCAGACTCTTTAAAAATCCACTCTTAAAGAGACCTCCCTTGAGCCCTCATATTTCCAGCATGGTCTTTCCTTCAGGAATCCACTTGTTCCTCATGTGTGACGTTCCTGGAGTCACTGATAGATTGGAAGGGCAGCTGGGTATGCTCATTCACACTTGTAGTCTGAGGCAGGTGGTAACAGGATTGAGACTAGCCTGGGCTACATCGCAAGAGTTTTGTGTTAAAGTCTGATTGTAAAGAAAATCATTTTTTTTTCTGTGTGTGTGTTAATGTGTCGTGCATGTGTTACACATATGTGACTGCACCATACTCACCCTGTGCTGTGGCGTACGGAGGCCAGAACAGCATGTCGGATGCCTTCCTGTGTTGCTTTCCACCTCATTGCCTTGAGACAGGGTTTCTCACCGATCCTGACCTTGCTGTTGGCTGCTTGGAAGACTCCTGGAAGGGGCCTGCCTCTGCTCTCTAACACTGGCCTTAGAGGCAAGGGTACTCATGCCCGCCTTCTTACACAGGTGCTGCGGATTTGGGCCCAGTTCTTGATGGTTGCAAACTGAGCACTCAGACCCATTTACCCAGCCTTACACTTTTTTGTTGAAGTACTTTTGTGTATCTTGTTGGAATCCATACTGATTCTCTATGAAAAAAAAAAAAAAAAAAAAACTAACAAAAATCCCATGTAAAAAGGTTTCTAGATATGTATTAAATGCCAGCTCTCTGCTACACACTTTCTTCATTTAGTGGATCCTTTAAGAAATTCTCTAAAAGAGGTATTACTCTCGGGTAAGAAAAGTGTGGCAACTGATAGCCAGAGTTATGTAGCTAGTGAGCGATAAGGTGGGACTGAAACTTGGCAGTGTGGCTCCAGAGTCAGGGTTGTTCATCACTGACTTCATGGCAATGTGGAGAAAATGTTAGCTGGAAGATGTCTTGTTACAGGAAGGTCCAAATGCTGGGAGGGCAGAAAACACACTTCATATGTCTCTGTGTTTAGCATCAAACCAGGACTAGAGAGGGTACCCAGTAAGTGTTGGTTGAGAAGGTATAAATGAGAACCATCTAGTTCAGAGAGACGCTTCATAAAGCATTTGTTTCAAGGTTCATTGTTCTACTTCTGCCCTACCTGGTGTCCTAAGCCAGCAAATGCCCTCTGTGTAGCACTCAGCAGCAAGCAGAATAAATGTGAGCAGTTAGGAAGGGGGCAATAAGCATAGGTCTGTGCTGTAGCCCTGTTTGGCAGGGAAGGTGACTCCTCTGGTAAGAGCACACACAAGCAGGAGGACTTGAGTTTGAATCCCCAGCACACACATTAAAAACAACAACAACAAACCAGCAGGCTTGACTGGGCATGCCTATAAGCTCAGCACTGGAGACACAAGAGGATCCTGGGAGGGTCAGTCAGTACAGCTGATGTGGCAAGCTGCTGGTTCAGTAAGAGCCTGTCTGAAGGTAACAAGGTAGAAAGTGATAAAGACACCTGATATCCTCCTCTATCTGCTCATGGATGCACAAGGGCCCTGGCATGGGTACCCATACATTCATGTAGCACGTACGCGCACACACACACACACACACACACACACACACACACACACACACACACTTTTCTTGTCAAAGGGGTTATGAGCTAGAAAGTTGAAGAAGCCCTGTTGCAGAGTAGGGCTTACATGATTTTACTTCCAACAATGCTTTCTTTCATCTGTATCTTTAGGTAAGATTATAACATTGTTTTATAAGTATCAACTTGATATTAAACAGTTAAATGAATAGAGGGGAAATTTTCTCATATTCTGTGCTTCTTAAAATATAAAAATTTAAAAACTAACTTTTTTGGCCTGGCAAGATGGCTTAGTTGTTAAAGATGCTTGCGATCAAGCTGGATGAGTTCCAACCCTAGTGCCCACATATGTTAGAAGGGGGAAAGAACGAACTCCATTTGCCCTTGATGTTATGATTACCCTCCTTTTCCAAGGAAATGTAGTAAGACAACTTTAAACTAATTTTTGTTTGTTTGTTTTTTGAGGCAGGGTTTTTCTATGTAGCCTTGGCTGTCCGGGACTTGCTTTGTAGACCAGGCTAGCCTTAAACTCACAGAGATCTGCTTGCCTCTGCCTTTCCAAGCACTGGCATTACAAGTGTGCATCACTGCACCCAGCTTAAACTGATTTCCTAAATAAGTGAATATGCAAACTCCTTTGGAAATTTTGAGCAATTAAAAACAGATAATAAAAATAAATCAACTTGGTGCTAGAGAGATGGCTCAGTGGTTAAGAGCAGTGGCTGCTCATCCCAAGGACTCAGGTTCAATTCCCAGCACCTACATGGCAGCTCACAACAGTCTGTAATTCCAGTTCCAGAGGATCCAACATCCTCACACAGACTTGCAGGAAAAACATCAATGCATATAGAATTAAAATAAATAAAAAGAGATGTTTTAAAGAAAAGTTTAACAAATAATTTTTTACTATCCCACTTAAGTGATATTCTTTTCAGTTATAAATATACATTTTACGTTAACATTTTGATAAAGATTCTTCCAGACAACTCTCCATATTCATGCATGTTTATGATTTGCTATATGAGCTTGGTAGTATGGATTATCATTGGATACCCTGCAGTTTTCACTCAACAATGTAACTTGGAGATTTTCATTGTTCTAATGAAAGCTCTATGAGCATCATTGTAATTTTAATGGCTTGACATTATGTTTGTTGTTTCACTTTATCATTGCTTATTGGCTTCATAATAATAGGTGCTATTTTCTTTCTTATACTTTTGATGGTATAAACAAGCTGCTATGAATATATATTCATGTAGATCTCTGAATCATTTCTTAAAGTTGACATGGTGTGTGTCTTGTACAATTTCATATATTGTATAAAATTATAGGAAAGTAAAGTTGCTGGAAGAGTATCAGAGTATAAGAGCCTCATTCTATCTACTCTTTCACTGAACCAATGTTTACAGACACACAGTGTAAGCCAGGCTGGGAAGGTACCAAGAAGTGTTAATTCCTACCTTGTAGGGGCCCATAGTTGGGAGAGAGGGTAGGCAGTGTAAGAAAGAAGACATTGCATTCTTTTTTGTTCTTGTTGTTGTTTGTTTTGTTTTGTTTTTTGTATACCTTTTGCTGCCCTTGAACTAGCTAGGTCTATAGAGCAGGTTGGAACTCACAGAATCTGTGTGCTTCTGCTTCCAGAGTGCTGGGATCAAAGGTGTGGACACCACCACCCGCTGACATTGCATTCTTGAAATTACACTATGCAGAAAAGGCATTCTGAAGCCTCTTTTTTTTTTTTTCCCAAACAGATTTTGATTCTTCAGATAGCAAACAGGGGTTTCATACTGATGAAACTAGATGTTCAAGTCAAATTATGAATTGTATTTCTATGAGTTTTAACAGCTGTATCAACTGTCAAGTTATATTTTTTCCTTAGGTACAGTTAAATCTGCGGCGTTCTTAATTCTACGGAGATTCCCACTAGCAACGGAGAGCTGGGAAAGCATCTGGTTAGTGTACTCCTCTAGGGCAGTGAGTGCAGGCGGGGCCCTCTGCTGCCATCTTCCTCTCATTGACTCCTGCATGTGGGGAGGAGGCAGAGGGAATGGTTTTGTGATGAAATGGTTGAGCTGCCAAGTGCTGCACCCCACTGTCAATACCACTTAAAGAAAATCAGAGACATGAGTGATTATTGTTCAACTCAGGCTTCAGGTGGGCATTCCATTTTTGTTATGTTTTATGAAAATGATAGATATTGTATTAAGAAAAATGGTAATGATTAATAATTAGAGCCCTATTACCATTTTACCAAAATGCAAGCAATGTGTATTTGAAAACTTAAACATTGGAACACTGATAAATTATGTGTAAATAATTCTGTCGTTGGGCTAGCGAAATGGCTTAGTATGAAGGAGGGCTGCCAAGCCTGACAGCTTGAGATCAGTTCTCGGAAAACACATGGTGGAAGAAGAGAGCTGACTCCACCAAGTTGTCCTCTGGCCTCCAAACATGTGATATGGCATGGTCCCCCAAGACAGTTTTTAAAAATTTCGTTATTGGTGAAAGACCTTGGTGGTAGATTTAGTACTGTACCTTCTAGTGCTTCTGATGCGGGTCTTTGTTTGTACTGGTTGATGCCAGACCCCTGGGCTCAAATGACTAGCCCTCCTCTTCACTGACCCAAGTAGACTGCAGTGTCTAAGGCACCACACCCAGCTGGCCCAGGACAGTTTATAAGACATCACTGTACTTAGTATGTTTTAATCTCTTTAAACTGTTTAAGATTTCAAAGTTACATAGACTCAATATGTTATATGAACATGAACATAGGAAGTTTTGTCTTCTCTTTCTGAAAGTTTTTTTGTAGGTACTTGAAGTTTATGAAAAGTACAAAACACTCCTTCATCCTTGAGGAGTCTTGAGAGATTACCCAGGGCCCATTTAAGCAACAGTGTTACCCAGCAGCTCTGTGAGTTCTAGCATAGTCCATTTCACTCCTTGCAGCACAAGCTTCAGAAAAGGGAAAGGGTCCAGTGTAGAGCCCTATTCACAAGCCTACGGTACAGATGCTCAAGTAGGTATCACAGAGCCTTAGAGTAGTGCTTAGCCCTTTAATTTAAGAGGAAACTTAGTGGGAGGAAGCGAGGGGGCGGGTGCAAATGACTAGTCACATGGTAGAAGTAGTTTCTTCCAAAGAAAATGTGACCAGGTCAAAAGGGAAGTCTTGCATTTGTCAACCTAAAATAGCCTCTGCTCTCTGAAGCAGTGAAGGCTTATTTCACATCCAGGTTATGCAAACAGCTATTCTGATGTCTCGCCACTACCCCACCCCATGTTGGATGAGTTCTTTTCTAAATCCAAACATCATTGGTTGTCATCTCAGTTAGCCGCACCCACACTGCTGTGGATGTCCTGAAATGCTCTGTGTTAACATCTGTGCTTTCCTACTTGCTTCCTACTCTGCTAAAGTATAAAGGCCTCATGCCAGTAACTTTTTCTTATTCAATGCCTGGTTATATACAAATGACTTCACACATTTAGTATCAATGCTTATGCTATCTCATGTGGAAAGACTGGCTATGCACAAAAATAAAAAAGCTTCAAGTATGAAGTTAGATGGGAGGCCAACATGGAGGGTAAAGAGGCACTGAGGAAGGCAGGGGAGGCAATAGGGTACATATAACACAAAAGGCGAAGGGAGGGCCCAGAGTCCAGGAAGGAGTGTGGTAGTGGTGGATTGCTGGAAGGGTACAAAGGGTTGGGGGATGGAGGAGAAGAGGTGGGAGGAGAACCAACAAAAATTCATTCTGCTTGAGAATATATAATGAAACCTACTACTGTGAATGCTAGTTTAAATAGTTTAAAATTAAAAAAAAAAACCTGAGGTAAGATGATGGACACACTTCAGGAATTTATATTTGGTATTTTAACAAACGTTGTTTTATCATTTACCAAAATATTATAGTTGAGCAAAAATGTAACCCTTTTATAGCATAAGAAATTAGCTTAACACTACCATGTTGTATTCACTTGAATAGTTAATATACTTTATTACTATATAAATTTTAAGGTAAATGAAGACTTAAAAGGTAAATCTTAATAAATATTAAAACATATCATCCTGAGGGAAGAGTACAGAGTAGGTCTATTTTGAAAAAGTGGCAGTTTTTACATATTGGTAAGAGTAGGTAGAAATTTGAAAGGAACAACTGGTATACCCCAGGCAAAGCAAGTGACAGCATTTTTTACAAGCATGCCTTCCCCAAAGGAAGAGACCAGTCAGATAGCATAATAACAGGAAACTTCATTTAAAAACCCGATGCCTGATCTCATTGGCTCATCACTTAAGAATGTTCTGGAGAGAGTTAATGTGTGACTGTTGTTAGAGATCCACCTGCTTATTTTCCTCCGTGTCCCTTCAAATCAAAGCTAGTGTGTCCCTTGAAACCTTTCTTTTGTTTCTTATTATATAGCACATAGTACCTGAAGCACTATTGCTTTTGATTTTGATGTGAAATAAGATTGGATCATTATTTAAAAGAAAAGAATGAGGTTACCTTGCTTGATGATTTAAAGAAAAGACTTCTTCATAATATATTTAAGACATCTAAAATGCCTTTTGTCCTCGGGGTAGCAGTATAGTACTTTGGTGCTTGAGTCGATATTGCAATTTAATACTGCACCTACAAAGAAAATTACAGTTTTTAAACTGTTTATTCTAATGCTTTCAAAATGAAGACACTACAAAAGTGGTAAAAGTGTGCTGTTGAAAAAAATGAAGTAGAAGATTATTAATTCCTTAAAGATCAAGAATATTGCAAATTCAAATGATCCCACTCATTATCAACATGGGGTCCCTCTACAGGTTTGCAAATTATAATATGTTCTTAAAATGGGATACATAATGACTTTGTAGATCAACTATTTATATTTCCTAGCTGTGGAATCTCTTTCTTGCTGTGAAACATGTTTATTTTATTGTGATAATATGAATACATATGAAGACTACAAATGAAATGTTAAATCATGTTTCATTCAGGGTTTAAAAACACCTTACCCATTTTAAAGACTTTTGAGTAACTTAATTTTAAAAATAAATTATTTTAAAAAGGTGCCTGGAAGCATGTGTTCCATGTAGCAGGCCATCAGTGTCTTCTTTAAATCTCTGAAACGTTTTGTCTGTTTTATGTGTCGGGGGTGGTGGGGCACACACACCAGTGCAGGTGTGTGACGCCAGAGAATTAGGTGAGGGAACTCAGGCGTTGAACTGAGCTTGTCAGGCTTGGCTGCAGCACCTTTTCCCACGGAACCATCTCCCTGAACCAGTGCTTTACTTTAAATTAAATTATTTTCATGATTGTTTACTAGAGCTCTCAATTTGTAATCCATAGAACTGGTGGCTTTGGGCAAGTCATGTAATTTCTGTGTTCTTTACCTCATCTGTAAAATGGAGGTAATATTTGATACAGTATGTAAAGGATCAATGCTTATGAATAGAAAGCACATAGAATAGGAGGTAGGATGGGCACTAACTGTGACATAGTGGTTATGGTCCAAGAGACTTACTGCCAATGAAGTTTTTATGCAGTTATAGCAAAGGAAGTCTTAAGTGTGTGCATGCCATGGCATGTATGTGGAGATCGGAGGACACCATGCAGGACTTGGTTCTCTCCTCCTGCCTTGGCTATTGAACCCAGATGCTCCAGCTTCACAGTGAGCTTCTTTACCCACTGAGTCAACTTGCTGGCTCCTAGCTGCCATTTCATTACAATGAAATGTGTTTAACGTCTGTTGTAGGAGGAGGTTTTTCTCCCATCTCCAAACTCCCAGAATAGTGGTTCATGAGACTCAATTATTATTTTACAAGTACCTAGGCCATACAGCTAGGCTCTTCTCTGACTAGCTCATAACTTAAAATAACCCATTTATACTAATTTGCATTATGGCACGTGGCTGGTTACCTGGCCTCAGGCACCATGCACCCTGACCTCTTCATATCTTGGTTGAATCTCTCGGTCTGGCTCTATCCCAGATTCCCTTCTGCCTGTTAGATGTCCCACCTATTTCCTGCCTCAGCCATAGGCCATAGGCTTTTTAATTGACAGGTGTTGCAGCCATACGATACACAGGAGATTCCTCTTACAAACATCCACTAGAGCCCAAAATAGTCATTTGAAGACTGTTCTGGGCCAGTCATGGAAAGGCAAAAATTTCAGATGATAGCCTAAATATTATTATCATAGCAACATGCGGTGTGGGCTAAGTCTGGTCACAACAGTTACCTTAACTTACACAGTAGACCATTAGTAGTTCCTGCATACACTGTCCTTGATCCAAACAACCTATATGAAATTGCAGTGATAACTTATTTCAGTGACAGTGGCCTTAAAAGTATACATATGTACACATGGATTTAACGTGCAAAATTAAAAACTGTGATGTTAAATATATTTTTTAGGAACCTGTGATTTTCCAAGTCTGAATACTACTTGAAAACATAAATTCCCTCTGTAGAACAATGATGCACATTTGGATTGCTGTCTAACTCTCTCAACCCTCTCTTCCTCCCACCCCACCAAAATAGTGCCTCGTACATTACCCCAAGCTAGCTGGCAGCTGATTATGTAGCCCCACTGGCCTCAAACTCACAGCTGTCCGGCCTCCACCTCTTCTAAGTGCTGAGATTACAGATAACATGGTAAGCCACCATGTTCGGCCAATTTTTTCAGTTTTCACCTAATATTTCAGGAGTACCAAACAGTTCAAAATAATTGTATTTGAGGCATTTTCATAATTAGGATATGGTATTATTTTCTTTCCTTGCTCTGTCCTAAATCTATAGGTTGTGTGTGTGTGTGTGTGTGTGTGTGTGTGTGTGTGTGGTTTGCCTGTTACTTGCTTTTGCCATTGGCTGTAGTTATGACTGGTGGCTTAGGACTCAGCGTGGATGGTGTGTGCATAACAGCAAAATGAGCAGTATTTATTTCTATCCAGGCCGAATGGCTACCTGTTACAATGACTTCTGCTTTGTTAATGGGTTTTATTATGTTTTCTTCTGGGGATGGTGGAACTCTTCATTTCTGTCCTTATTTGTAACCCCACATAGCTAGTATTTAAAATGCTTTATATCTTTGACAATTACAAAACTGCTGTCTGTTTTAGTAGACACAGAAGACAGTCAAAGGAAAGTGTCATTTGATGGTTACAATGAAAAGATAAAAAAGCAAACGGCTTTTCTTTTTAAAGAAAATGATCTCAGCCTCTTCAACCCATGTTGCTACCATTAAAGGTTTGGGCGAATGCTTCCTCACAGTAAGAATACTTATATACCTTTGTTCTTAGGATGTGTGAACTTGTTTATGATACCTAAAGAAGCCTCTGTCAACACTATCACAGAGTAATGAATTCTGAAAAAAAGGGAGAAATTGGGGTAACTGGCAGTTTGCACCCAATGAACACTTTCCTAAACCGTGCCACCACCCCCCCCCCAGCAGAATGCGTCCGTTTTTTTCTGGTTGGTACAGCATGCCTGAGTGAGATCAGATTAGCAACTTGAGATAGACTTTGTGAGTCTGTTTATGGTCATGAATTTTTCAGAGTTCAAGGAGGTTTTATTTTTTTTTTCTCCTTATCACAAATCACCTAGCAACTAGATTAAAGCAGAAGTTGGAGTTTATTTTACAAAACATGAAAAAGCTTTTAAACCAACGTCTTTGAGGTAAATCTGTAGCCAAAGTGAGGCCACCTGCTGTTTAGAAAAGTGCTTACACATTCAGGACATTTCTGTCCCCAGTAGAGATTGCCGAGTAAAACGCTGCCATTGCAGCTCCTTCCCGACAGGTGGCAGCAGTTCCCACAGTTTCAGCGCATAACAATAGCTGCCTCTGTGGCTCCAAGAATAAAGCTGTCATGAACTCATGGGATCTTTATACAGTAAGGGCTCTTCTTTGAAATGTGATACATGAGAAAATTACCATTAGTTTTTAGTTTCCCTTTTAAGATTTAAGTAGCTTATCTTTTTTTGTAAGTTCCATTTTGTGTTTGAAATCATGCCCCCAAACAAGTGTTAACAGCCATCGGTTTGTTTTTCTTTTGTGTGCTGTGCTGTGCTGTGTGTGTGTGTGTGTGTGTGTGTGTGTGGTATTGTATTAAGAAGTCTGAGTCTTTGGGTTATCTGAGGGAAAGCTATGCTGCTAACTTCTTTCTCCCCTTTTCTTCCCCCTCCCCGTGCCCTAATTACAAGAATAATCCATTGTTAATTTTGACTGCTGCTGCCGTCTTGAGAAGGAAATCCTAGCTGCTGTCTGTGCAAGCCTAATTTCCCTCATGCTCAGGAGCTGAGTGGTTAATGGTTTAACAGTGTCATTCACCTTCTAGGAGGCTTTGAACCAAATTGTAGCACCTATAAAAGAGCGATTTTGCAACTGTCTTTAATAAGAAGGGGCTTTATAATGCCGTGCCTTCTGATCGGCGACTCAGAACCGAGGCAGCATGGTCTTGGAGCAGCGTACCTTTTGGTGGCTTCCATGTGCGTACACATAAACCCTTTCCCTATCCAAAATACATTGTAGGTGTGAGTGTGGGGTGGTTGTTCATTTTAACGGTAAAGGTGATTGCCTAAAATGTATTCCCTGAAATTGTTTTAATTCATAGAGTTGCATTTATAAGTGAACCTGTTTTTTTTTTTTTATTCAAGTCAAAATAGTTAAGCCTACCTTCAAAAATGTTTTTTTTTTTCCTTCAGAAATTCAGTAGCAACCACTGTCTTATTATTCAAATTAGTCATCCAGAAACTTTAACATGATAATTTATTCAAATTAGTATGAAGACTCTGAGGGGCCTGTTTTTTTTTAATTTAGAAAAGACTAGTCTCTCTTTATTTACTTATTTATTTGCCATGTTGGTTAGTAAAGTAGCACCTTGGCTGCAGTACGTAAGCATTCTTGTTTGTTGTGAAGGGAATCTCTCAGCTGTTATTTGCTTGGAGTGCATCTGTTTTTTTATCAGGCATGTACATTTTTGAACTTTGTGGAATTTTAGGTTTTGGAATGATCTATTTCTAATAGGTAAACGGAGCGTTGAACTTTTTCAAATGAAAACATACGTATTCCTGAGCACTATAAACATGATACGCAGAAATGTATATGTTTAGTTCTGCTGGATAAAGGAAATATAGGGTTTTTGGTTGTAAAACATTTTTATCCCTTAAGAGCAGCGTACATGCCTAAACTTGCCTGAATCCATAGACCATAGTAATTATTCAACTGGTCGGAATACCGTTTATGTCAATAGTGATGACTTAAGCAATCCTGTATACTTTCCTGTCCGTCTGGTGAATATGAAGGGAAGGTAATAAAAGCAAAGGCGTTTTCTGAGACTCTTAGATGCTCTAAGCAGTTACACCTAAATAGTTACTAACTAGCATTGTCTGCTACTTGAAAAATTGTGTTTTTAAAGTAACTACTGTGAGCAAGAATGCAAGTAAATTTCTTTTTTAGTACTTTTTATGTTAAATATTCATAAAAATGTTTTTGAAGGAGTAATGACAATTTAATGATATGCAATTTTTTTGTCCTTGCTGGATTTTTTTTTTTTTGGCATATTTGAATAGCTAAATACCACGCCCACCCTTGGAAGCAATGCTCTTTAGGTTATCTTCAACTGTGCGTCTTTGCTTTATAGATATTTCAGTCAACCAAATGCCAACATAGCACATCATAAACCCCATGATTTCTTGTTTGCAATGCTCTTTTAGAACATTATGTTAAAATAATTTCAGTTTATGTTAAATTGTGAACATACTCAGGTGGTCATCTTATTCTAGCATGTACATTTTAAAAATTATTTTTAGCACAATGCTAAATGCCTTTCAGTGAGCTTACATGACTGTTTACCAGCTGTTTCCTAATGGGTATGTTGGTGTTTATCTTGGAAAGTAAAATCATCTTGATGAATTTAATTTAAGGCTTTTAATGAATTTCATAACCTCTGAAGACTTGAAGTTGATCTTAACAATAGTATGGACATTTGAAAATTAAAGTATAACATATCATAATTTAGCCTTGCTTAAATCCATTTTAGAAATTGTCATTCTTTGTAATTAAAATTTCTGTTGATCTATTTAAAAATGGGTTTGCAAGTAATCTCCGCAAACTTAACAATCCTAAACTTTAGCCTTAATAATGTATTATGTAAAAAATGTTCATAGGAACTATTGGTGCTTGAGAGGCCAGGTTAGGAGGTGCTATTTTGAGGAGAATCAGAGAGCTGATTAGTAAGAGAGTGAAGGACAGGTTCAGTGTGTAGTAGCCCAAATTCAGGGAAGCAGCAGATAGGATAAGCCTGCAACTCTATGGACTGGGTGGTGAATGGAAGTTTTCCACTAATTGAAGTTTTCTATTTCACATATTATCCATGTATGTATGTATATATATGTGCCTGTGAACAGGTTTTCCCGCATTACAGAATAGCAGGTACACAGTGATCCCTGGAGATCTGTGTGGGATTGGTTCTGAGTCCCACTCACCCCAACTTCATGAGAAACCCCAGATGCTCAAGCCCCTGGATTGATAGCACAGTATTTTAACGCAACATATTTACATCTTTTCACACACTCCAAGTCATTTCTGAATTGCTTGAGATACTTGCTTGTAATATAAGTGGCCGCTGACTGTACTACCCTGAATGTGCCCAGTTTTGCCTGATGTGTTTGTTAGACTGTATTGTTTAGGGAATAATGACAAGAAACATAGTCTATATGTTTTTAGCACAGACAGTATTTTCTCTGAATATTTTCAATATGTGGAATGCAAAGATATAGCTGACTGTACACTAAAATAATTGCTTCAAATATTACTTAGTTGTCTTGTTGAGTCTGGAATCCAATGGCCATCAAGAGTTTCTATCACTGTTTTAGAGTCCTAGTTATGGGCAATGGACTCAGTAATGATTGAGCTTTCAAATTACTTGGGTTCCAGATATAAGAGTTTGTTCGTATTATTTCTGTACATTTAGTGCTGTGCATATTTAAGTAAGCGTACTTATAAACATTTAGCTAAAGTATTATTTTATAAACGTGTTTCTAGTCTGAGTGGTGAAATGTAAGACACCAATGCCTCAATTGTGTTTTACTTTGTCCTTTACACATCTCTGAGCTCTTGAAGTGGTGCAAACTAAGAGAGTCCTTTGTGCACAAGCCTCGAGCTCTGTAGAAGCTACACTGGGTGTTACTAATGAGCGTGCATCTTTCTTTCAAAGAAGAAGTGAAGACTGGAAAGGTAAATTCCTCGGCTTGGGGTCACCTACCTTCCTTGCAGCCACATCGTCTCCTCTTCATGTGTGTCTGGTTGCATGATTCACAAAAGACGCCTTTTGAGCCCATGGGCATGTAAAATCCGGGTCTGTTTCAACTTAGCATTTCCAACCAAGTTGCCAGCTGTGCCAGGAAGAACTATGGTTGCCAGTGCTGTACGTAGGTTTGTATCCTCCAGCCAGATGTATAGCATGGAATGCTGGCGAGACATGTGTCTGGGCAGTGTGAGATTACAGCAAAGGCCCCTGGCCAGTCCCATCTACTCACTTACCTAAATGGACATGTCACCATCAGAGTGGAGAGAAGAAAGCTGATATGAAATTTGTGGTGTTTTTTGTTAGTACTTAACGGTCAATTTCCCAGTCTACTAAGTATTTTTCCTTAGACTCTTATAGCCTTTCAGAGAAATAATAGATTTCTTCCCTTTCCTTCCTAGTTTCTTTCAAGTCTTGCTATGTTATCTATACTTGTCTCAAACTCCAGGACTCAAGTGGTTCCTGTCTTCATTCCCCATGTAGTTGGCAGTGTAGGCACGTGCCATCGTATCGAACTGCTTTCAGAAAAAACAAAGACAGAATCAAAATGGATTACTCATAAATTCAACCAGCTACTTCTGAGCATGACTTCTGTGTGTTCACAGTGTATGCATGTGGTTATGTGTATAGACACGTATGCATGAGAGTGTGTATGTATTTCTGCACATGTGAATGTGGACACATCAGGTGTCTTCTCTTGCTCTCCCCAATCCCATCCCCCTTTTCTTGAGACAGGGTCTCTCGCTGAATCTGGAGCTCACCCATTGGCTACGCTGGCTGGCCAGTGAGCTCCAAGGCTCCTGGTGCTGGGTTACAGCTGTGTGTCACCATGCCTGGCTTTTACATGGGTGTTGAGGATCTGAACTTGGGTCTTCATAATGCATAGCAGGCACTGTGCTGATTGAGGCATCTCCCCACCCTTAAGCATTACTATTTTTTAATGTAATGTTTAAATTTTATTATTGTGAAGTGCATGGTGTATGTGTTTGAACATGTGTGTGTAGGTGTGTGCATGTGCATGCATGTGTAAGCCTGCTTGTGCTGAAGTACATAGGTGGAGGTTAGAGAACCTGTTCTCCAAGAGCCTATTCTCTTCTTGTACTGTGGGATTGAACTCAGGCAGCCAGGCTTGCAGGACAAGTTTTTTTTTTTTTTTTTTTTTTTTTTTTTTTTTTTTACCTGATGCGCCATCTTGATTGCCTTTGGTCCATTTAATTTTAAACAATTATTTATGTAAAGCTGGGTGCTCTGGTTTAAATGTGCATCGCTGAACCTCATGTGGTAGGAATTTAATTTTCAGTGCAATAGCACTTGAAAGTGGGACCTAATGGGAGGAGTTTAGGTCTGAGAGCCTCAACCTCACAAATGGATTTACTGCCCATTCTAAAAGAGCCAAAGGCTCTCAGTTGACCACTTGCTCTCTTTCCCATGTGGTTCCTCTGCTGTTTTATAAACGAACAAGAAAGTTCTTCCTAGGTGCAGTCCCTTGATTCTGGGCTCTTCAGTCTACAGAACCATGAGCCAAGTCAATGTCATTATATAATTCTGTTCTGTTCTGTTCTGTTCTGTTCTGTTCTGTTCTGTTCTGTTCTGTTCTGTTCTGTTTGTTAGCAACAAAAGAGACCAAGATATTGGGCTTAATAAAAAGAGTAATCGTTAAAATCTTTGTGTTATGAAATTTTAGCAATGTCCTGATTCCCATTAATTTTAGTTAAATTGATTGATTGATTGATTGTGTATATATACTATATAGAGGAATTTTAATCCAGGAACATGGCTGCTCTAGCAAGGGATCATATCCAAAGACCTTTTAGCTCTATGTGATCTGGCTGGAATGGAGACTCATTCTGGTTAACAATATGATCTTGCTGAAATACAGACATGCCCTTCGTATACACCTTTAATCCCAAATGATGAAGGTAAGGTTAGTTTATAGAAGGAAGCAGCCATGTTTGAAAGTTTCATCTAATTGAAGGGCAGACAAAGTGATGAATCAGAGAAAGATTTGACAGAATGAGTCAGACATAGGATATGCCCAACTCTCACAAGAACAGGACAGAAAAGAGAGGCTATTTAAGAGCAGGGCAGGCAGAGAGATAAGAGTTTTGTATTGAGAGATTTTAACAGGACAGTTTTACAGAGACAGGTTGCAGAGAGAACAAGCTAGAAAGTGGTGAAGACAGAGCAAGCCAGAGAATGAGAAGGAGCCAGATTAGAACACATTGCCAGAATTAGTTTGAGACCAGGCAGAGCAATTCAGTCAGAGGTCAAGAAAATCCAGTTTGAATCAGTCAGCTTGGAGAGGCGTTTAGACCAGAACAGCTGAGTTGAACCATCCAGTAAGAGTTCAGAAAGAGCTAGAAAGGCTTGGGAACAGCTCTGATTTCATCCCCTCATCGGAGAAAATAATAACATTTACAGTACCATGTTTTAAGTTATCAGAGGATAACTTGTGGGATTCTTTTCTTTCCTTCCATGCTGTGGATCTCAGGGATCAAACTCAGGTCATTGGGTTTGTTGGCAACCTTCCACCCCACCTCCGTCCTACTGGGCCGTTTCACCTGCCATCCTATTGATTTTAAAGGATGATATGAACAGAATTTGTTAGTATTTCCTGATATTTGGGAGTATATGATACTCATAATAAATATATTTCAGAAGTCTGGTGCCTGCTTTTTTAGAAAAAGTATACTTTCTGAGGATTAATGGTGTTGCTCTGTTGTAGCGTAGATGGTTAGCCTGTGCAAGGCCTTGGATCCAGTTCCTAGTTGCACACACACATTCACAAAAGTTTCCTTTCCAAATATCTAGGGATTTGAGGCAGTTTTCTAATAACCATGAAACTGCACCTGCAGCAGTGCTGTGAGACTTAGGAACATGTCATTACTGAATGCCTTGTTTTCTCTGAGAAATGATTCTAAATGGAGAAGCATGGTTCGTGTTCGGAGGCACTGGAGAGGAGACAAAGGATGTACCATCAGCAAAGCAGAAATGATTGATCTGGATAACAGCACTAAAAGAGTTTTTAAGTATTTGAAGATTGGTTAGTGATCCTGATAATTAACATGAAAATGCTAAGGACCAAGAAATAGTCAAGATAATTTTGAAGAAACTTAGGGGATCCACACTAACAGATATCATGGTTTATTACAAAGCTACAGTAATTATAATGGTTGTTGAGACTCTACAAATATAGTATTTAGTCCCCCAAGCTGTATATATTTGGACACTTATTTTGTAGTGCAGGAGTTGAGAAGGTTTTGCAACAAGACTTTGTGGTTTTTTGTTTGTTTTGTTTTTATAATTGTTTTCTTTTTGAGACAAGGTCTCACTGTGTAGCCCAAGTTGGTCCTGAAGTTGTGATCTTCAGGCCTCATCTTCCTAAGTACTGAGATTAGAGGTGTGTGGGGCCACACTCTTCTTCAATGAAATTCGGGATATCCAAATATAAACATAGAAAACTATGGGAAATGCACACTAAAACCACAATGAGACACCAGATACCAACAGATTGCTAAAGTTAAAAAGATTTACAGGACCAAATGTTGACCAAGATGTCCAGCAACTGAAACTCACATGCGCTGTTTTATAAGTGGTAAGACCAGTTTTGAAAACTGATTAAAGGATCTGCTAAAGCTACATATGTATGTACTTTAGAGATTTCATTACCAGGTGTAGGAGGCACTTTAGAAATGTGTTGTGTGTTCGTGTGTGTGTGTGTGTGTGTGTGTGTGTGCGCGCGCGCGAAGCAAAAGATGTATACAGGAGTGTTCATAATAATATAGCTGGGCAGTAGAAATAACTCAAATGACTAGAATAGACATATTGTGGTTTATTTGTATAATATAAAACTATAAAGAGAGAGAAATGAATTAACTGTTCATACACTATATCCTGGCTAAATCTTACAAATGTTGGATAGTAAAGAATGGACTCCAAGTAATACAGTTTATGATTTCGTTCATATCAAGTTCCAAGGTTAGCAAAACAAATCTGTGGTGTAAAATCTGGGGATGAGAGAAAGTGCTTAAGGAGGCTTCAGATATGCTAGTCACATTTCATTTCTTCTTAATTTATTTTTATTTCATGTACATTGCTGTTCTTCCTGCATGTATGTCTGTGTGGAACTGGAGTTACAGACAGTTGTGAGCTGCCATGTCCGTGCTGAACCCAAGTCCTCTGGAAGAGCAGCCAGTGCTCTTAACTCCTGAGCTATCTCTCCAGCTCCTACATTTCATTTCTTAAGGTAGATTGTGTTAAGGCTTATTGTGTGATGGCGCACTCAACCATGGTTTTCTTTCTTCACTTTCCATGTGTGTTGTACTTTAGCAAAAGTTTAGTAAAATCAAAACAGAAGAGGAAGGAGAGGAGAATGAGCAAGAGAAGAAGAAGGAAGAGGAGGAGAAAGTAGAAGAGGAGGAGGAGAAAAAGAAAAATGTTGGCTTGATGATGTAGTTCCAGCAGGCAAAGGTGTTTGCCACTAGGCATGGCTAGTTTCATACCTGGGACTCACACGATACATAGATTCGACTCCCAAAAGTTATCCTCTGACCTCCATGTACTGTGCTCCTCTACTCCTACTATGTAGGTTATGGGAAGGAATTCCCTCTGGCTCTTGAATCTTTTAAGTGAAGTGCAGGGGAAATCAGGTCAGAAAATGGGAAGGGGCTGTGGGGGCTTCTTCTGATTTGGAGAAAGTTGTTTGTAGACGAGAGAAATGTTTGTAATTTAGCTATATACTCATCATAGTTCCTGACATTGAGGGAGGCCTCAGCGCTGCATGGTCTGTGGGCTGCGGTTCTGCATTTATGTGGGCCAGCACGTATGAACCTGATAGTGGTTAAAGGGCGGGAGTTTTGGTCAGGAAGCGGAAAGCTGTTAACTCTGAGCTAATTTTGCTGTTGACAAATGCCGCTTTTTCCAGAAAGCCTTTCCTGAACTATCAGTATGGGCCAGGTGCTTTTCTTGATGATCCTTGTTGTATTTATTCTCCAAGTCACTAAACATTGTCCTATTTGTAAACTCCCTTGTCTAGAATAATGTCGGGTACTGAAGGGAATAAGGATACAGATAAATACTTCTAAGTGAGATGTCAAAGAACACGTGGTACTTGTGTTTAGTTCATTTCAACATAGAGAAATTCCTGTTCGTCCTGGCGATGAGGCTGAGGGCTGTGCAACACTCTTGTAGGCACTTGCCATCCGTTGCTTCCGTTAAGTTTACAGTGGAAACATGAAAGGCCTGACCTCCCAGAGTACAAATAAACAAATAGAGAAGGAAGGCTTGAATGTTATATTTTCACATTGATATGCCTTCTGTCAAATTAACTGTTTTCAAAATGTGAAGGTTTGACACTGGATTCGTATGGACCGACGTCTCTATCCTTCTACAGATATAAACTATTTAATGTAATGGCAGTGCCCAAACCAGACATCAGAGTGGAGACAAATTCAAGTCTTCCTGTTGCCTTGGCTATTGTATGAAGGCGATCATACATGCAGTCTGTGTCCTGGAACAGAACATGTGAAATGGATACAAGTTCTCAAATTTCATCCCCCTGTGCTTTCCGGAGGGTAGACCGAGACCACAGGGCCCCTTAAATGTCATGTTCCCTCTAGCTTCAGTTGTCACTTTCCTTATGGGTTCAGATGGTGCATCTCCCTAGGGAAGGGATTCTCTTTCCACAGCAGTACTTTCATATCTGCCTACAGGCTAGAGTCTAGTGCCTTTCTGTATTTTCTATATGCCGTGGCTATCTTGGCTTTAGTTTCTGCTTCATAGTCTCACAGGCTTGTAGAGTTTCTTTAGCATATAAGAGAGTCCTAAGATTGAGCTTTTTCATCTGTAATTATATGAGAAGTATTTTACACTCAGGGAAGAATGGCGCGAAACATGCTTCTCATACCAGTCTGATTGGCCATAGGTCTCATGTATTAATGTCTGTTTTTGTGGCTATAATACGTGTATGTCATTTTGTAATATTTGAGCATATAACTAATAATTTATGTGTAATGTTTGTGTTACTATGAAAGTGAGACTTTTTTCCAACTCAAGATATAATTAGAAAGTTACTAGTTTTATTAAGCAAATTTTAAATACTTTTACAAATCAAGTAATTTGCATTATTTTTCAGAATTTAAACTGGTGTCAACAGGCATGCCTTTTCCCCCTGTACTATTTAATTTTGCAGAAGTGGTGCATGTGTGTGCAAGTGTGCACGTGTGTGTGTGTGTGTGTGTGTGTGTGTGTGTGGCACTGTGGGGGCCAGACAAGCGCGGGTGTCATTCTGTCCACTCTTATTTTTGAGATGGGTCTCTCACTGACAGAGTTCTTAAGGGGGCCAGACTGGCTGCCAGTGCACCCCAGGGGTCCACCTGTCCATCTCCCAGGGTTTACAGTGAGCACTGCCAATCAGATTTTTTTTTTTTAATGTGGTTTCTGGGATTGAATTCAGGTGCTCACGGTGCAAACCTCTTCCTTACTGAGTTGTCTTACCAGGCCCAGGAAGGATTTTGTTCTTCCTCTAGTCTTAGGGTTTTCAGATTTATTAATCCATGGAATGCTTTTCACTTCATGACATTGTGGCAGACCTCCAAAATGAATTCATGAGATGCAGTCGTGGGTTATAATACTCTGATTAAAACTGACAGGGAAAGAAACTTTAAAAACTGCTCGCTATGAGAAGCTGCAATTGTGGCTTCTATGCTTTGAAAACTGAATAACAGAATAGGATAAAAAGGTAAAATATTAGACAAATTGGATTACTGTGAAAAGAACAAGAAAACCCCATTTGAAAAGGAAGTTTCCAAAGCCTTTGAAGGCTACCTGTGCATTTCTGTCTTTTGCTTGTCCACATGGAGTAGGTCAGCAGCTCAGAGTGAGCTCTTCATTCCGGGACACCAGCTGCAGCACTGCAGTTTGTTTTCAGCGAGGAGAAACGTGGACACTCCTTTTTCATCCAAACGATGTTGAATGAAAAGGCAAAGTCTGCAGGCTGGTACTCCTGTTGTCTAGCCATTTCTTAAATTTTTAACACTAATAGCTTACTGATGTTTCTAGAAACTAAAAGATCCAAAAATTTGTCTTTATGTTGAAGTGCTTCTAATTTTGAGCACATGAGCATTGCAGCCTGTGTTCTGGCTGTAGTATCAGTATTTCAGTTTCATTTCTCCCCACTCCAGCCTGTATTTCAGTGAAATCCAAACTCACTTTTACTGTGGTCGTTGTTCATGTCCTTCTCGTTTTCTTCTTCTTCCTTCTCATTTTCTTCTTCTTCCTTTTCCTTCTCTTCTTCCTCCTCCTTTTCTTCATCTTTCTCCTCTTCCTTCTCTTCCTCCTTTCCATCTCTTTCTACTTCCACTGTCTTTTCCTCTTCCTCTTTCTCTTTCTTTTTTTCCCCCTACCCTTCTTTTGAGACAGGGTTTCTTGCTGTGTAGCCAAGGATGACTTTGAATTTCTGATTCTTCGGCCTCTTCCTTTCATGTGCTGGATTGTAGGCGTGGGCAACCACACCAGGTCCTGGGAGCAGTGCAGGGGATTGAACCCACAGCTTTGTGCATGCTAAGCAAGCGTTCTGCCAACTGAGGTGCACCCCAACCTTGTCTTCTTTGTGGAATGCTTAGAAGTGAACAGTTAGAGTAAATGACTAGAGGAAAACAGTGATGATGACGCTAAGAATCGTTAGTAAATAAGGAGTACGTCAGTGACTGGGATAAGGTTTTTGACTTTTTCTGTATTTGGAGATTCTGTCTGGAATATGGCAATAGTTGGTGGAGATATCAGAGGATGGACCAGTCTTGGTCAGATAAGGTATGTTAGAGAATCAGGGAAATCTCAAACCAACCACACAAAACCAGTACAGTTGAAAACTGATTTTTTAAATTATCATCATGTGTTAGCAATTTTTAAATGCTAGTAGTAAAATACTCTGTCCTGGTGGGGTAGGCCACTCCCACCATGCCCTGAGCTTTGCTATTCCATTTTATTCTAGCATTTTTTTAAATGAAAAAGATATAAAAAACAGTTATGAAACTTTTTAAATACTTGGAATGCTTTACTCATTTTGTACTTTTGGGAAGTCAGTTACTTTCTGTAGCTGAGGGTAGCTTCGGATTCCTGTCCTCATGCCCTCCACTTCCTGTGTGCTGGGCATTCGAGGATGACAGTCTTGCACTACCACACTCAGTGCTGATGGAAAAGATTAATAAATCATTTCTTTTAGTCCAAAAAAAACCCCCAATTTGATTGAACTACTAGTAGCATAATTGCAGTTTATAAACTTATTAATTTGCAGATCCCCGTGATAGCTGACATGGATTGCAACCTTGTCAGTGTTTCTCTCGTGACTGGTTGTAGTCTGCACCAATCCCGCCCCTTCCAACTACTATTTTCTGTACTGCACACTTACTGGTTGCTCCCTACTTATTCTACTGTTTAATTGGTAGCTAATTGTCCTAGAGCACCTTGAGGAGAAATCATTTTGTGAGGTCATCACTAAACTTATAACAAAAGCTTGAGCTTTACAGCAAGGATTTTGAAATTTTCTCTCTCCTTGTCTCCCTCTCTCCCTCTGCCTGTCTTTTAAATTAAATGGTTAGAGTTCTAGTAACATTATTGATCTACCTTAAATCCAGATTCTAGCTGACTTAAGTTTTTGAAATGCACTGTATTAGTTTGGATTCGGTGGCTGCTCCATCTAGATCTTAAATATGATTTATTGTTCATTTAATTTCGAAGGACAGTAGGAAAGAGAGAGAAGGATGAACATAAATTTAGACCAACCATTTGAGGATGAAATTATGTTGTTTATGGAGCATTTAAGTTTCGTTTCGATGCAGGGTGTAGACATGTAAGAAATGTAAAGTTAGCAAAGGCAGTCATATTTGAAAATGAAATTCAGACCATGATTAATAGTTTACCTACTCTTAAGTTTGTCACCACCTTCCATAAACATAAATTATGTTGGTTTTCCTGTTTCTTGATGGCCAATAAGTATTCCATCTTGGACACTATTAAACTATAGAGTGTCTAAAGCATTCCAAGTTGTTTTTCTGAAACTATTTTCTCTTCTATATAGTGAATATGTCCTAAAACTCTTTAAACAATTATGCTAATGTGTAAGTAAGGTGTTGTGCATCCTAGAGCCTGTTTGGCCAACATCCTGAGCCCTGGTGTGGTAACTTACCTTGCTGCCTCTTTGCTGGATCTCTGTCACTGATTATGGTTCCCCATGGGCCTGTATGTCTTCTGCACCAGTGATAAAGGTGCAATTCATGAACAATATATTTAATAGTCAATACTGGGAGTAGGGCACAGTCCACTAAAGAGTACATCAAGATAGAAGCTTTGTTTCAAGCATTAGTAATTCCTTTAAGGGTTTACTGTGTTAGCATCATTTGTTGAATTTATAGTTAAGTGGTTGATCTTACAGGGATGGCTCCTCTGAGGCAGCATGGGCTACAAAGCATACCTTAGTTCTTAGCAAACTCAAATAAAACAATTAAAACATTCAGAATATTAAAAGAACTTTGTAACTCTTTTAAATTATTTTCATTTCTTTCCTCTTTTTATATAAAAACTGAGGCATACCCCTTCTCTAGGATTTGGTCCAAATTAAAAATATATATATTACATGTACGCCTGTGCACAATGTGTACACATGGCCATCTGGAGCTCAGTGGATAGCTTTGGAGTTTTGCTCTTGTAAACAATGGTCAACAGGAAAAAAGAGATTTTTGTTTTGAGTCCTACATCATTCATAATTCTCTTTGTAGAAAGCCTTCTATGCCAGCTTCTTCAGAATTATGAAGAAATACTTGGACAGACTGTTTGAAACTTTTGTTCTTAAGTTTTAGTCCTCAGCTTCTACTTGTCCCACCATTTGAAAAACTCTCTTTGGAGTCCAGGCAACTTGACAGTGCCGAAGTCTTGCTCTCTTTGGCAGTGTGCTGATGGATGGAAGGGGCTGTATTGGTAACTGCAGTGCCTTCTGTTGTTCTGCGTGGAACCCCCCACAGGGGGAGGTGATGAGGACGTTTTTGACCACTTGACTTACCTGCTCCCTTTGACTTCATGTTTTTGAAGTCTGACTAAGCTTTTGACAACTCTTTCTTTGCTAATTCACAGAAGAAAAAGGCTTCAGGGTGAAAAAAAATTGCACTTGATGTTAAGAGGCAACTAAATTTCTTTGCTATTTGTTTTTTGGACTTGTAATAAAGGAAAATGTGAAATTGTAATGACTAAGTGCATATTTTTGAAGGTTTTTACTTTGTTTATTTCCTTCATAAAAAAAAAAACAAAACAACCCCCCCAACAACAACAACAAAAAACAAGCAAACCAGTAACTGTTAACCCTAATTTATTTTTACTCTTCAAGTGACATTACTTTTAACTGGCTACATTTGGATAATAAAAGCCACGGATTTTAAACCACTTAGTAATTTGGTTTCATTTTTAACACAAATAACACCTTTTCATCCATTTTATATAAACTTCAAACAACATATGTTTTAACTTACTGCCAAATAAGAAGAAATGTGTTACATTAAAGTGCGTGTTGTTTGCTTGCGCATTTGGAAATACCATTCATTTTATAGCAATTTTGAGTTATTTTTCTGTCACTTTGTATTCCTATTCAAAGAGACATACAGAAACCCTCACTCAAAACAACTCCCTTAGGCTTTACTTCTGGATGTCAGTAGGCACGAGGGGGAGGTACAGTATACCACAAGCTTAGGTCATGGAAATGCCAAGTCCTGGTGACTTGCATTTAGTATTGTCCTTTGAATTGTGTCTGCCTGAAATTCTATGAGGAGATTCTATTGTATTTCTTTTATGCTTAGTGGGGATTGGGTGGGAAGAACAGTTCACTCTTTTCTTTTATATAAAAACAAAAAATTAAACATACCCAGTCTGTAGGATTTGATCCAAATTAAAAATATATTATTAGGGAGTGTGTGTGTATATGTGTGTGTGTGTGTGTGTGTGTGTGTGAATGATAATGTATGCATACGCATGAGGAGATAAGAAGACAACTTTATGTGGTTATTTCTCTTCTTCCACCCGGAATCAACTCAGTTTTCCAAGCTTTTGTGGAATGTGTCTTTGCCTATTGAACCTGATCATGGTTCAATATTTTTTTCCTAAAATTTTTATTTTTATGTATTTGAGTGTTTTGTCTGAATGTATGTGCCCCATGTATATGAAGTGCCCAAAGAGGACAGGAAAAGTTGTCGCATGTATGGGACTGGAGTTACGGTTAGTTGTAAGCTGTCATGTTGGTGCTGGGCCTTGAACCCCAGTCCTCTGGGAGAGAAGTCAGTGCTCTTAACTGTTGAGCTATCTCTCTAGCAAACCTTGCCCCCCACATTTAAAATTTCAATTATGTATTACTAAAGGATAATGATCATGTAGAATGTGAAATGTTGATAACATTAGAGGCCAGGACAGAGAAAAAGAAACTTTTCAGTGTTAAGATGTGATGGATTGATGGATTATTTTGAATGGTTAGAGAATTTCAGATCAGTAGACTGTGTTGTGTTTTTGTTCTTTAGGGAGTAGGGACAGTGTTTTTTGTTTGTTTGTTTGTTTGTTTTGTTTTTATTAATCATTCTGAGGACAAAGGACATAGCAGACATGGAAGAGAAAGAGGCTCCACTGTAGAAGGAGGATTTAGGTTGGTAATTAGTATATTGGAAAAGTGAAAAACTTCCCCAGGAAATGTTACCTCACCTCCCACTCTTGCTAGTTTACTTTCAGCTCTGAGGCTCTTCTAATCAGAGCTCCAACTCCCTTTTGTATTTAGCACTTTGTCACTAGGCTTGGGTCCTGGAAGGTAGGGGCTGTCCTATTTTACTATTTTACTTGGTTTTCTTCTCTGTGTCATGCTGGGGTTGATGCTCAAGAAATAACCAGGTGTAAACGGTGGATGATGGATCCTGACTGTGTCCATACCCGTGTACAGTGTAGCCTTGAACATGTTATCACTGTCTTCTCCCACATAAGCTATATCTGTGTTCTTTAGCAAGAGTTGATGTGTGGTGGGGAGATGGCTCAGCGGGTAAAGGCATTGTCACCACGCCCGAGACCAGCATTCAGTCCCAGAAACCCTCATGGTAGAAGGAGAGAACCAATTCCTTTGGGTTATTCTCTGACTCTCATATGCATGCACTAACGTGTATGTACACACACACACACGCACAGCACACATGTACAAGTAAAAGTAAAGAATTTGTTTATTATTTTGGAAGACTGATCAGGAATGTGTGCGTATATGAAGTTTTAAAATAAAAATAGTTTCAGAATATGTGAAAAGTTGTAAAATATATTACCACTTAATTCATGTGACTTGAGATTGCTTTACATTTTTATAAGCGTTGTGTTAATTTCAATATTGTCCTTCACTGGTGTGCAAAGAATCCAGTCAGAATCAGTTCATACCCGCTCTCACTTGCTGGCCAAGCACAAGAGTGATTTGGAGCTAGGCTGAAATATCTGGCAGTCTCTCTTCCACAGCTGTCGCAGTGTGCTTCAAGCAGGGGTATGTACATTGTTGTCTCGAGTTGATTGTGATGCCACAAGAAAGCCACCTGAGGGTGGCACCTGTGAACGTTCCACTCTCTTCCATCGGCTGCTGCTGAGCTGATCCAGTTTCATCTCCATCCATAAAGAAGTTAGTGTTCTTCCACTCATCATTGCCTGGCTTAGGCAGAGCTCGTTTCTTGTGAGATCTAATATCTAGTAACTCAAAGTAGAGAGCTGTGAATCCCTCTACCCTTTGAATCCAGCTACGTTTTCTCCCCCTGTGTTCAGAGGAAGGCTGCAACCACACTGGACCATCACTGAGCTGTAATTGTTCTTAATGCCGAAACATTTGAGGCTCTCTAGATTTCTGCTGCAAGAGTGCGCAGTACAATTTTATGCTGTCCCTTGTATTGACTGAGCTAAAGATTTAACTATTAATTTAACCAGCATTATTACACTTTTCCTGTAGACTAAATCGAGGCTTTTAGAGTGAATTGATCCCTTACTGTCCTATAACAATACAGCATATTCAACAGCCATAGTTTTCAGATACCATCGTGCAGTGTCGTCGATACTTGCAGAGAAGAACAGCTGTAGTCTAGTGGATGAGGTGAAAGGTAAATACTCCCCACTGACTCGGAGAAGCCCGGCTACCCTACCTGGTTTATGTATGAGTAAGTATGCCTCAGTACAAAATATGGCTGGGTTTCATGTATATTTTATGGAGCAAAGCAGTCTTCCAGTTTGATCTGAAACAGCCATTGGCACCATCCTTCCTCCTGACTTCAGTCACAGGCCCTGCAGGCTCTCCATAAAGATTAGCAGTGGCCGAGATGAATAGCCACCCTTCTCAGTTCTGTGCACAGGATAACCCAGCATTCTGGGATGGGCTAATAACTGGTGGTCATCTACATTCCTAAGGGAATATGGTTTTGAATTAGCTCTCTTCATCATAGATACATTTGAATAGCATTCCAGTTTGGGGCTTGGGAAGTGGCATTTGCATAAACCATAGTAACCTGTGTTGATGTAAAATGCTTTGCTCTGCTGGCTGTTTAAGCCCAGTGGTTAGGCCTAGTGGTGGTATTTGTTAGCACCAATTGTTACAGCATTACTTCAATAGTGGACTTGGAAGTGTCAACCTTTGGCTGAAATTACCTGCAGTCTGAGACCTTAGTCTATTTCAGGTATGGGAAAGAGAGAACATCTTCATTTAGTATTCATATTTGGACTATATTTGTTATCATCAATTGCTTTGCTGAAAATGAGATGAAATACAAATGAAAGCCAAATATAGCTTTGAGGACTCAAACAGAAATTGTAATATTGATTTTATACATCTCTCACTTTGACGGTTTTAAGTTATTTGATTTCTTCATTCCAGCTGATACTGAGAATACTTCATTGAGAATATTGTGGTTTTCCATATTAGAAAAATAAATAACTTAGCACTAGACAGTGCTTAGTTTTTATGAATAAAAAAATGAAATGATAGAATTAGCAAAAATGGAACAAAGTACTCAGAAGAAGAAACAAAAGTGGCTGCATATAGCTAGCTCAGTGTGTGGGTGCAGCTAGTTTTTACCAACTTGACCCAAGCTAGGGCCGCCTAGGAGGGGACCTCAGGTGAGAAATTGCTGTCATTAGCTTAGCCTCTGAGCATGGCTGTTGTGTGATGGTCTCCTTAGTGTTTGACGTTGGAGGCCCAGCCCACTGGGGGCGGTGCTATGCCTCGACCAATGCTTCAAGGCTGTGTAAGAAAGGAGGTCAGCCAAGGGGAGCGCAGCAGCACTCCATGTCATTTTTTTTAAAATTTTTATTAATTACAATTTATTCACTCTGTATCTCCCCTGTAGCTCCCTTTTTCCTTTCCTCCCGGCTCCACCCTTCCTCCCCCTTCTCCACCCATGCCCCTCCCCCAGTCCACTGATAGGGGAGGTCCCCCTCTCCTTACTTCTAATCTTAGTCTATCAGGTCTTATCAGGAGTGGCTGCATTGTCATCTTCTGTGGCCTGGTAAGGCTGTTCCCCCCCTCAGGGGAAGGTGATCAAAGAGCAGGCCAATCAGTTCATGTCAGAGACAGTCCCTGTTCCCATTACTATGGAACCCACTTGGACACTGAACTGCCATGGGCTACTTTGCAGGGTTTCTAGGTTATCTCCATGCATAGTCATTGGTTGGAGTATCAGTCTCAGAAAAGACCCCTGTGCCTTTTGGTTCTGTTGTTCTCCTTGTGGAGCTCCTGTCCTCTCCAGGCCTTACTGTTTCCCAGTTCTTTCATAAGGTTCCCTGCACTCTGCCCACTTAAGTTCATGCTTTGACTTTCTTCAAGCTGGTCTTGATAAGTGTTTTATCACAGAAACAAAAAGCAAACTAGGGCAGGTGGGATGGATTTGATCTGCAAGTTTTACCCTTCACTCATTCATTAATTTATTTGAGGTTGTTTTGTTTTGAGACATGGTCTCTCCTAGCTCAAGCTGGCCTTAAATTTCCTAAGGATGACCTGGAGTTTCTTCTGCATCTGCTCCCCAGTGTGCTGAGCTTATGAGTCTACACCACCATACTCCATTCACTTTTACTTTTTAAAAATAATTTTTCTTCATATAAACATGACAAAGACAGGACGACAGATAGAACTTTTTAAAAAAGCCCCATTCATGAAGAAAAGTCCTTGTACACAAAAATTGTTCATCAATTTATCAGTAGTTCTTTTGAGGAATGAGTTGCTAACTATATGGTATGCCCAGATTTTATTTATTTTGTATACCTCCATATTACTTGAAAGTATTTTATTTATATTGATGGCCATGTATTATTCCTATATAAGAAAAAAAAATTAAGAAAGCCGGGAGGGCAGAGGTGAAAGACTATGAACTACCACAGAGGATGACAAGGTAGGCAGTGGGCAGTGGGTTTAGGACCTGAGAGTATAGATGTAGGTGCTAGTCTCCAGTGGATGGATGGATGGAATCTTCATGCCAGAAGAGGAATCCAGCATCCAGGCTAGCTGTGAAGTGTGACTCTGGATGGAAAAGACATAGGATTGCAGAGTAGAATGCCTGGTAGAGTGAGGTTGAAAAGCTAGGCCAGTCTTTACTGTGATGAAATAAAGATGTCAGTGGCCATGGAGTATGTTAGGCAATGAGTGTCTTGTGACAAGAGTTTTAAAGGAGAATTTGATTCTGAGGAGCCTGATGCAGTTTAGGTATGTGTCTATTGAGAGAGATCACAGTGAGCTTCTATTATGCATTTCTGTTACTCGTGGGAAAGGAGCAGAATTTGGCCCTTGTAGACAGCTTCAGTGCAGTGACAGGACCTTGGCTTGCAGAGGGACCAGCTTGAGACAGTTATTTATTTCTCAGTTTGGGTGATGACCCATGTAAGATTTTAAAAATTGTGTCATGTAAGGTTAGTCTCTTATGCCAAAAAGTGAGAAACATAAGCTACCCATCAGTTAGCCGAGTAGGTTAATTAGTCCCTTGCTAAGTTAGGCATCCAGAACAATAGCAGTATCCATGCATCCATGTGTGTATCCACATCCATATGTGTTCTGTGTAGGGTTAAGGTCTACATAGCTAAATATAGCCATTAGCAGCACTTAGGAGATGCTCTGTCTTTTGTTAGATTTCTTTGGCAAAAGCTAGCCATTCTGTTAGCAGTGGTTTTGATGATGAAATCCCGTAGTTCAGGAGGTTGGCTTATTCAACCAAACTGCTACCTTGGGCAATGCTGGACCAACTGTGAGGGGTCTGTTTTCTTGAGACCTGGAAAGCTGTTCTGTTTGCTAAACAAAGGAATTGTTGATTTCAGTGATTTAATTCCCCTTTTGGCTAAAGGCAGCTGAATGAAAACAGTGCTTATTTGGGAAGGAATCTGTTGCTAAGGCAACTGATATCTCCTTAATTATTGGCCAATATTCCCATATGAGATTGGTCTCTTTTGATAATTGGAAATAACCAAATTATCCCAAACATTTTCAAGTCCTGAATTCAGTGTGATGGTGAGGAATGTGAGGAGAATTTATCTCAAATATATAATCACATACCTTTTGTTTGTGCTGGTGTAGTGAAGGCAGTGTTGCTTGTGGTAGCAGAAATATAGGTAACCACATGGCATTTGGAAAATCTCCTTCATTTTAAAAGACCTCACTACTTAAGATCAGTTGCGGTGCTAAGATTAATGACCTATGCTCAATCTTATTTTTTTTTTTAAATTGAATTCTTTGATGTCTCTAAGAAAAAATAATATGTCTAATCGGTCCTTTATCCTCAGGAATAGGCTGATATTACACATTTCTAAGTACCGTGTGAGTAATTATGCTAACAAGGACCGTCTTCAGAGCTGTCTGCAGCCATTTATGTGAAATTCTTTTCTTAACTGTTTTTCCTGGTGCATGTGCTGACCTTGGGGTGTGACCTCTTTCTGCCTAGTACTTTGTAGGATCATGTAAAAGACCTATGGTTTCTTGTCCCTTGGCAGTGCAGTTGTTTGATCATTTAAAATTAATTGAAGCTTTAATGTAGCCAAGCTCAAGTTCTAGCGTATTAATATCATACCTCATAACTGTTCTTTGGTGTGAAGGGCATAGTAAGAAACCAGAACTGAGAAAATGTGAGTTTGTCTTTAGAATTTTATTGTAACAGTAAAATACTTACTGTGGATCATAGTGAGCATACATTATTCCCTGTTTTTGCAACAAAGTGAGGACTTCTGTTCTTTGGTCTTTGTCCTCTGACAGGACAGAACATGATAAAAATCTTCTAATGTTACTCAGGGTGGCCCACATCTTTCGGGTGAGTGAACACGAGGTCCCGAAGTGTGGCACCCTGCTATCTGTGCTGTGGAAGCATGCGGTTTTCAGGAGTTTTATCTGAGCCACATTGTCACCATAGCTCTGGGTTGTCTGTCCTGTGACACCTCTGTGTGGTTAATATGCTTTCTCAGGATTAGTCTTTCCGTGTTTCATTCACGGGAATGACATTGGCTTTATACCTTGGGTTGAATTGAATATAAAAAGCCTTACATTTTGTATCGGGACAACACTTGAGTTTGATTCATGTACATATTTATTATCTATTCTAGACTTTTGGGATTTCACTTTTCATTTTAAATAGCTTGAAGAAGTAAATACAGATAAGATTCACTTGATGAAAATATTAAAATACAGAAACAGAGACAATAGCCCAAACACTGTTGACTAAAGCCGAAGCCACAGAGTTAAGCTCAGGTTTGTCTGCTGTCCTGTTCATCTCTTCAGTACTGTCACCTGGTACCCATGGGTGGCTTTTCATCTTTGTTTCTTCTTCTTACTTTTTCTTCTTCCCTCTCTCTCTCCCTGCCTTCTTCCTTCCTTCCCTCCTTCCTATTTTTTTGTTTATTGAGACAGGGTTTCTCTGTGTAGCCCTTGAGCTCTTTGTGTAAACCAGGCTGGCTTCAAACTCACAGAGATTCTTGCCTGCCTCTGTCTCCCAAATGTTGGTGAAAGATGTGTGCCACCATGCCTGGCTTCTTCTTTCTCTTTAAATGAGTATCTACTGAAGTTCTTCTATCTTAGGCTCCATTGTAAGCTTGAAGCCAAGTGTGTGATACATTTTAAGCTTGCCCTTTTTTAAACAGCTCTGTTGACCTTTCTTATATAAAATCCAATGAGGATAGAACTATTATAGTTCCTTGAAAAAAATTTTGTGTTCTTTTGCAATTTCACAAATATTCCAAAGGTTTTGTTTCAGTAGTCCAATATGTGAGATTCCTTCTTCCCAGATTACTAGATTAAAAAGTAACTTTTTAGGAGATTGTGTAGTGTCATTGATGTATCTTAACGGCAGACGCTCACCTAGCACACACACAGCCATGAATACAATTCCAGGATTGAAAAAGAAAGTCTCCAGGCAAAAATTGATTTTCATGTTGTTTGGATAATAAAATTTAACCACATGGAGCTGTGAATTTACTCTGTCACATGAACATTTTGAAACAAAAGTGCAAGGTACCATTTTCTCAGATTCAATGAAAATCAAAGATATAGAGAAGACATAGGCTAGCATTTTTCTTAACTTTGTTTTAAAAATTGTGTATTTTTTCTTAAGACCTGTACTTAGTACTAATTTTCAATTTTCATGATATATTTCAACAACCTTCTATACTTAGTGGGTTTTCAAATACACATATTACATATCTTTGCATACACTTAAGTGACAATACTCGTTCTTTCTGTAATGAAGACTTTTTTTCCGGTTTAAAACTAGCTAATTTTTGGTCAGTGTTTCATTTATGTTTAGCTATGTGGCTGGCGGTCATTCTTAAATTTTTATGTGCATATGTGTGGCTTACATGCTAGTGTATATGTGTTTTCATTGAGGTGAGTACATGTGTGTGTGGTTACATGTATGTGCATGTGCATACAGAGGCCAGAAGTTGATGCCAAATGTTTTCTTCTGTCACTTTTCACCTCATGTATTGAGACACGATTTCTCATGTGACCTGGAGCTTGCTAAGTTATCCGGCATACCTAGGCAGGTTGCCCTGGGAACATGCTGTCTCTGTTCCCGGAACTCTGGGCTCACAGGTAAGCTTCCAAACCCTCCCAGAACTCAACATGGGTGCTGGGGATTTGAATCCTGGTCCTGTGAATTTTACCACCTGTCTGTTTCCCCACCCCTAAAGTGTATACATTTATCCGCTTTTTTTCCCCTTAAAATTTGTAGTTCTAAATTTCAATTTTTAAAATATTTCTATATATACCATAGCTTTTAAAGCATGTTCACCACAACGCTTATCTTTGTGTATACTTCCGTGATGAAGGTTTCTTGGGGAGCAGCATTTTGTCTGTTTGCTCTCCTTTCAGAAAGCATTGACACTCTCTTGTTAGACACTTTCTTTGAGCAAGAGAAAACTGTGGGTTTTGTGGTGCCTTCATCAGAGAATGTGAAGGAACACGCGTGAATACTCCATCACAAGTTTGAAAGTATTTAAAATGCTACATGATCTGGTAGAACTATGAATATAATAATGTAGAGGAGAACTGAGGGAAGAGACTTACAGAGTCTTAGCTCTATGCTCTGCTATGTATGACCCAATTTTACTCCATTTTCTTGATAGTTTCTCCAACTGGCAGGGTAACCTGCATTTATAGTTTAGCTCCATGAAAGGCTGTGCCAAGTTGGAACACTGAATCTACTTGAGGAGTATTTTTGTTGTTCTGAAGTTGAGTTCAGATATTTGCACTAGGTCATATAACAGAAAATGTAAAGCCCCTGTAGGCTTTTCCTTAGGCAGAAATTATCAAATAGATAGCAACCTTGAGCTTTGGTGTTTCCAGGAAGAATGATCATTTGAGCTCTTTCCCTCTTCTAAACCCTGTCTTGTGTCCTTGACACACCCTCCATGGCCCGTCCTGTTCCATTCTTTGCTTCAGGCCTCCTTACCTCTTATTCCATTTCACTCTTCTGCTTTCTCTAAACATTGCCATTCCTGGGTTGGGGAGATAAGTCAGTAGGAAAGCATACTTTTGTGCAAGCCTGATGACCCAAGTTTGGTTCCCAGAACTTGCATGGTGGAAGGAGAGAACCTACTCTCACAGATTCTCTGCCCTCTCACTCATGTGCATGCACACACACACACACACACACACACACACACACACACACACACTATAAATAATTGTCAGTCCCTTATTCCAATTCCTTTGTCATCCATTTTAGAAATAAACCTCATGTAATCACATTCACTTAACAGTGCCACGGTTTCTGGTTTGCAGTGTCAGTTATAACATTAACTTACTCAGCTCTGTGGTGCTCTGAGTGTTCTATGTGACCTCTGTGGGTATTCATTAAAATATTTTATCTTTTCCTTTTCTTGTTTGTTTTTAGGGTGGGTCTCATTACGTAGCCCAGGTTGGACTCATACTTGTGGTGGTGCTTGTGTCTTAGCGCCTTGAGTGCTTAGAGTATAGATGTGCCACCACTCCTGAGAAGAAACTTATGTTAAAAGGAAAACAAATACTGAAGGGCTAGCATGCCGACCCACTTTCAGTATTCAAAGATTTAAATATGACATTTCAACTGATAAGATATGCTCAACCTCCATATTTGTAACAATTAAGTGAAAATATTTAAATGGAAACAGTATATTTAATAGAAATAACCTTGAGGGATAGTGAGTTTCTTTTTATTTTTGGTATTTTTGAGATGACTGTTGTATGCTATAATTCTGTCAGGTTTTTAAAGCATATATTATAGGTAAACTTTGATTTGTTAAATTTTAGGTGAGCTCTTTTATTTTCTTCACATTTTTCTTACAAAATAATGTAACAAAGAAAGAGCAAAAGTCTATTAAAAATATGATTTAATTATTTAAAAAGTATCTTCCTCATATTCCTTATTTCTTTTGTCAATATAATGACCTCCATTTTTTAATAGTTATCCCCTCCTCTGCATGTGCCATTCAAATTTGTACAAGAGCAAACACTGAAAGTACTTTTAGTGTATTCTTGCTAGAAATTCTGCATATCAAAATCAGTTCTTATGAGAGAGTGTGGGAAAGCAAGAGTAAGGAAAAGAACAAGTAAGGTAGAATGCTTTTCCTAGGTCCTTTTTGGCCCATCAGGAAATCAAATACATACATACATACATATGTAGGTATGTATACACACACACACGAATATTAGCATGCAAGAGTAATTCTGAGTTCTAAGATAGGGCAAAATTTAACAGTCAAGGGCATTAGAAAGAAAAGAGGGATTGTGGCATGCTTGAGACACCAAAGAAGTTTTAGGCTGAACTTTGATGGGCAGATAAAGAGTAAGAGACCTTCAGGTGGAAATATTGACACAGCTCCAATCCAATCAGTTTTCAGACCCGCAGTGCACTAGCATGTGTCTGTAGTCCAGCTATTTGGGAGGCTGAGGCAGGAGGATCACTTAGGATCACTTAGGCAAAAGAATTTGAGGCCAACTTGAATAGGGCAGGGGAGAGAAAGGGGAAAAGAAAGAGACGGAGACAGACAAAGAGAGACAGAGACAAAGAGAGACACAGAGAGACAGATGGAGAGGGAGAGAGTCAAAGTTAATACTTGCAACAAACTGAAAAAAGAAAAAAAAAACCAACCTCTTGTTTTCCTCATTGCAAACCTGTCCAAACCCAGTTAGAAGCTCCTCCCAGTTTTAAATAACCTATTCTTAGCCACAGGTCTGAAGGCTGCACATCAGAGGTCAAGGTGTCTGGCAGGTTCAGTTTCTGGCAGGTGCTCACCTTCTGAATTATGTCTTCTTATGTCCCCATGGAGCCTTTCCCTGATGCCAGTGCTTGGGAAGAAAAACATCTTAGGTGTCTTCCTCTTCTTACAAGGGGCCTTGCTTGATCCCACCAAGAAGCCTCATCCTCATGACCCCATGGAAACCTTGCCAGGTCCCAAGAGCCCCTCTTCCTAATGCCTTCATACTGAGGGTGAGGATTTAAACACAGGAGGCTTGATGGGAGACAGAGCTCATCAAATGACAAAACCACGATCTGCATCTGGAAGCTCACCTGTATAAGGGTCTACCCGACCCTTGCATGGAATCCTGGGGGATGAGAACATTGCTCAATGCCCATAGGACTCATTGTGGACTTTACCTTATGCCCTTCCTTGAATGTTATAGAGTTGTATTGGTTCTGATTTGAGATATTTAGAAATGTTTTGGGATTTATGTTTGACTATTTTCTCAAAATTAGCTTCTTTGAAATTGGCTCACCTTATGACTCTGTAATAGTGAATATTTGGCTTTAGATAAATGTGATTTACTTATTTAACAACTGCTTAATGGATGTCTATTATGTGCTCCTTTCTGATTTGGGCCCAGGCGTTTGTTGTTTCCTGTCCCTGTACTTCTTACAAGGGCAGAATTGAAGTGGAGCATAAAAGCACTTAACTGTGGAATAGTTACAATTATGACTGATGGATGTTTTCAAAGATTTTCTATACTTTTTATCCTTCCCAATTTTTTATTGTGCAGATATTATATGCAAAGTATTGTGCAAGATTAGGGGTTTACAAACTTTCTTTGAAGAGCAGAAGGTAAATATTTTAGGCTTTGTAGGCCTTGGGCTCTCTGTAGGACTTAGTGAACTCTGCATTTATAGTATAAAGTTAGCCCTAGACAATTCATAAAGAGTATATATTGTTATGTTCCAGAAAGAAAGAGGGGGGTTAAACCCAAGGAGGGGTGAGGAAGGGGGGGGATTAGTGGAGACTGTAATGGCAGCTGAGCACATCATTGGTCAGGGCTCAGAGAGGTGACGATGAAGGAACAATAGAAGTCACAAATAAGAAGCCCTGAGATCTCAGTGGGGAGAAAGGAGGCCTGGCTGGTGGTGTCCATCCTTCATGCGTCCGGACTTAGAGGCTTCAGTTTGCCATGGCAACATTTGTGGAGAGGAGTAAGTGACAGCCGACTCTTTATTCCCTTGTCCTATCCTGTTTGAACGGCAGAGTCTGGACCTGGGCAGAATGGTGGAGTGTCTGTCTCACCTGCGGGAATGACATCAGTAGAAAGGCCCGTCTGGAGAGGACATGTTCAGGAATGTAGGGATGCTCCGTATCAGGGCATCAGGAATGCCTCTGGAAGGATTACTGTCTCCAAACGGGAACTTTTGGGACTTTTCCTTTCCAAACAGAAAAGAACTTTCCTTAGTATTTAGAAGGCAACTCTGGAGCATTTCATCTTCCCAAATCAATTTCTTCTAACGAGTTCCTCTGCTTTTCTCTGTCAATCTTTTTGTTACATCAAGAAGGAATTTTGTGAACAGAAGAAAGATGAAGCAAGAGTTACCTGTCGGCTGACGTGAGGGTGGTGTTCTCTGCTGAGCCCATGAGAAGCAACTCCTATATTAGTTTTCTTAAGGATCAATAATTTAGATTGCCATGCCTTCTCCTTTATAAAAAAAAGGCTTAAATGTGTAATATCCAAGGGAGTCATCAATCTATCAGAGTAATAAATGTGTTTTTAGATGTATGTATGTTTAGGTGTTTGTTACACATAACACATTTTTTTTATTGTGAGTCATGGACTAAAAAAGATTGAAAAACCTCTGAAGTTCTACCACTGTGAGGGTCCCTCCTGTTGTCCTGTTACAACCTTAGCCTCCTTCCACCCCTAATCTTTATAATATGTTATCTGTATAATTCTATAATATTTCAAGAATGGTATAGAAATGGAGTTACACATCTTAGAACTTTAGTATTGGATTTTTTTCATTTCATATAGTTTCTTTCAGGTTCATCCACATTGTAGTGAGGAGCAACCCCTTGCTTCTTTGGATTGCTGGTTATTGTGTTAAGGATGGAGTACAGTTTGTCTAGTCAGTTGCCTGTTGAAAGGTCTCTCCTTTAGCCCTTTTACGAATAAGGCTACTCTGAATATTAAGTTATAATTTTTCCTTAATATGAGCTTTTATTTCTCAGGGATAAATGTAGTATGGTGTAAAGTTAGATTGTGAAGTCCTTACATTTGTAGTTTGTAAGGAAGCGCTGAGCTTTTTCTAGGACTGTACCATTGTATATTTCGAGTGTGTGCATGGTCCAGGATCCATGCATGCTTGTGGCATGTACTGTTGCCGCTGGTTTCACTGTAGCCATTTGAACAAGTGTGTCATTTGAACAGGTGTGTTGTGAGGTTTTTTGTTTTTTGTTTTTAATGCTTTAAATATGCTTTTCCTTTAGCTAGTAGTGAAAAAATTTTTTTTGCATTTCTTTCTATCTTTTTGGTGTCTGTTTTCATGTCATCCCATTCTGATTGGATTATCTGTGTTTTTTTAACAATTGTTTTCAGATATATATATTCATATTCTGCATTTTAGTTCTTTGTAGGATATGGAGTTTGCAGATACATTCTTCCAGGCCACAGCTAATCTTTCATCTTCTTTGTAGGGTCTTTTGTTGAACCAAAGGTTTTAATGTTGATAATGCCAGATTAAAACGTAAAGCCTGTGGACAGTAATTTTCATTATGTCTAAGAACTCCACCAGTCTGAGATACTGCAGTTCTTCTCCACTCTATTCTTGCCTTAAAGTTTTCAGTTTTATGTTTTCCATTGAGTCTGTTACCCAGCTTGAGCTGACTTTATAGGAGGTTTTGGCAAGGTTCACCTTTCTGTTGGTGGATGTCCCATTCTCTGTTATTTAAGCTTTAAATGTCATTACTCTTTAAGATGTCAGCTTGTCTCAGTTAATGTAAGGAGAAGCAGAGACTTCCTACCTGTGCCGTTCCAAGCAAAGAGGAAGCATGAAATGACTAATCACCGAGTAGCAGGGGTGCAAAAGTAAGGCTGGAATAAGGAAAGTTGAGTTGAAGATGTGTACCTCAGCCCTTCTGCAGAATGTATTTTGGTTCAGAAATTTTTCCTGCTGGGCTGTAGATCATGATAGAGTGCATTCTTTGCATGTACCAGGTCCCAGTTTGGCTCCCAACTCTACCCCATTCCTCCCACATTTATAATATAAAGCAACAAACATTTTTCTCATCTGGATTGTGATTTTCATTGAAACATAGTAGATGATGTTTCTTACTTGCTTTTAATTAAAACCTTGGAGATGAGAGTGTATGGCTGTTGTTCACATCTGTTTAACTTAATCTTTGTTTTTCTCTTGGAATGAATATTATGTTAAAATCTCCTTGTGATAAATAAGCTGCCATTCTCATTGCAGTGGGCTCTAAATAAAAATACCTGAAAGTCAAAAATTTTAGTGCTATCATAAAGTACTTCTCATAGTTTAAATGTGTATACCACATGGAAGTTCTGTATCGAGTGTGCTGTACTGACTAATTGTCTCCCCAAATTAACTGTTTAAACCATCCTTGCTTTTTGTCATCTTTCAAAATGTGTTAGCTAATACTACTTTCAATAATCAAGGTATCATTTTTATCTTGCAAATTTATGCTGATCAAAGAATGTTCAAATTTGAAATGTTTATAAAAACGACTGTGTGACAGAGCTGCAAACACGCTCTTTAAGGCTGTAATTCTGAGAGCTCACAGGCACCTCACGAGGCAGGTTCTGCCTCTGAGAAGGGCGTTGTCATCAGTATTATTTACCTGTTCATTTTGGAATTTGTAAAAATTCACTTTTGGAGGAAATTTTAATATGTGAGTCCTTATCATCAGGAAGGAATAGAAAATTTGAAGGCAGTTTGGAGCTGAATAGAACTTATTAATGAGCTTAGCTTTGACTGAAATGACAGATTAATGGCTAAATTTCTTCTATAGCACATTTGTTGAAACTTCTAGCTTGCTTCAAATTATTATTATTATTTTTTTTTTGTCATTGTTAACTGAAGGCTAAAAGCAGAGGTTTTAATTTCAATTTTGAAACCCAGACAGCAGATTCTTGGTGACCTTCACGTACAACCAAAACTGGTTAAATTTCTTTGGGACACATTTTGTTTTCAGTCATTTGCACTATTATGCATCACACATCACTGCATTTATTTTTATTGACTAGAGGAAAAAAAATTAACACCGAGCAAACTTTTCAGTCTGTTCTGATTTGGTGTAGGCTACAGTATGTCTTTCTTTACCAGGCCTATTTTATTTCCTCTTCTTCCTTCTCCTTCTTCTTCTTTGTTCTGATTTCCTGCAGTGTTTTAGAAATTTTGTAACAATAGCACAGATAATAATGTGTTCAGTCCTTTTCATGTTTTCTACATATGACATCACATTTAAAGCTTAACATCCCATGGAGGTAGGTTCTCTCATTTTCCCCCATTTAACTGATGAAATGTAGAGCAGAGCTATTAAAAACCCAAGGCTACCTGCGGTAAGTGTGGGACCTTGTTCCAGAATTAAGCCGACATTACTACTTTCTTCCTCTAGGAAGCTCACTATGAACAAATGGTCAGCTGACCCAAGCGGCATGCTTGCTTGCACCGTTGTTTGGTGTTCTGATGTGAGAAGCTCAACTCGTCACAAGCTAGTAGCAGATAGTCCATTGCCAGGCTGGATCAAACTTGACGAGCAGTTGTCCAGAGTGCTATACAAGTTAGCCAAAGGGAACGGATTTGGCTCTTACGGGCTGAAATGATCATGACATGATAATGTCCAAAGTGTCTGGAACTAGAGAAATGGCTTAGTTGGAGGCACTTGTTGTGTGAGCACGAAGACCCAAGCTCCTATTGCTGGAGTGCATAGAAAAGCTGGGACCAAATACAAATATCTGTGAGCCCAGGCTTGGGAATGGAGGCTGGGGAGAGATGGGGAAGGCTTACTAGACAACAAGTGTAGATGAATCTTTGAGCTTTGGGTTCAGGGAGAGACCCTCCCTCTGAACATAAGGTACAGAGTGATTGAGGAAGACAGTGTTGACCATGGACCTCCTCATACATGTGCACACACATTCTCCTATGCACATTTGCACATGCACATTCAATACATACCTGCACACACAATTTTTCCTTGTAATTTCTGTGATAATCTTGTCTTGATCAAGTAGTAGTTAAATTATAAACAAGTATGGACAGAATCTTCTCTGAATTGGGGGATCAGTGACTTATAAGTTAGGATTCTAGATCCTAGTGAGAAATAGAGTGTCATATCCAACGTCAGTGTGAGTGTTGCCTTGGTTTGCCTTCATCACATTCATGGGAATGGCAGAACAAGGGTTAACTGTGTCCAGGATCAGCACCTTAGATCTTACAGTTTCCCTATAGCTGGTCACAACAAGGGAGCTAAGTCACCAGAGGGGAAATTGCTACCACAGAGACTTACTCACTTGGCTTCTGTACACTGGCGCTCTGACTCTTACTCTGTATACAGGAGTTCATCCATGAGAGGGGAGAATGTCCATATCCACATGGGACCAATGTTAAAGCATTGTGGCTCTATACCTCTAAAGGGTGTGTGGGATGAGATACATGCAGTAATAGGAAAGTTTCACGTGAAAAAGTTGGACAATCTGACGTGGTAGATTTTTTTTTTTCTTTTAGTCATATAATCATGTGGTAGGACCCTGGTCATTTCTACGTTGTCAAGTGTGCTGGAACGAATATGGTGTGGCCCATGGCACATCCTAAAGTTCTGTAGCTCGGATGTGGTAACACCAGTACAGAGCCAATGAGGATGGGCCAGGGTGTGTTCAGGCTGAATGTCCATGACACTATTTCGTCTTTGTATTTAATTTTATTTTAAAGTAATTTGAGATTATTTTAAATAAGATTCATATGGTGAGTAGAATTCTCAAATGCCCTTCCCCCAACTTCCTTGAACACTGTCATCTTCCTTCACCACAGAATGATCACTTGTGACCTGAAAATCATCATTGATATGAAATTTCTGTGAAGACCTTGTTCAAATGTCACCAGGGTTTTCACTTTCTCAAATACACCTCTTTTTGTGGTTCATGATCCAACCCTGAACACAGATTATGTTTAACTGTCATGTTTTCTAAAGCTCCCTAAATCTATGATAAGTCCTCAATTACTGGCCGTCCTTCATCTTCCTGACACTCTTAATTGTCCACATACTACTGCTCAATTACTTCATAGTGTCTCTCAGTTTGAGTTTGTCTGATGCTGTCTCTGATGGGTTGAGGTTTTGAAGTTTTGCTACAATATCACAGCAGACATGCACTGTTCTCATTAAGAGACATCAGGAAATCCATGAAGTCATCTGCCGTTTTACTGCTGGTTCCTAGTTGTCACTTGAAGCAGGCGCCTCCTAGGATTTTCCACTGTAGCACTATCATTTTCCTTTTCAATGAAGAGATGTCATGTTGAGAGATAGCCTGAGACTGGGCAAATATTCTGCTTCTAAGAATTTAAGAGGAGATGTTAGCTGAAGGCTCCTCCTCCAGCTGTTTCTTTCCTTCTTTTGGACTGCCTTATCCCTAGACTGTGGCTCTTGCTTGGGTCCCTCATCTCATCTTTGTCCCAATTTGACATCTTCAATGAGGCCATTTTGACCATCCTATTTAATAATACTACAAACCACCATCTTCAGCAGCCTTGTTTCCTCACCCTCCTTTCCAGTCGTCTTCTTGCCTTGTTCTTTCCTTTTCTTCTTGTCACAGCACCTGGCTCTAACATCATTACACAGTTTGCTTCCCCTGCTTGCATCTTTAGCTCCTGGTGATTTGACTTTAGATTGACAACATAGTGGGCAGCCTTGTTCTGAGAACTTCCTCTGTTGGTGGGTAGAGGAGGAGCCTTAGTGAAGGAGTTCTTCTCTCCATCTTCCTTAAGCTGGCTGTAGTACCTGTGGTTATGGCTTCCACCACTTACCAAGTTTGTCACACTCCAGACTGCCACTATCTTGCATAGCAAAATCATCTGATGCGTGAATGTTTTTTATAGAATTCTGTACAATGAGCAATTCTTTTTCCTATCATCTTTTTTTGAGTTGCCCACCTCGGGGGGCGGTGTTACAGTGAAGTATTTAAACATAAAGTTACTATGTTCTCATTTTGACTTTGGACTAATAGCTTCACCTTTCTGTGACTCATTTTCTTTATAAATTGAGACTAATAAATCATAGGTTTGCTGTAGGATGAAATAAGAAAACATACATAAAGCACTTAGCAAGGTACCAGCATGTTGTAGGCATTCAATGAGTGGCAGCTGTTGTTATTATTATCTAGCTTTTATGGATGCATTTAAAACATGGCACAAAATTGTACTTTCATTTGTCTCATTTTGACAGTATACCTCAGCTTCTGACCTACATATACCTAAATTTCAAGAACATTTTCCTACCCTTTCATTATTGCTCACCTTTCAAGAGTCTCCTACCTTTTTGCACTATCTCAATTCCTGGGACACACTGCCTCTAAACTATAATAAAATAAAGCTAGAAGTTGTTCTATATTGGAAGACTAACTAGTTAAAAACAGCATTGGAGTTTTCTAACCTAGCTCTATGTTTACATACATTTTGAAAGGCCTGATCTGTAGCAAATTTAAAAGTAAATTTTATTTGATTTATAATTTAATCTTTGTTTTCTTTCTGAAAATAAGATGAGAGCACTCGTGCACGCACGTGCCCCCCCCCCCACACACACCAAGAATAAAGTAAGTGGCAGTGTGCTAGGATCTCCTGAGAGCCTGGACCCATTATGTTGCCTGTTGTCCTTATCTCTGTGTGTGTGTAGCTGCTAGAACACAAACAAAGCAAAACCACCACTACAACAAAAACCATTGTGTTACCTTAGGTTATCTGTCAGTTCTTCATACGGAGTCATGATTTGTTTTGGGAATTAAGGTAAGAGCTTTGGTAGCTTGCTGTTTATATTTATACTCAAGCTTGGTACTGGCCATTTATTATAACTTCTTGGCCATCTAATGGAAGAAAAGCTCTTTGGCAGTCCTTTAGAATGGCCTACTGTAGAGAGCTAGCCCACACCACTTCCAGGCCTGTGCCTAGACCCTACAAAATCTTTGTTTTTTCACACAAGTTAGATGAGGGCCAGAGGAGAAGGGACTTGGAATATAGAAATGTGACCAATACACAATAGTGACTCAACAGATGTGATCAAATTAATGAATGGACAAACTACATTTCCACTTCACTGTGACTGGTAGAAATTAATCTTTAGTTGTACTAACTGGAATAAATGTCTTTTCCAACTTATCTCTGTTTTTCATTGTTTGAAGATTCTGATTGTCTTTGCCAGTACTTCAATATCATGAGCACCCTCAGATATCATGAGACTTCAGAAAGATCAGTTTCAAGTGTATGGTATACATTAAGTAGAGTTCCTCTAGGGGTTACAGGCCAGTTTCAATATGTCTTTATTTGGTCACAGCCCAAGGTGCTTCATCCTCTTTCCCTTCAAGGGTGGGATCATGTGAAAGGACTTCGCACCATCCTGACTTTCGCTAATGCTGTGGAGCAAAGCTAGCACAGACCCTGCATTCAGTCCAGCATATAAGATTGATGGCATAGTCCCTCAGCCCTTTTTAAAATCATGGTGAATGGTTATGTAGAGGAAGGGGGAAGACATCAGTGGAGAAGAGACTGAATTGGCTACTATCCTGGTTAGCTTTTGCCAACTCAGCACAAGCTAGAATCATTTGGGAAGAAGGACTCTCAATTAAGAAAATGGCTAATTGGCAGGTGGTGGCACATGCCTTTAATCCCAGCACTCTGGTGGCAGGGGCAGGCAGATCTCTGAGTCTAAGGCCAGCCTGGTCTACAGAGTGAGTTTCAGGACAGCCTGGGCTGCATAGAGAAACCCTGTCTTGAAAAACTAAAGTAGTGGGGAAAAGGGAAAAAAAAAAAAAAAGAAAAAGAAAATGGCTATAGGCAAGTCTATGAAGATTTTCCTGATTAATGATTGATGCAAAAGGAGCCAGCCTATCTCTGGCAGGTGGTCCTGAGTTGCCTAAGAAAGCAGGCTGAACAAGCCAGTAAGTGGCATTTTCCCATGGTCTCTGCTTCAGTTCCTGCCTCTAGGTTCCTGCCTTGAGTTCCTGCTCTGAGTTCCCTCAGTGATAAAGCATGAGCTGAGAGTAGTAAGCTAAAATAAATCATTTTCTTCCCAAGTTGATTTTGCTCATAATGTTTTCTCACGACAATAGAAACCCGAATTAAGATAGCTGCGCAAGGCTAAGACCTATATCCAGAAAGGGAAAATGTGTTTAGGAGGAAGGAAAAATTTGCTTAATGTTGGTGCCAGGTAACACTCCCAAAATACCTTTGCAAGGACTTGGACAACTGACTAGATAGTTGAGTAGAGAGGTGAGCCAGGTAGAAATGAGGACTCTTTAGGATAGCATGCCATAGGTAGCCCAGAATGTCCGTTGTACCGAATTCTAAGTTTCTCTTCTAAGGGTGGACAAAGCCTGGCACTGTAGCAGTCTGACACCAGGGAGCATTGATTTGTAGGAGTGAGCACTGTGCAGAATAAACAAGGGCAACTAACTCCAAAGCAAAAGGTGTTGAGGTACTGAGAAAGGACAGGTAGACATGACTACATAAATACAAAAAAAAAAACAAAAAAAAAAAAAAAAAAAAAAAAAAAAAAAAAAAAAAAAAAAAAAAACCAGTAACCTTTTGTGTCTTATTCACTGCTCTGATTCCAGTGCCTCCAGCAGGGCCTGATACATGACAGTTACTCAGTAATTGGGTTTGCATGACTGCATTAATGGGAGGATCTTATGGCAGGGTATAAAGTCAGTATATGCCAGGGTTATTGCTGTAGCAAAGACGTATGATCTCTGCTGATCATTTTAGAATATTTTAAAATAAACAGATATTGAAGGAATATGTTGGTTGATCATATGTTAGTTGGTAAAGGTTATAGTTGTCATGATTTAGGAATGGGAGGGGATAGCTTAGCATAGTTACATGGCAGAGGACTGTTAGTGGTGAGGTCTCCACAGCCTCTGGTGAGTTGAATAGTGCTGTGTAGATCATTGATACATGTGCAGCAGGTTAGTGGCAAATGAAAGCAACTGGATAGCGTACTCTCAGCATCTCTAAGGCAGTGGAGGAGTGGCTGGGGATGGGGAGGACACAGGCTGCAGGATTAACAGCATACCGTCATCCACAAGCTGTTATGGACAACTAAGTAGGGGCCTCTCGTACGGTTTGCTCTTCTATGAAGGGAGGCTTGATTCCCCCTACCCTCATTGGCAGTTCTTTGGATATTGGCTTTCCTGTCCAAAAAGCTCTTGAGGGGAGTGGGCCTGGTTACTATTGAAGGCTTTTTAGGGACCATATTTTAATATAGGTAAACAAGGTACCTGTGACACTAAGTAAGAATATTATAGACAGGTTGGAGGTTCTGGTGAGAAATCTATAGCTTCACAGAATGTCCTAGATGGACTAAGAGAAGTAAGTGGTCAAGGGGAATGGGAAATTAAGTCACTTGTCACCTACTGACCTACTCATCCCAAGGGGAAACCCAAAATGAATGGACTTACTGTGTTACTCAAATCAAAGATCCAGCTTTGAAAAGTTGGTGTAATCATGACACCTACGAGTGAGCCCGTACTCTGGGAGGGGCAGCTGGTAGATGAGGCGGGTGTTTGGGTTTAGAAATTCTGAGTTTAGAGCTCTAGCACATCTTGGAGTGGGTGGCAGCTAGACAGACCGGAGCTCAGGTCAGGTGAGAATGCAAACTGGTGGGCAGGGCTTGCTCCTTGTTCTTCTACTATCCAGCTCTTCTAGGAAAAAAAGGAAGTGGCAAGACTGGCTATAGCCAGTGGCCACTTGAGTTTCAGCTATTTGTAGTCTCTGAGCACTAGAGCTTCACTGTGACAAATGACAGGGTGACACTACAAAGTAGTGGCTTCTATTTATTAGAAAGAGCAAGAGTCACAGGAAAGCAATTTTCTTTGCGTTTTTTTTTTCCTTGAAAACTTCTTTTTGTTACTAAGGTTCTATCAGAAAAGTATGTGCTCAACCCCTCCCCCCAATGTTTCATTGCTTATGACAGGCAAGAGGGCTTCACCCAGTGTTCCAGCAATCCTGCTCCAAATCATGCCAATTTACCTCACATTTCTTTCACAGTTCTCGTTAGACTCATGCAGTAAATAAATTAAGTACCTTTCCCACTAGGAGTTTTTTTAGAAACACTTAATGCCACAGTGTTAGGCCAGAGGGGAGCCGTGCTATTGGATTATTTTTAGCATGCATTTCCAGTTTAATTTTTGTTGGTTTCTTTTGATCTGTGCCAGAGCCTTAGCCAATAGTGTGGTTCAGGGGACAGAGGACACGAGAGAAAGAAGACATTTGGTTTTAATGTCTAGTGTGTGGAACCAAGGGAAACCTTTTTTCCCCCCAAAGGTTATAAAGTTTAGTCTGGAATTGTCTCTATAAACAGCAGAAGAACTGTATCTGGGATAACTGAAGAGTTGCAGTGCTAATTCTTCACCCTCAATGTTTGGTAAAAATCTTTTATGTTTATTTTAATTATCTTCCCTTTCAAGAAAACTATATTAAACTATTTTTTAATTAAACATAATTTAATCATTAGAGTGAAGGGAGCAACTTTCAATCTTGAAGGGCTTTGAATCACTTAGAGAATTAAAGATTGTATCACAAACATGCATAGGCGTTTGTTAATTGAGATTCTGATTATTAATAGATTTCCTTTAAAAATCAAAACAAAAAACAACCTCAGTCTGTGGATAACCGAAAGCAATTGCTAAAGACACCAAAATAAATTTCTCAAACAAATCTGTTTTTGAGTGAAGATAGTAGAGAGGTACAGAGAAGATACATGTGGCTAAGAACAACCTTCGTGGGGGACGTGTCACCTTTCATTAACTCATTCTCCCAGCACTTAAGAATTAACAAAATGCAAAGCTAGGTAAACTACAGCAAGACCTTTGTTGCTGACTTGTTCAGCAGGGTCTTAGGATTTTCTAGTGCTCTGTGTCTTAAAAGCTCGGGAGTTTGTTCTGGAGGAGGGGAAGGAAAAAGGAAAGATGATTTTCTCTTCGTCCGGACCTCTGCTGCTATCTCAACAGGAGCCATGCTTCTTGTTTTAACTTGAGACCTGTCGTGAAGCTTGCCCAGCCTTTTTGCAATCTCCAGGTAATCAGAAAATATGGAAGAGTGTGATAGGAACTGAGTAGAACATGGCAGCATCCGGTGTTGCAGGCCAAACAGGTAACCCCTAAGAGAAAGAATTTGACAGCTGTAAATATTTCATTTTACAAGGCCCCAGTTGCTCCTGTATGAGAACAATTCAGTTAGAAAGATCATCAACAATTAGATGACATCTTTATCATACCTATTACTGAGGTAAAATTTTCCTGACATGAATAATAAGGGGTCTTGTTTGACATTTAACAGTTTAATTAATTAGTTTCCCAAAATGAATGATGTTTTATACCGTGGGTTTTCAGCACGACATCTCTACAAACTTGAGTTGTTTTTCTTTGGCTTTTCTTGGGAGCTGCTGTTTCGTCTTCCTTTTTACTTAGCAGGTCACTGCCCGTCTTGGATCTTTGAGGAGAGCCAGTGAAAGAGTGTACAGGAGGAAAAAGGGAGACAGTTTTGTTTTAGAAATCCGATGGGTTTTTTTTGTTGTTGTTATCAAACCAAAGTACAAGCATTCTGTGCCTGGTCACCTACGTTCTTGGGGATCTTTAGGGACCGTTATGTGCACTCCCGCCTGCTGTGTGGCGTAACTATATGCACGGCTTCTCAAATATTACCATTTTAACAGCTTCTCTACATCTTCAAGAGATGTTTTGTATTATTTTATTATTTTATTTTGAAAATAAAACACATAATGATCGCTAAAGGTCACTTCTAAACAGCTGCTGTGAAGGTAGGAGGAATAATCCAGTATGACCATAGAGAGCACAAGTCTACTGTGTATTTCTGCCAACAGAAATAGACTCTTAAATTCAGTCAATTAAATTAAATTATTTTCTCTTAATTGCTCTATACAAACCTCCTAGTCCCCTATCTGAAACCACTCCCCTTTGCAAAGAGATTGTTAAATAATCAAGGACATGGAAAAGCTTTATTGTGGGACGTGAGGATAGACTGTCCTTCCAGAGAACATGTCCTTAACTGTCTGATGAGGAGATATATTTCTGATGGATGAAGCATAGCTAGGTAGACATTCTCAGGTGACACCAATTGAGTGAGTGCACATTTGTGACAAATATAAGTGGGAAGAATGTCTTAGAACCTGCCATGCTAAAGTGTTTAAGCTGAATTTTAAAAGGGAAATACAGGCTCCAGCTCTGAGGAAAAGAGTAGACCAATATAACTCTCCCAGGCGACACCACTTCCCTTACTGGCTGATCTTATTTTACAATGGCAACTAAGCTATAAAACAGGCATCACCCATTTACTGTGCCATTTCAGGAACAAATAATGATGAAAGTGATATGAAGCCGAATTTCATTATTAAGCCTCTAGAATGGATAAATTTTTTTAATGCTATCACAAAGTACCACAAGATGCTTCAGCGTAATAGAGAGCTAGCAAAGTTGAAATTGCTGCTATTGTGTGTCTCAGGCTTGTTAAAACTGTCCTGGACCCATGGTGAAAGAGATTGCTTTTTTCCTCTGATGGAAATTGAACATTCTCCCTCTAGATGTGTGTTTGTAAATAAGTGCGGACACAAACCATCCCTTTGGCACATATTTTGAAGCAAAGATGTGTGTTTGTGGAGTGTTTGATGTGTATCACATAAAGGCTTCTTTTTTTTCTGAAACTGTTTTCCAATTAGTAATTTTGAACCTGCACAGTTTTCGTAATGATTTTCTGCCTTTCCTTACCTCTGAACTCCATCCCCAGGCCTATATCCCTTTTTATTAAGTACCCCATCTCTGCCTGAAGATGCCTTAACTCATGCATAGCAAAGGATTAAATATACTTTTCATGAAGATAATTAAATGTAAGCCTTGAGTGATTTTCTTTTATCACAAACATTTCAGAAATGAAAAAGGTGTTAAAAAAAAAAATAACAAACCAACCAAAACTTGACATCAGGCACAAGAAAGGCGTGTTTACTTAATGTTTTCCCCCCTGGTGGTGCTGATGCTGTGCTTATAGATTCCAACAGGAGCCCCAAACGACACAGAGATGATAGTTAATCTTCATGTTGCACACAAGGAAACCAGAACATTTCTAGTCCTTACGCAATGTGTCCCCTCATTAATAAGAGCTAGTTATATCATCACGAATGAGTCACATTTGTCTGTCTGTCTGTGTGTGGACAGGGTTCTCACTGAGGTGCTCAGGTTGACCCCCAAATCCTCAAATGACCCTCCTCCGTCAGCTTCCTAAGTAGTTGTAGCTGCTCACATGTGAATGTACCGGGGTTTACTTGGATTTTAGAAGAAGCAGTTTATTCGTTCAGTGTTGGCCACAATAACTGCCCCCTCGTCTTTCCTGTGCAGCCTGGGACAGCAGAAAAAGCCCCGGAATTAGACTCACAATAGGGATTTAAAGACTGGTTCTGTGTTATAGGAGTCCAGATTATACATCTAATACATCTAAACTTGTTTCTGTAGTGTGTACCATGAGAATATACATGCCTTCTAGCTTCTTGGAGTTGTTTGAGGAAAAATGTAGTGAGTAGCCATTGTGGCAAACCATATGAAGCTGCATTTGTTAAATTTCTCCAAGGCAAATTCTCACAAAAGCCCTTTCCACTTTCTCTTTTATGTTTTTCATAGTGACCTTAAGTAGCAGGTGCCATTGTTATTCCAACCCTGAAGGTGGGAGTACTGAGGCACAGAGCAGTTGGAGAACTTGAGTAGAATCATGTAGTAAGTGGCAAAGCTGCTTGATTTGAATGCAGATCTGCTTCTAGGACTGATGCCCTCAACTCTCCATTGAGGCGGGTTGTCTAGGAAGACTGCTCGGTTATATTCCCGTGTGTGAAGGAATGTAGGACTGTGTCTTCTTATGGAAGAAGCGAGAATCAGAGCATTTGAAAAAGGAAAGTGAGAAAGAGTCAAGTCAGTGATTTTGCAGGACAGGTCCTCTCTGTCGGAATAGCCAGTGAGCCTTCCTGAGATGGAGGTGGCTCAGAACTAGCGGGGCCTAAAGATGAATTTCTTCCAACATCTGGAGACCCTTGGTATGAATCTCTAAAGGGGTTCCAAATGAAGAGAGGTATTCGATCCCCTCAAACAAAGTGCTTTCATGCCTCTCTTCTGTACCTAGAAGAACCACTCTATTTTAATATTGTCAAGTCCTGGAACTCATCATCCAACTCCGATCCAAATACAGATGTGACTCCTTATATCTAGGTTCCTTGAGTATGGGTTCTCCCAGTCTGAAAACCTGTGAGCCACTGAGAGAACATGTGTGTGAGTACACACACACAGAGGCATAAATGCACGCATGCATGTATGATAGTGGGATAAGCACACACGAATGTATGATGGATGATTGCTAATGATAATTCTTTTCAAAAAGTCGCACCAGCAGAAACCATGTGATTGAGCCTAGGTCCATGTGGCTAGTCAGTCTGAGTCCAAGGTAGATTTTACTCGCTTGGAGTTGCCTCTTGTAGCTCAGGTACCTTTGGAGTTCCTGGTTCTACTCTCAGAGCTCTTTCTTATTTTCCTGAAAGGAAGGTGTTCACAACTGGGTAACTTTGTTTTCCTGCATTTTACTTAGAAAAATTCAGGAATCTGAAGGTGTCTTCCTTAAAAAAAAAAAAAAAAAAAGTGGGGGGGTAAGGTGCAGCTGAAATGTGTCATCCTTACTGCTTCTCTCTTGAGCAGTCCTCACAGTGTTGCACAGGCTCTCAGACTGAACTGATGCAGTTCCTTTGAAAAAACAACCTTGTAGGTATACTGTGCATGCTGTAATTGATTGCATTAGGCCAATGAGCCCTTTTCTCCTTTAGCTCCTTGAGATAGTCCTGCAAGAGGAGATGTTTTAAATACCCAGACAGAAGCTCTGTGTATCAGGGTAGGTATTCTGGGCATGGTCTTAAAACCTTAAGAAGTTTTTGTCTGCCTGGGAGGGTTTCTGATCAGTAAATCCTTCTGAATTCTTAACAGGTTTTCATTCACATTCAGAGGAGACGCCTTTGTTAGGAGATCCGCTCTTGACAACCTTAGGTCTAATCTTTACCTTGAAGGCATGTCTTAATTTGAAAAAGTATTTCCTGCCAAGAGGTTCTGAGAATAAGAGGTTTTTCAACCCGACAAGTTCTAGAGTCTACATGGAAACCTAGCAGCTTATTCTTAAGCCTGCTCTCTCTTACATTTGTATGTGTATGTGTGCGCATGTGCATGTCAGCAGGCTCAATTGTGTGCTGTGTGGGTGAGCATGTGTAGGCCAGAGGTCATCCTCGGGTGTTGTTGGTCAGGTATTACCCACATCGTGTTTTGAGACAAGGTCTCTCACTGGTGTGGCGCTTGCCCAGTATCTTAGCCTAACTGGTCGGGGCTGTAGGGATGCTCCCAGACTCTGGTTGCCCGGTATTGGCGCTGCAAGCTTGTTCTACAATGTGCAGCCTTCTCACATGGGTTCTAGGGACCAAACTCACGTCTCATGCTTGCATGGCAAAAATTCTACCAATCGAGCTCTTCTCCCAGCTTTCTACTTTATATTTTATCAATGAGAAGTCCGTAAACACTTCTGGTGTTCTGCCTGGGGATTTCCTTAGGGCGATCATAAATCTTCTCAACACTTTCTTTGTTCTCTAGTCAGTCATAGACAGGTCACAGTACTGTCAAATTTTAAGCCTCCGCAGAAGGGCCTTGAACTTGGAGGGGATTGAATTTGGAGTCTTACACATGCTGGCACTCTATGGGCAACTATATCCACAGTCCTACAGTCCTGACTTAAGCCCTGTGGTAGGCTTCCTGGGTCCTGTTTTCACACCAGCGCCATGTGTTTTGGATTTTGTTAGCATGGCCTCACTCTTTTGGTAATGATGTCTGTTCTTGTTATGTTTGCAGCAGTTACAACAAACCACATCGAAGGAGAGAGCTCTACAAGCACAAAGATTGAATTTGGCTCATCAATTCTATAGGTCCAGGATTTGAGACAAGCACTGCTTGGATGATTGTTCAGTGCCAAATGATTGATTACTGGGGCCTCTGCCAGGAGAAAACACATAGCTGAAGCTGGAGGAACCAGTTCTAAGATGGCTTTTTGTTCATACCTCTGGTGCCTCAACTGAAATGACTTAAAAGTTGCTGAATTGGGGCTATAGAGTAGAGTGCCTGCATGTGGGCTTGCCAGTGTTTTGAGGGGGCAGTGGAAGGAGAAACAAGTCTCCCACTGTCACGCTCAGCAACCTGAGGACTCTTCCTAGACTTTTAGATACTGGTGATTTGAATGAGAATGGCCTCTTTTGGTTCATATGTTTGAATAGTTGGTTTCTAGCTGGTGGAACATTTTCGGGAGGATTAGGAGGTGTGGCCTTGTTGTATGAGGCGTGTCACTGGGGGTGAGCTTTGAGGTTTCCCAGTCTCTCTCTTTGCCTCATGCTTATGGATCAAGATGTAAGCTCTCAGCTACTACTCCAGCACTATGCTGGCCTGCTGCCATGGCATGCCATGCCATGCCATGCCATGCCATGGTGGTCATGGACTCTAACCCTCTGCAACTATGAGACCCAAATTACATGTTTTCTTTTATAAGTTGCCTTGGTCGTGATGTTTTGTCACAGCAACAGAAAGGTAACTATGACAGAGACCATGTCTCAGGCCATGGATTTGTAGCTTTGATCTGAAAAGAAGCTCTGGACTAGCCAGTTTATGAAGGTGAGTTGGAGATTTTGTTAAGCATGAAGATTTAAAAAACAGAGCAAGGTTAAGACACAGTCAGTTATGGATCTTGGCTTCTTAAAGAAGAGCTGCAGAAAGTGAACCGTACTCAAGCATGGGTACAGGCTCCTCAAGGGAGAATGGCAGCTTACTGTTTCTATAATGTCTTATTTTGGTAGAGTGTGAATTACAGTCTTCAAAGGATTGCTAAGAAACTTAATAAGATCATCAAGTGGTTCCTGAGGGGCATCTGACAATTAATAAGGTAAAAGGGTAGCTCATGGGGGAGGGGGTTACGGAAAACTAGGCTTTCTTTACCATAACAAAGATAGCAGTTGGGAGTCTCTAGAGCTATCTGGAGAAAGGAAGTCGCTCTATCAAGGTTCATATAATTCAGACCTTAACCCTGGTTCAGTCTTACTTTGAATAAAACTATACACACACACACACACACACACACACACACACACACACACATATATGAAGAACATTAATTGTATGTCATCTGTCTTTACAACAGAAGTTAATTTCTTACTTCTAAGCTGGTAAGAGACCTCAACTAGAATTTTGGGGTGAGGGCCTTCTCTCCTATTCCACGTGCCCATAATTTTCTCTAGCTTTCTATCCTGGCTCTGCCCTCTGTGTGTCTTAAGGCTTACTTCCTAAGACTGCTGAATTCTGATTGGGAGCGTGCCAGGGGAGGCAACTAGAGAGCAAGCATTCCCAGCAGACCAGACACAAGCTGCCTGACCTTTTCTGGTTGGACCTCAAGAGCCAGATTTAAGGGAAGGGACTCAAGAGCCATCTCCTGACTGGAAGAGTATCAAAGAATTTGGGTGGTGTTGTAAAGCCACAAAAGTGGTGATAGAATTTGAGAGTAGGTCAGACTGTCTTTGTGGTCTCATAACTTTATCCTCATCCTTATCTCCTAGATCCAGGCCTTTCTCCTTCCAAGATCAATCCTGAAGGTTTGGGAATATTTTATTTAGGATGAGAACACTCTCACATTCCCCAAACACAGCCAGGGACACTGAAAGGAGGAAACAGCTACCTTTACAGATTTTTTTTTTTTTAAGATTTATTTATTATTTATTTATACAGTATTCTTCCTGCATGTGTGCCTGCTCAGCAGAAGAGGGCACCAGATCTCTCTATAGATGATTATGAGCCACCATGTACTTGCTGGAATTGAACTCAGAACTTTGGAAGAACAGCTGTGTTCTTAACCGCTGAGCCATCTCTCCATCCCTACATAAGATTCTCTTATGGTGTCACAGCAATCATTCAGAAGCTGACATGCAATGAAGGAGGTGTACTGGCCAGAGAATCTGTATTACTGAGGTTAGAAAAGCATAAAAGGACTCTACTTTCTTGAGCTCCTTTGAGTCAGTTTTCTGTCATTCATGCTAATAGAGGAACACAGTAAAATGGATCTTCAGAAATAGTTGTTTTTGTCTCTGAAGGTTATGCTCTTCTTGCTTTGTGTTGTTTGAGCCTGTAGTTGGGGTGCAATATAAGGAGTGAGCTAGTGTCTGGTAGATCAGGAAAGTATTGTGTTCTGGACTTGATATTTGAAACTTTAAACTGATCATCCGTGGGAGGGGGCAGCACTTTGCAGGAAGTGGGAGGACCAGGGTAGTGAGGACCAGGGTAGTGCAGCACAGAAAGCAGCGTGCCTTGGTAAAAGTTAACAGGAATTTATTCATTTTCTTACCTATTTATTTTTTGTTTTTGTTTCAAGATACGGTTTCTCTGTGTAACAGGACCCTGGCTGTCCTGGACTTGATTTGTAGACCAGCATGGCCTTGAACTCAAAGGGATCTGCCAGGCTTTGCCTCCCAAATCCTAGGATTAAAGGCATGCGCCACCACCGCCCAGCTTAAGATGGCTTCTTAATGGCCCCTTTTAAAGGAATCATTTTAGGTTCCCAGCAAAACTGAGCACAAGCTATGACATTCTTGGTTGTCCCTGCCGCATCTGATCGACATGCTTCAATTTTATTATTTATCCAATCCGTGAACCCATGTTGACACCATAGCTTACCTCAGGTTCACCCGCCATACTCTCAATTCTCTGAGTGTCCATCATTATGGTATCTCAGAGAAGAGCTACCATGTCTGAAAATTGTGCTTTATTTATTCATCCAGTCTAATCCTTCCAAAACTGTAGAATTTAAAACGTTATATGGAAAGAGATTACAGATTACTGGTGCTAACATCTACTTCAGGCCTCTGTGGGAACTCTTGTTTTCGTCACTCAGCTTGTCCATACTTTATTGTTGAATGGCCACATATAAGTATTTTAATTCTTTTCTCTCTCACACTACAAATGTTTATTTCCCAATTTGTAAGGAGCCAGGTAGCAAATTTTCTAACTTAACAAGAAAACCGAATTTCTGCAGTCCTTATTTTATGGCTAGCAGTTTGCATATTACAAATTTTTGAAAAGCTCCTCACTTGCTGGGATTACAGGCAGCTGCCACACCTGCTCATTGTTTTTGTTTGGTTTTGTTTTTGATAGATTCTTTTATGAGTTTCACATCACACACACCCAGTCCTGCTCATCTTTCTGTTCTCTAATATCTACCCTTGGCCCTTGCAACCTCCCCCACAAAATAAAAAACATACACACAAACAAACAATAACAGCAATTTTAAAAGAAAGCATAGAAAGCATCTCATCCTGGAAGCTGTGGTGTGTTACAGTGTGTCCCACAGTGTATCCCTCCGTCCACACATCTTCACTTGTAAATATCCATTGCAATGAGTCATGGGTGTGGTTCGAGATCTCTGGCTTCTGTGACACCATCAGTATTGGATCCTCACAGGGACTCCTCCCAGTTATCCCATTGTTGCCCTGCGTCATGGAGACCCTGCAGCTTCGGATCAGCAGGACTGGCCCTTTCACGCGTCCCAACTATTCACAGAAGATACAGATTTTGAGGTGGGCCAGGTCAGAGCCCTGGACCTGGGCCTGGGTGGTTGCAGAGCTGGTTGCAGCCCACTGGCTCTCCTTCATCCACACCACCAGGGCTACTGCTTTGGCTAGAGCACCCAGTGCCACCAGCAGCAGGAGGCAGGACCATCTCTCCTTCTCTTACCCCCTCTGTGCGACTCACCCATATCCATACCTCCAGTCCTAGCTCCACTGTGCTGCCCAGTCAAGGCGCTGGGTCAGCTCTTCTGCTATCATGATCCTGGGGATCAGCTCTCTGGAGAAGTGGGGGCATCACCTCTGTGCCTGTGCCACCCCACAGCAGACAAGTGACAGACAAGTGACAGGTCTGACCCTTATACTCCTGGGGAGGCTCACCACCCCACATCAAGCTTGCTCCACTGTGCTACCAGGGGGAGGCACAGGGCTTACTCTCCCAAGTGCCGCCAGTGGTGAGGAATGGGGCCAGCTCTCTTGAGCACTGCATCCAGTGATAGGCGGGGCCAGTTCTGCACAGCTCCTGGACATCCAGGTGGTCCCAGGAGGCTGAACCAACCAGCGACATCCCCATGTTCTCTATTGGCAAGATGAGCCACAGACATCCACACTGACTCCTGCCACTGCGCAGCCAAGGACTCAGATATAGGCCTCAGCAGCAGCTCAGGCTGGAACCTCACCATGGTTCCAGGCAGCAGGGCTGGCCACTCACAGCAGGCTACTGCTCTGTACCCTTGAGTCCCCTGTTCCATCTCTCTTCATAACGCTCAAGCTGCGCCACTTCTCTTAATCTGACCACCACATACTCGCACACTGTGGTGGCTGTAGCTGCAGGCTGACCACCGAGGCCCCTGGATGACATCCTCCATCCATACTGCGTGGCGTGTTGGAAGCATGTCCATGGCCTGCCTGTGCTGTGCACTGAAGGGAAGGTCTGTGGGTGGCATGGTGGTCCTCAGACCATGGTGGTCCTCAGACCTCTGTCGGTCTTCCTCCTTCTGTGCTGCGCTGCCTGGATTTGATTTCACTTGATTTGATTTTTATGAGTCCTAGGCATAAAACAGCTTTGGCTATCAAGCCAGGCATCAAACTAAGATGAACAAAGGACTGCCATCTGCTCTGCCCCTGACAGATATAAGAACACCACCACCAACAAGGTGTCTCTTTGCCTATTGCCAGGGGTCAAACTCATCCTTCTCTGTGGGCTCTGGGGGTCTGCACTCTTGCAAGTGCTTTATCCTCTGAGCCATCTCCCCAGGGTCTGATGGCATACCTGTCTTGTTTTCTACTTCTCTTTTTCACCTCTGTGTGTTTGTGTATATGTGAGGGTACGTGTGCATGCCTGTGGAGGCCAGAGGTCAGCCTTGGGTGTTGTCCCTCCGGAGCTGTCCACCTGAGTTTTTGAGACAGAGTCTGTCACTGGGACACCCTGATTAGGCTATGCTGGCTGACCAAAGAGCCCCAGGGAGCTGCCTGTCACTGTGTCTCCAGAGCTGGAGTGTCTAGTGGGAACCCACACATCTGGCTTTCATGTGGTGGTGGGAATTGAGCTCTGTTCCTAATGCTTGCATGGCAAGCACCTTATCTACTGAGCTAGCCCCTGGCCTCTCTTGCTTATCATTTGAAGAGACTGTAGCTTTTCACACTCGGAATTTGCCTACTGCTTGGCTAGTGTTGTCCATGCCCTTTTCCTCCTGGGGAGTGAGACAGGAAGCTTGCTTTGAGTCCCACGTGTTTCTTTGGCGGCACTCTCCATTTTTATTTCCACCAAGTATCTGAGTGCCTTTTTGTGAGGGTTTGCAAAGCAGTGATGCCCTGATACATTCATCTTCTCTTATTAGCTCAAATATTTTTATAAGGACAATAATTGAGGCGCTGTTTGACTAAAAGCCTAACTTCTTTCCTTTATCTACCAGTTTTTAGAATAATAAATTGGTTCCCTGGCTTCTTCAAGAGAGATGACCCAGGTTGCATTTGGTTTGTATATTTCAGTATCATTATAAACCCAAAGAGTTGTCCTCTATATTCTCTGTTTCAATTAATGCTAATACTTGAAAAATGAATAAAAATTTACAAGTTGAATCAGTTCCTGGTGACCCTGTAACAAATGGCTTCATTATAGAATTGATTTAAATGAAAGCTTCCCCATGTTTTTTAATATATCTACTGTATAGACTAGGTTGGGCCTGGGCAGGAGATTTGTTTACCATATTCACTTGACAAATGTGTTCATGTGTATCTCTGAGACAGTGAATGCTGCCCTAAGAATGAAGTCATGCTCACCTCTGAAAGGAACCCAGTTATTTGTGCTGGGCCAAGGGGGCAGCCATTCTGCAGCAGCTTTCTGGGTGTTCCAAACTACCTCCTTGGGGTAAATTCTTCAGCTCTGACCCCAGGAGCCAGCTGGTTGGCCCACTGTGATTTGTCAGGGTTACCAGCATTTTCACAGGATTCTTATCAAAGAAATTTATCCTAAGTGTCAAATTGCTGATTCTTTTCCAGCAACTGAAAGGTTTCATGGGGACTTCTGTTGTTATTTACATGTGCATGTTGAAAATTGCAATCTGGGAGTAATTTGAGAAATTTCAACAGTTCTGAGTCGTAGTGATGTAGAAATGGAATGGGCTTTACCCTGGAAATTCCAGTGCAGTGCGGCATGTGTAATGTATGTGCGGCATAGGCTCGGGGCTTTTTCAAAACATTTACATTAAACCTGTCAGCTATTTATGAATAGCAAAAATTAATTTCCCCTAGTTCTGTCATCAGTTGGAGAAATGGATTTTAGCATAGAAGACTGTCAGTATTTCCTGCATACCAGAGCAGCTCACTTCAATGTCATAGTATTACACCAGGTGGCCTTCCACGAGTCAGCTTAATGTGATTTCAAATGATAGGGTAGAGAGTGTGAGGGAAATTAAAATAGTATCATACTTATGATTTAAAAGCAAGTTAATTACAAGGGCTTGTTAATAAACAAAGAAAAATCCAGAATGTATTATCTGTTAGATAGCATATCAATAACAAGCACGATGCTTTGAAAACAAAACAAAAAAAAATCTCCGACTATGTGACTTTGAGATGACTTAGAAATATTTAATTATATTGTTGACAAATGTGTTAGTCTACTAATGGCCTCAGCACTTGAAATAATTTTTAGATGCTCCTTTTAGCTCTTAAAGCACATCTAAAAGCATTGTTTAACCGAAAAGATTAGCTACATTGTTGGCATCTTATCCGAAAAAAAAAAAAAAAAAATCACAGATTCAAGTGTTGATGTGAGCCAGTCCAACAGCACGATGCCTCGTCCACATTCAGTCCACATTCAGTGGTTTCTTGAACTGGGCACAGGTTTTAAGGTTCTAAAAAGGACAAAACACATAAGGAGCTCTTGCCAAAGCAGAATGCTTGACGCTTTGATGGTTGCGGTGGGCCTGTCTCTCAGGCTCCTTTCTTAGATATTAGGAAAAAAAAAAAAAAGGAAAGAAAAAAAAGCATCTTAAGAAATTATTTAAATTCTGTTTTTGTAAATTATATTAAATTTTAACGAGTGAAAAGTATTAAATGTAGCCATTAGTTATTGACCTATACCAGTTTTTCCATTTCCCCAAGGTTCTTTTTAGTAATTGTTATTGGGTTGGCAAGAAGGCTTTGCTGGGGAGGGCGCTGGGCGGCCAGGCCGGGAGCTGCAGTTAGGTGCCTAGCACCCATTTGGTAGAAGGAAAAACCAACTTCCTCTCGGTAGTTGTGCTCTGTTCTCCACACCGTACCATGGTCATATGCTCTTGCGTACTCACTTCACACACACACTCACACTCACACACACCAAATAAATAAGTAAATGTAAATTAATTTTTGAAAGAACTGTTATTGACAGCACTAGTATGGTGGCATTAGAACAGGCAGTGACCACGAGGGCTTTCTTTACTGTGCCTGTGAGCTTGCCAGGAACCTAGTATATCTTTCTGTGTTAGTATGAAGAAGAGAGACTGGCTTTTTAAATTATCTGTCCCATGTAAATCTCGTTTCCTTATCACAAGAAAACCTGAGAATTCTTTTCTCTCTGGAGGATACCGTTAGAACAGGGTTGTTCTTCTAAAAATTACTTGAAGGAATTTTAATACTTCTTGCCCTACTCTGTCTATACCATTAAGAATTAAGTCCAGTTCTTAACATCACTCTTAAATATTTGGTTCTGGCACAACAGGGCTGTAGGGAGTTCAGAACAGAAATATACTGTAGAGATGGAAATGGTTGTCTGTACTTACACAATGTTTGATGAGGCTTTCCTTCTTGAAATTGCCCTGTTTAATGTACCGTGGAATAATTTGAGACTGCATACTCAGCTATAAAGGATTTCTCTGTGAAGTCCAGCATCTCTCAGGGTCTTTGAATGTCCTGGCAGCCCACAGCTACCACTGCTCTGCTGACGCGGGTTTGGGAGACGTCACCTGAGAGAGAGGCAGCTGGCACTGTGTTTGGAGTTTTATCAGAATTTCATCGTGATTGCTCGCATGAGCCAATATTTTGGTTCCAGTGCTCTGTCCCTCTTTCCACAGGGCTTTTTCCTCCTTGTGAGTAGATTGATTTGTGTAAAATAAAACAGTGACACTGCCAAACCCTTTAGCAAAATTCCGAATCTTTATTTCAGATATCCTATGCCATAGCAGTTTTGAGAAGCCTTTGAATTTCATGTTGCTGTCTGTCTTTGTATTTCCTATGTTACATGTAGTTTCTTTTTAGGAAATGAGTACATGCAAGAAAATCCTAACATATGCACTGAGTTGTCTTGTCACAGTGTGTAATGCCATGGCATAGTTCTGAGTTATCTTTTAGAGCACTGGTCCTCAACCTGTGGGCCGTGTCCTCTTTGGAGGGTTGAATGCCCTTTTCACAGGGGTCACATATCAGATATCCTGCATATCAGACATTTACATGTGATTCATAACAGTAGCAAAATTATAGTTATGAAGTAGCAACGAAAATAATTTTATGGTTGGGGGGCTCACCACAACATGAGGAACTGTATTAAAAGGTCACAGTGTTAGGAAGCTAGAGGAATTTAAACATCAGAAATAATTGAACACTGTGCAGAATTGCCTGGGAAGGAGGCTCAACTAGGAATTGGCTGGCTTAGGTTGGCTGGAGGCTGCCTGTGAGCTGGGAGGACCTTTCTGAAGGTGGGTGGCACCACTGAGTGGGCTCAGCCCTGGCTTGAGTGCAAAGGAGAACGCTGAGCAGAGCTCAGCACATGTGCTCTGAGTCACTCTTCTGATTGTGCATGTAGTGTGAACAACTGTGACTTTCCTGCCAGGGTGGACTGGGACCTGGAGCTGTGAGCCAAGCAAACGCTTTCTCTCTCAGGGGATTTTGCCACAGTAACTAGAAAGGAAACCAAGGCAGGAGGAAGAGACTATCTAATGAAGTTGAATGTCCTGTGTGGATATCAGAGAATGTTTCTGTTCCTTCTAGAGCTGTCCTTCAGTCCTGCAGACGGTGTGTGTGCACACACATCTGATCGCAACTCTCCGCTGAGCTAATGGCAGCAGAGTCGTAACAACTTTGATTAGTCAGTCATTTCAAAATACTACTTACAATGTGGACACAGACTGTTTGAATTTTAAGTGTCAACATCCTGGAATAACAGATATTTTGTTGAAATGCTGGCAAAGATGTTTACATTCCTAGTGCAGGTAGGAAGGTAAACCTGTTCAGTCACTATAAAAATTAGTATAGAGCTTCCTCAGACTAGTAAAAACAGAACTAAGTATAATCTTAAGTATCTGCCCAAGAGAATCTGCATCAACATCCTGCAGAAATGTTTGATCATCCATGTTTATTGAAATGCTATTCGTAAGAGCCAACGTGCAGAGCATGCTTAGGTGTCTATCAACAAGATGAACAGATAAAGAAAATGTGTTGTATATGCATAATGAGATTTTATTCCACTCTAAAAAAATTAAATCGTGCCATCTGCCTTAAAGTGAATAGAATAAGATTATCATGTTAAGTGACAGAAGCCAGACTTAGAATGATAAATATTATATTTTCTCAGCATATGTGAAATCTAGATTTAAAATATATTTATATTTGTATACATATATATAATGTGAAGTAAGACTAGGAAAATGTGAGAGGAAGCAGAGATCTAAAGAAGGGATGGAGGACAAGAGAGGATAATGGAACCTTACTGCACGCGCGCACATGCACGTGTGTGTGTGTGTGTGTGTGTAAGTGTGTGTAAAACCCTTTATGAAAGCATACAGGGTAACTATTGAGGAAAGAGGAGACTACCATGGTGTGGCTATGTGAAAGTGTCATTAAACCCATTATTTTGTACACTTACTGCAACTATTAAGTGACAATAATGTAGAGGTGGCTGGAGAAGATGGATGGCAGTGAAGGTCTTGGCTATTCCTGCAGGGAATCTGGGTTTAGTTCCCAGCATGCATCAAATGCCTCTCAGCTCCAGTGCTGGGAGTCCAGCACCCTCCTGGCCTCCACAGCACCTGCGCACACGGGATGCACCTACATGTGTGTGGGCACCTGCGCACATGGGATGCACATACAGGCATGCAGGCACCTGCACATGAATAAACGTGACTTTTTATCAAGGTTAGAGTGGGCAAGTGTGTAAGCAATCCCAGTCACTGTCCTCTCCAAGTCTGTAGAGGCTGGTGCAGCGGGCTGACTCAGGAAGCTGCGGTCAGGGAGAGCCTCTGGCAAGGGTGGCCCCGCGGTGAGTCCGCTTGGCTTGGGGAAGGAAAGCTCAGAGAGCAGACTCAATTTTATGTCCTGTTAGAAACCTAACAACTGAACTATGTGCTGGACCTCCATCCCGTGAACTCCAAATAAATCTGGTCTTAGAAAAAACACAGCTTACTTAACAGGGAATAGTACTTTTTTAAGAGTTGGCAGAATCAATTTGGAAAGATGATTTAGCTTCCGACTGAAAGGAAAATGAAGGGGAAAAGGGAGAAAGATTCAGTGATTAATTAAAAATATAAATGAACAAACAAATGAAATTACAAACCAAGCAACCAAACGAAGTCGCAGATTTTTATGAAGCCTATGAGACCTCAAGGGGCTTGCCTAGCTTGTGGGAGACTCCATGCTTCACTCTTGGCAATATAAGAAGTGAACAAATAATAAATAATTTAAAATGAAGTCCAGTTCATTTTTAAAAAATTAAAAATCAGGAAAGTTGTAATGATTCAACTGAAGGAAATGAAGCGTGAGACGGGGAACTTCAGGAAAAAATAATGAAGAAATGAAATAAAAACAGCACAAAAATGAAAGTAAGATCATCTCTTTTTATGTCATGTTAATCCAGTTGATAACAAGCTAAGGTCACAGAAGAAAGTCGGAATTTCTGGGCAGAGTGGCCTATGGTGTCTCTTTATATTGGCACCCTAGAGGACTGGGCTGGTTTAATGTCTTACTGATAACCTGATTGTTCTATAAAAAGGGGCTTAATACTGGACAAGTAATTCTGTCTAGTCATTTGGTCTCTTGAGTCCTGATTTTTTTCCTTCCTCCCTTCCTCCTTCTCTCCCTCTCTTTCTTTTGTTTTTTGCTTCTTGTTTCTACACTAACATGACCAGTATACTCAATATATTCCAATAGCTTTCCTTTCCCTGGGGTTAGATTGGTCCTGTTATTCAGAGTTGGAGTTATCTGCCAGCTAATCCTGAATCTTTTCATTAGAAAAGGACCATTATCTGTGGTACCCTCCTCCTGGGAAGTAGTGGCTAGTCATTTACATAACACACACACACACACACACACACACACTTTCTCTCTCTCTCTCTCTCTCTCTCTCTCTCTCTCTCTCTCCCCTCCCCCTCCCCCCACAGTTGTGCATTTCATTAACCACTTCAGTTTATACTACATTCCTCTAGAATAGCTCCTTGGCCTTTTTTTTTTTCTTGTTAAATGAAAATTTATTATACAGTCTTCATTAATTTACTTTTTTTATTTCCTTGTTTTTTTAAATTTTTTATTAATTACACTTTATTCATTTTGTATCCCCCCATAAGCCCCTCCCTCCTCCCCTCCCGATCCCACCCTCCCTCCCCTTTCTGCATGCATGCCACTCCCCAAGTCCACTGATAGGGGAGGTTCTCCTCTCCTTTCTGATCTTAGTCTATCAGTTCTCATCAAAAGTGGCTGCATTGTCCTCTACTGTGGCCTGGTAAGGCTGCTCCCCCCTCAGGGGGAGGTGATCAACGAGCAGGCCAATCAGATTATGTCAGAGGCAGTCCCTCTTCCCATTACTATGTAACCCACTTGGACACTGAACTGCCATGGGCTACACCTGTGCAGGGGTTCCAGGTCATCTCCACGAATAGTCCTTGGTTGGAGTATGAGTCTCTGGGAAGTTCCCTGTGTTCAAATTATCTTGTTCTGTTGCTCTCCTTGTGGAGTTCCTGTCCCCTCCAGCTCT
>NW_026585644.1:48630238-48694731 GCF_907164565.1 Psammomys obesus
ACCTCCCCTTTCTGCATGCATGCCACTCCCCAAGTCCACTGATAGGGGAGGTTCTCCTCTTCTTTCTGATCTTAGTCTATCAGTTCTCATCAAAAGTGGCTGCATTGTCCTCTACCGTGGCCTGGTAAGGCTGCTCCCCCTCAGGGGGAGGTGATCAACGAGCAGGCCAATCAGATTATGTCAGAGGCAGTCCCTCTTCCCATTACTATGTAACCCACTTGGACACTGAACTGCCATGGGCTACACCTGTGCAGGGGTTCCAGGTCATCTCCACGAATAGTCCTTGGTTGGAGTATGAGTCTCTGGGAAGTTCCCTGTGTTCAAATTATCTTGTTCTGTTGCTCTCCTTGTGGAGTTCCCGTCCCCTCCAGCTCTTACTATTTCCCACTTCTTACATAAAATTCCATTCACTCTGCCCATCAGTTGGCCATCAAGCTTAGCATCTGCTTTGACAGTCTATACTGCAGAAGCTTTCAGAGGCCCTCTGTAGCAGGTTCCGAGGTTGTTTCCTATTTTCTTTTTCTTCTGATGTCCATCCTCTTTGCCTTTCAGGATGGGGATTGAACATTTTAGTTAGGGTCCTCTCTTTTGCTTAGTTTGTTTAGATGTACAGATTTTAGTGGGTTTATTCTATGTTGTATGTTTATATGAGTGAGTATATACCATGCGTGTCTTTTTGCTTCTGGGACAACTCACTCAGGATGATCCTTTCCAGGTCCCACTATTTACCTGCAAATTTCATGATTTCCTTATTTTTCATTGCTGAGTAATACTCCATTATATAGATGTACCACAGTTTCTGCATCCATTCTTCAGTTGAGGGGCATCTGGGTTGTTTCCAGCTTCTGGCTATTACAAATAAAGCTGCTACAAACATGGTTGAGCAAATGTCCTTTTTGTGTACTTGTGCCTCTTTTGGGTATATGCCTAGGAGTGGTATGGCTGGATCTTGAGGAAGCGCTATTCCTAGTTGTCTGATAAAGCGCCAGATTGATTTCCAGAGTGGTTGTACCAGTTTACATTGCCACCAGCAGTGGAGAAGGGTTCCCCTTTCTCCACAACCTCTCCAGCATGTGTTGTCCCTTGAGTTTTTCATCTTGGCCATTCTGATGGGTGTAAGGTGAAATCTCAGGGTTGTTTTGATTTGCATTTCCCTAATGGCTAATGAGGTTGAGCATTTCTTTAAGTGCTTCTCTGCCATTCGATATTCCTCTACAGAGAATTCTCTCTTTAGCTCTGTTCCCCATTTTTAAGTGGATTACTTGGTTTGTTGCTTCTCAGCTTGTTTAGTTCTTTATATATATTGGATATGAGTCCTCTGTCAGATAAAGGGTTGGTGATGATTCTTTCCCAATCTGTAGGGCTCCTTGGCCTTTTAATCACTCTGTCCAGCCCCTGGCTCTGTTGAAGTTTCTTAAATGTCGGAACGTACGAAGATCAGGGCAGTTGACATTGAGTGTCTTCCTCTGTTGATTTCACCTTCTTTTTTTTTTGACACAGATCTTTCACTGAACCTAAAGCTCACCAGTTGGCCAGTCAACAAGCCAGCAGGGGTCCTCCTGTCTCCACCTCCTCAGCACTGGGTTTGGAGATGTACACTCTCCGCTTAACCTTTTACTTATGTGGTACTGGCACTCCAAACTTAAGTCCTCCTGTTTCCACAGTAAGCACTTTGCCAGCTGAACCATCTCTCCAGCCCTATGTTGAACATGACCTTGATGTTTTTGAATGGTCTTTGGTCTGAGTTTGTCTTCTATTTCCTCATGAATTCAGTTATGCCCTGTTGGTAGGTTCTAGCAGAAGTGATGGTGTCTTCATCAGTAAATCATACCAGGGGACTCATAATATTGTTGTTGTTGTTTTTTTAATTGGTGACATTGACTATAGCCAACTAGATGATGGCACTTTGGACACAGGCCCAGAGGACCCAGGCTGCACCTGACCTGAAAGACTGTTTCTTGAGGACTAGATTTCATGGTACCAGAGACACCATGCAAGCTTCCAAAGGAAAGAGGCAGCTGATGGTTCTACCCAGGTAACACACCTCTCAACTACAGCAATGACCAGCACAGCATAATAACTTAGGAATTTGAAAGAGAAGGGACAGGTAGGTACATGGGAGGATTTGGAGTGAGGAAAGAGAAAGGGTAAATGATGTAACTGTAATCTCAAAAATAAAAACTTTGTCTTTAAAAACCTATTAGTGTGCTTATTGAGATTGTACTGGCTTTGTGAATTAATTACAGAGAACAAATATTGCTATGACAGGGAACCATTTTACAGCAGATAGAAAGATCTTTCCATTTGTTCTGCTCAACTCTGGAGGTCGCTAGGAGCATTGAAAAAGCAAACAAGTTTATTATACAGGTTTTTTTTATACTTCTTAGAAAGTTTATCTATATTCTTTCTTCTTTGTTACTCTCAAAAAGGTTTTCTCTATCATTATATCCTTGAACTGGCCATTTGAATGCTGTTAACCTCTGTATGTAATTTAATATCTTGCTACCCAACTAAATTTTTACTGTTTAACCATAATGTACTATAATGATAATGTACTGTAGATTTTAAATCTATATTTTTAAACTAAGACTGTTGCTTCAAAAAAGCTATGCAAAGGATCCATATAAATAAAACCAGTTCACGCCTGTCTCCTCTGTGTGCAGAGACCATTTGTATGTACTCTGCTGCATTTAAGGTAGCCCGTGGTTTCTTCCAAATTGTTTAGTTATTCATCAAGTACAGTGTGGTTATTATGAACATTAGTTTTTCATATAAGTCTCTTAAAACCAGCTGGAAAATCTAAAATGAAAATATTTGTGGCTAGGGAAGAGTGAGGAGAGGTTAATCAGTGGGTACTGTGTTCTAGCTAGGTTGTGGCTTGAACAGAATAAGAAGTTGTGTGCTGTTGAACAGTAGAATAACTGTGCATTTTGATAATGTATTATATATTTCAAAAAGCTGTAAGAATGGAGTTTAAATTTTTTCACCATAAAGATATGATGAGGAAACAGATATGTTCAACCTGATTTAAATATTATACAAAAGCTGGAGATTTTGATCACTGGTAGAGTGCTTGCCTACCAGTTACTAAACTGGTAGTAGTTAAAAAAACTAACTTAAGTTTTAAAAAAAAAATGCAACTAGAAAAATCCCAAACTGATACTTATTGAACTGTTGGTATGCATAAATACTACTAGGTATTTGTAGGTTACAGAGTAAAATAACAAAATAAAATGCATGAGGGACCTCCCTTCAAGTTGCTTAAATAAAGTCTCATCCCCAAACGCTCACACACTTATGTACATACATGCACACACACAACCTAGACTAGCAGTTAATGATTTTCATTAAAACTAAAATACATTTGTTGTATGTCAAAGTCAAAGGAGGGAGTAAGAAAGTAGGAAGAAGTCTGTGGAAGAGGGAGGATCAGTTACTCGGCCTGGATACAAGGTTAGCATTCAGATAGACCAGAGAGACCACAGTTAAGAGGGACATCAGATAAGGACCAAGCAGAAGATCATCCCAGCATGGCCTTCACTGGTGAGCCGGCGTGGGAGAGAAAACCAATTGTTAGTTGACTCTAGCCCTGCCTCTTGCATTCCCCAAACTCATTCTGCACTTCAAAACCAAGCTTTCTATCTGTAATAGAGATGACAGTTATTATTAGTTAGTAAATTATTAAGGAGTAAATAAGGATGGCATGTGTGTCTTATACATGTGTGTGTGCATGTGTGTGTATGTGTATGTGTGTATGTATATATGTAAGATGGAAGTCTCACTCTTGTCCAGGATGTTCTAGAACTCCTGGGCTCAAGCAGTCCTCCCACTTCAGCCTCTGGGTAACTGGGAATACAGTTGTGCACTCCTGTGTCTGTCTTAACACATAGAAATCCTGTTTGCTTACAAGTGATTTTCTGACAAATACTCAGAAGCAGTTGGGGCAAATGTTTCCCAGTTAAAGTGAAAACCTTAAACTTTATGAAGATGCTAAGAGAAAAGGTGAAGGCTTATTGAAGTGTATTCTTTTACTGAAAACAGTGGCTCGTGTAATGGCTGTAAGAGCCAGATCTTCAGTATAATAAGCCCTCCTGTGTGTGAGAGCACAGATGAAGAGGCTGCAGAGACATTCTCCTGAATCAAAACAATGTATAATAAAGAGGGCTGTGCTCTGATGAGTTACACTTTTAGCTCTGGTAAAGAATCAAAGGCTTCTCAGGCCCTGCACATATCCAAGAGAGAGAATGAGCTTAGGGTCCAAGGCTGACAGAATCGAGGGAGAGACTCCACATTGGAACAGTAGAGATGTGTATGCTAGTATTTTTATTCCAACTGTTGTTTTCATTAGTCTCTTAGTGAAAAACTTTAAAAAGATTTATATTTATTATTTTATGCATAAGGTAGGTTTGCCTGCATGTGTATATGTACACATACTGCACACCATGTGTGTGCAGTACCTGTGGAGGCCAGCAGAGGGAGAACTGGAATTACAGATGCAGGTGCTGGGACTGGAATCTGTGTTGTCTGCAACACCATCAGTGTTCTTAACTGCTAGGCCATCTTTCTAGTCTTAGCGGTGCATAATTTTTCAGAATACAGAAAATTTTCAGTTCTACAGGATAATTAAAACTATCCACCGTAGTTGGTTGATTGCAGGATCATGCATTTCTCATGAGGATATAGGTTTCTCTGTGAGCATTCAGAATACTACTTCAGTGTGGTGTGTAACCACATTAATTTTCATTATTTGTATACTGATACTTAAAAATGAAAATCCATGTGGGGTGGAGTTAGAATTTATGATATTTTCATTTCAGTTTAGAAGATGTATGTTGGGCCAAGCAAAGGTTGAAGAACGCAAGAAAGTCAAATGAAGTTTATGCTGTCCCATGAGCTTCTGTTTGGAACAGTCATGCTTGTAAGAAAGCTATTGTTTTCAGTTCAATGCCCCCTCGACAAAAAGAGGGGCATGAGAAAAAATTAATTTTCATATTACATTAAATGCATCCCATGTTTATTTCTAAAAATAGTCGAAGAAATGATCTCATAGGATGGTTTTAATGGTTACCTGAATGTTTGGGCAACTCAGCCATTAATGTCAAGGGTTATTTGTTCTGTTGTTGGCTCCCAGATGCCTGTTTATACAAACCAAAGGGGATTTCCAGCTGTTTGAGCCTCCTTTTTATTTTTCTTTGTAAACTGGTAGAGTCAATGCTTAAAGGACAAAATTCTAAATTGATTGAGTTACAAATGAATACAGTGTTAATTAGGCCAGGCCATTGTCTTTAAAGTGGAGTCAGTACATTGGAAGTCAGATTTCTCTTGCTGTTTAGTCAAACTGCCTAAGGCTGCGACTGCTTCCTTATTAGGTTACTGGCTATGGGGGAGATGCCATTGTTTGCTGCTGTCGCCAGCTTGCTGTTAAAAATCACAGCATGAGGCTTAAACTGCTGCAACCATTATCCAGTGCTAACGTGTTCCTAAAGGTCTGCTAATAGAACCAGAGGAAAAATATCAATCTTTAATTTTAGAACAGCTGAGTAACCTGTAGCTCCTGTTCATTTTCTCTCATCAGCCCATTTAGAGCAAGACGACAGAGATCCTTTGATGGGCATGCTGTAAGTCCTAGTGCCTGGTTCGCAGTCCACAAAGGGAAATTTTAATAAGACTGAAGAAGGGGGTGGGGCGGAGGGCTGGAGTATATTTTCCTTAACATTTTTATGTAAAGAGTAGGAGGATCTGCAGTAATCTAAGATTGACTAGTTTACACGTGGTTTTTAAAAGAATAGTTGTTGCTGGATGTGGTGGGTCTTACCTTGGCAAGCAGAGGCAAGAGGATCTCTGTGAGTTTAAGGCCAGCCTGGTCTAAATAAGAAGTTCTAAGCCTGCCAGAACTATGTAATTAGACCTTGTGATTTTGTTTTCGGTTTTGTTTTAAAGGATAGTTTTGTTTCATTTTCTGCAACTCACTTTGTGGATAAAAGGTAATCAATGAGGACATGCTGCAATGGGCAAAAAGCGTGTTTTCTATAGAAAGTCAAGTGTTCAATAACAACCAGCTTGCATTTGTCTATCCACACATAATAGTAGAGTTAGGGTGGAGCAGCCACTGGCTTTCCCTTGTGAAGTATGCAGGACTCCATCACAACATGGACAAAGTTAAACAAGGCATTGTGGCTTGCTCTGAAGAGAGGGAAAGGAAAGAAAGTGCTTCTACAAACTTCCATTAGCAAGGTGAGTGCCAAAACCTTCCTAGAAGTGCTGACCAAGCGCTGGGTCCTTTAGCAGACACCATCCGTGACCAAAAGCAGTATTCAACTTGGAATCTTTTCACAGCCTCAAAGTGCATTTCCTCTCTTATTCAGTTAATTAAAAACCAGTGACTATCCCTTTATGAGATATTAGAGGCATCAAAATGAGTCTAATATGTGTGCCTGTCGGACCTCGTCAGCGGTAGTGACCCTCCGTGGAAAGCCTGTTGGCAGAGCTAGCGTATGTACAGTGTCTAGGGGGTTGCCACCCGTCTCAGGGCACAGACGAGGATGGGAAGGAGCCCAGGATTCTCACTCCTGTATCTGGAGCCTTCTTTGTTGTGGTTACCCCTGTGAAGATGCAGGTAGCAGAGGAGGCAATTATGAAAGGCCAATTTTAATGGACACTCTACAGGTTAATAAGACTAGAGTGATTGTATTTGATTTAAAAAATTAATGCAAATAATGAAAATCTAGAAACAAGATATATTCTGGTGGCCTTCCAAGAAAGGTGTCAATAAGATGTCCAACTGCACCTTTTCTAGAGTTATCTTTTGCCTGTAACATTCATCAACATCTGGCCACATCATTTTGCATTATAAAAGGTGACACACTGTAGGCTGTTAAAGCATACATACTCTCTCACCTTGCTGACTACCTTCACATCTGAGCTCTGACATTTAGCCCTAAACTCTATCCTAGCCCAAAGCTACAGCTGTCCTTGTCCTGATCCGTCTAATTTTTAGCATTTTCTTCAGTGGTCACCTGTGTGATGCATCTCTCCAGAGGTCCACAGCAGAGCAGGCTCAGCCTCATTCTGCCATGACCATTTCCATCATCACATGTACTTGATCTCTTTCACATTTTATAGAATCGATAAATCTCATCCCTAAAGAGTCCAGCAGGCCTTTGATTCCTGACCTGACATTTGCTAATGCTATTCCTGATGACCTGCCACTACGGATCCACAGCACTGCACTCTGTGTTTGACAACACTCATAATATGAATCAATATTCAGCATTCAGTAAGTGAGCTGGGGAGTCATTTCACTGCTGCAAAAGGCTGCATTGCCCCTGGGCAGCTGTCAGAAATGGGGAGTTATTAATAGCCCTCTCTCTTCACTTAGCATAGTCAGTAGGGGTCAGGCATGAAATGATTTAATCAGTTTATGATATCTGTGACAGAGAGCACTTAAAATGTAATCACAAAATTTAGGTAGAAGTGTCCCTGGGCTGTTGTAATGTTTTTTGCACTTAATTTTCCCTAATGCCTGTACAGTTAGTGCACACCGAAGGCAGACCCTACAACAAAGTGATATGTGACTTGTGTTGGTGTTATTTCTTCCTTAGCAAAGTTGCCTTTTTGTTGTTGTTTGGTGTGGATTTTCCCCTTTAAAATATAGGCTGTAAACACCTAAGGATAAATGAGGATAAGTTCATGGGGTTGTCCTGCCTGGCTCTGAAAAATGTGTCTGGCATTGAGGAACCTTGGGTAGAAAGGAATGTAACTGGACAAGAGAGGTCCAAGCCAAGATTGTCTCAAAGACAATGAGAGTATCTTGCAATTCTGAGGGTATCATGCAGATACAAAAACCTCCCAGAGCACCACCCACAGTCTCACTGGCTCCTAATTCTGGGGATGGAAATTAATATTTATAGTAATACTTATATTTTTATATTTTATAATAATAATTACTCTCACAGCAGTAAGAATAAAACTGTTCTGGGCTGGTATCTTAACAGGGACCAGTGAAGTTTTAAACTGGGGGTTCAGACAGAGCCCATTAAGAAACAGAACATGAGGGTCTTGAGAAATGGCCCAGCAGTTAGGAGCACTGGATGTTCCTTCAGAGACTCTGTGTTCAGTTCCCATCACCTACATGGCAGCTTACAACTGTCTGTAACTCCAGTTCTGGGGAGCCATGGCACCAGGCGTGCACGTGGTGCACATGTGTGCATGCAGGCAAGATATCCACACACATAAAATAAGATAAATAAATCTTTAAAAAAGAAAGAAAGAGAGAGAATGTGAAAGATTAACCTAAAACGTTAAAGGCAGTGAGTGAAATCATTACAGGTGAACAGTCAGCAATAAACGGAATAGGATTTATTAAATAAGAGTCTAGATCTTGCAATCAGAAATAGTCAAGGTCAAATCCCATCCTTGTACTGAAGTTCCCTCCTTTGCCATCATACTGATTTCCTAGGTTTATTATGAGAATTAAATAAGAGCTTTGACGTCATATCTGACAATCGGGAGATGCTCAAATGATATGATGTCTCTCTTTCCTAAGGCTGCAGGAGGGAAGGTGATCATTACAGCAGCTGTCCCTTGTATTCTCTCCGTGTTACCATTCGTGCATCAGGCTACAAGCTGACCGCTGAGACACACTGATAGGGATTGTGTAATGTGATGGGAAACAACAAAAAGCCCTAGATAAGAACATTTTCCTGATAGTTTAGGAAAGTACAAGAAAGAAAAAACACACAAAAAACATGCTGATTAAACCTTTGTGAATCTAACATTAATGTTTGCCTTGAAATGGACTTAATTCTTTTTTTTTTTTTTGGTTTGTTTTTGGGTTTTGGTTTTTTTCGAGACAGGATTTCTTTTCTCTGTGTAGCCTTGGCTGTCCTGGACTCACTTTGTAAACTAGGCTGGCCTCAAACACACAGAGATCTGCCTGCCTCTGCCTCTGAGTGCTAGGATTACAGTCATGCACAGTGCTGCCCGCCTGGCCTCAGTTCTTCTACCTAACTAATATTTACTTAGCAAAGTCCTTTATTCAACAATTAACTACTTAGCATCTGTATTAACTTACCTTTATATTGCTGTGATAAGACACCAGGACCAAAGAAACTCATGAAAGAAAGAATTTATTGGGGCTTATAGTTCCAGATTATTAGAGCCAATGAGGGTGAGCAGAGGCATGGCAGCAGGAACAGGAGTGGAGGGCAACCAAAAACACAGGTCGATAGAATGAGCCCAGAGTGGCATGAGTCTTTTAACTCTCAAAGCCTGCTCCCAGCGATAGACTGCCTCCAACAAGGCTAGACCTTTCTAGTCTCCCCAAATAGTGCCATGAAATGAGGACCAAGTATTCACATGCTTGAGACTATGGGGTGGCCTGGGATGGGGCTGATCTCTTTCAAACTACCACAGTGCTTTACTATGTGAAGGACCTATGTGAGTGACTCCTGATGACAGCAAGACAATGTAGGCCTATCCCACAGCTGTAAGGACCTGAATTTTGATAGCAATATGATTATGGAAATTTGTTTTTCTCTGGAGCCTCCAGATGAAAACCCCAATTGTTCACCACCTCAATATCAGCCTTATGATTCTGTAAATGGATCACTAGGCAGCCCAGGACAGACTTCTTATTTACTGAACTATGAATTCATAAGTGGGCATCAGTTTATACTGCAGGATTTGTGGCAGTTTGCTATATATCTATCAGTATAAACAGCACATATCTTTGATTTGAATCACGCCTGTTCCTTATTAGAGAAAGCAAACAAAGATCCACCGTGATCTCTTCTTTTTCACTCTCATGTCTTCCTGTGGATCCTCTAAGGTTTTTTCCTATTATAGGAAATTATTTTCAGTTCATTTGCACAAGACATGATTGCTATCATCAGATGGTAGTGACCTTTTCTCTAGTTAAACAGAACTGCCTGCTTCTTTGGTTTCTCTTTGGTAACTAATTACCCAAGCATCCCTTTCCACATTTGGGGGGAATTTGTCAGTATACTATGATTATAGTTCTATAATCTTAAGAAGCCTGATAATATACCTTGAGTGGGGAACATAATTTACCCTAGGAAAGAGAAGAGTCTTTCTCTCACAGCAGGAGGGCTCAGTTTCCTGTCCTGCTGCCTGCTCTGACCTTTGAAGGACATATATATATATATTCCCCATTATTTTCCAACATTAGTGCAAGCTCTCTCCTCCTCCCTCTTGCATTGTGTTTTAAAAGTTTTTGTTTTTGTTTTTCCTCCAGGAACTACATCCCTGAATAAAACCTACTCTCCCTTCCACAGAAACGATCAATTGCGAATAGTTCTCAACTAGGAGTGGGACTCTTGAGCCCTCCTCATCCGTGCTGGACTTTGTAGGGGTTGCTCTTATACAGGCTTTTTGCAGTTATCACAGCCACTGTGAGCAACAACACTGTCATGTCTGGAAAATACCATTCCCTGCAGAAAATACCATTCCAATGCAAATACCATTCCACTACCTCTGGCTCTTGTCTTTCTGCCTCCTTTTTCCATGATGATCCTTGAACCTTGGTAGGAGGAGGTATGCTATAGCGGTGTGCTGAGTACTCCACAGTCTCTTATTTGCTATATATTGAGCAGTTGAAGTTACCCTATAATGGTAGCTGGTAATGCTATTAAATTAAAAGGCCCAGTGCTGGGTATGGGTTTCCTTTTTTTTTTTTTTTTTTTTTTTTTGAGATGTTTGTCAGTGGGGTTCTGTAGACCCTCCACAAGAGTTATAGTCTCTTTACTATCTATCTAGAACTTGACGGTAAGGCCTTATTGCTGAAGACGCTACATATTTTCATCATAGCCCATGGAGAAATCTAACTGGTAATGGCCTAGAAGTTTTATCCCTACTGGCTAGCTTTCACTGGGCTAGGATGTGTTATGTATGCTAGTGGGGTAAAAAAGTGTTCAATAATCTTATTTAGCTGTGAACCCTGCAAACTACAGTAATTGCTGATCTGGCACCAGTGTAATAGTGGCACAGATGTTAAGGGAATAACCAACCAAATTTTAAAAATTGAATTTAAACCTACTCTTCAGGACAGAACTCATGCCTGATACTGTTAACTGAACCAAAAGCCTGGAATTGGCTACATTCCAGGTATGACCTGAAGGGAAGAACATGATACTATTATTCTGCTAACTGAGCACTGTATTTAACTGATCCTTAAATTCTTATCCTCGTACACATAGATTAGTGCATTTTGAATTCTGTGTCACCTGACAACATTACTGCTCCATTGTATGGTTAAGAAGGAGGTTTTTAAATTGTAGATATGAGAAAAAAAAGAACAGGCAGAGGCATCTGGAAGAGTCCAGAGCAGAGAGAGAAAGTAGTAGACTGAACATGGCCATCAGACTGGACCTGGCCGTGAGAGAATCAGGAGCAGAGCAGAGCATGGGAGGAGGGGGAAGACGGCAGGCAGGCAGGCATATATATATATATATATATATATAGAGAGAGAGAGAGAGAGAGAGAGAGAGAGAACAAACGCTCTAGAGTACATAGTATAATGAAAATAGCAAGGTTATAAGGAGTGTGAGTAGCTGTGAGGAAAGGAGCCCATGAATAGGGGTGGAAGTGAGAAGAAGCTAAAATGTACCGGGGTACTTGTGATACTGAAGGAGCCTGGAGGCCAGCAGTATGCTAATAGGCACCACAGGTAGCTGTTTGTCCCTTCTGCCAGTGACTGCCAGGGAAATGACCTCTTTTGGTAGAGGAGAACCAGCATTACAAGTTTCTGAGGAATGTTGGCTTCTTTAAGAAAAAAATTATTTTGTTTTATTCTGTTTTTTCTTTTTTTGAGAAAGGGTTTCTCTGTGTAATCCTGGCTGTCCTGGAACTCACTCTATAGACCAGGCTGTCCTCAAACTCAGTGATACTTCTGCTTCTACCTCCCAAGTGCTGGCTTTAAAGCTGAGTAAGTACCTGGACCACCAAGCCTTTTGTCTAACCACAGGAGTGCTGGCTTTTGTCTAACTGCTAGAAAATCTCCGGGTTCAGGAATTGGAGTCTCCTTTGGATCTGACACTTATCTCATCAGAGAAGCTTCTTTTTGCTCTAGATGGTGACTAATACAGATAATGCTTGAATTATGGCTTATATTTTTACCCCAGGCCTACTCCATCATGTTAAAAGTCATGATGTTTATGAAAAGCAAGTTTATTCTGTCCTCTGTCACTTAGCATATTGTTCTCATTATCTTTAGAGTCTAGAACTTTTAAAATACAAGTGATTCATTGTGATCTGAATTAGAAGTAACTTTAGAAAGTGGGCAGGAAAGAACACAGCCATGCAGAAAAGGAGTGTGGGAGATGAGAGTGGGTGGAGGGCTGGGAAGGGTCAGGGGTCACAGTCACAGAAACACCTGACTGCAGAGCCAGAACCAGCACCAAGAACATCATTTATGTAAAACAACACATAGAGTTTATATGTAAAATACCTATGTGGAGGTGATGAAGAGTCAATTGTGGAATGTCTCCCGTGAAGTTAACATTAAGTTCTTGACTGTGGGAATTTATAGGCTCTTCATATTATTTTCTCTATTACATATGAGCAAAGGCAGTTACCAAATGTCTGCTGATAGTCCACTGATGGCCTTTGAACCCAAGGTATTCTTGAAGGTGTGTAATTATCTGTTTAAATCAATATTATTGTTCCCTTTTTTTTCAAATTGTTACATAGGGACACTCAATCCTTGATTACAGTGAGCACTGTCACAGGTTATCAAAGAAAATGTGGGCATTCTGTATCTCCTCTCTGTATACTAACAGGCAGCCAGGGGTCCATCCATGAATGTCTGTCTAGCTAGATTCCTACACACTATATATAACAACTGCTAAGACTTGAAATCCAATAGTTTATGAAACATTTTTATAGTATAATTAAAAACAATTCTATGCCCGTTTTGTTTATCCACACAATTCCAGGTGGTTTTCCATGGCTCAGGATAAAGTGTACAGCAATAATCCAACCACAAGATTATGTAGCCTTGTTTAATTATGGCAGAAGCCCACATTTAAGAACTTTATTCTCTCTCTTGTGTAGCTAAGACAAAGCACTGGATGCAGGGCTCAGCACGACTCCACGCAGTGGGTGGGCGTGCCCTGTGGATCATATTTATTCAATTCACAAATTTACTCCAGAAACCTGAGCCTGAAGAACTTAGATTCCCATTGTCCAGGTGACTCTAAGCAGATGGCTTGTGCCTAATACCGGAAAGGTTGGAAGTCCTGATGGGAATTGTGCGGGTTGCCCTTTCTGTTCTATTGGGCGTTGCCAGTGGGCCTTGAAGCTCCCTGCAGTTTTATGCATAAGAAAGACAGATGTCAAATTTGTCTTCTTGAGTAGTTTTATCAGGGTCACCTGAGATCTGTATTTAGCATTCAGTTGCAAGAGAGAGTTTCCAACAAAAAGTTTCTGGAACTCAGCCAGTCCATTAGCATTGAGACCATGCTTTCTTCAAAATATCCTGGCTGGGCTTTCAACCAAAGAATGCTTTCTAAAGGAGAGCAATGGAAAGATTAGTGGAAAATGCATGTCACTATACATGAATTTACATAGAAGAATAAAGATCATTATCAGCCCAGTAAACCTTGGGACATCACAGTCAGGCACTGTGCTGAGGGTTTTTATGTGTGTTACTTCAATGAATCTTCACACCAGCCCTGGGAATCACATATTATTTCCATTTTCCACTAGAGAAAATTGAGGCCTAAAATGGCCTACCTACCTCTGTACAGTATAGCCAGCAAGAACGTGCCCTGATGTTTAAGAAGCAGCTTAGCTTCCCGGGGCAAAGTGTAATTGCGGGTTCCTAACACAGTGTTTGGAAATACATTCATAGTGGTGAACGATGATGCTGTTTTGTCTAGAGTCATTGCTGCTTCTGCATCTTGTCAGTAAAATTCAGAAGAGAAGAAAAAAAATTAAGCCTCTTTTACTCTGACTGCTTTGTAAGTCATGCAAATTGAACCAAATCACTTTCCTACTTAGAGTTTGATTTATTTTTTTGTTCCTTTCTAGTCTTTCCTTTGTTAGCCTTTATAGTCCATAACAACTCCCAAAAAGAGTTTTTTTTTTCTTTCACACAGAACAATTTGTCTTGATAACTGTGGGGAGTTGGTTCTAGGCCCTATATACACACTACAGGTGTTCCAGTCTCTTATGCAAAACGACACAATATTTGTCTATAACTTGTGCACATCTTTCTGTACACTTTTTATTGTCATTTCTTCCACGTAGCCCACTCCGACCTCCAGCTTTCCATGTAGCCATGGATGATCTTGAATTCTGATCTTTCTGCCTATTTTTACCAAATTCTGGGATGACAGGTGTATACCATCACTCTCAGTTTTATGCTGTGCTGAGGATTGAACCGGGGGCCTTGTGGTTGCTAGGCAAGCACTGTATCAACTGAGCTACATCCATAGCCCTCCAAGGATGGTCTTGGTCTTCTTACTTCTGCCTCCCTAGTACTGAGATTTGAGGTATCCTTGGCTCTCCCTAGAAACTAATCTGTAGGTTACTCACAAACTATGTAAGTAGATTTTAGCTGTCTTGTTTGGAGAACAATGACAAGAAAGAATTTGCATGTGTTGAGTACAGATGCAGTTTTTTCCTGAATATTTTTGACCTGTGCTTAGTTGAATTCATACTTGTAGAATGAATCCACAGGGCTGGAAAGCCAAGTATACTCTAGCAGTGCTCAGGATTTAGTAGCTGAGACAGCTCCTCAATTTCAGTTTTTCTATTTATTGAAAATAAATATATTTATTTTTTGAGTATGTAGTTTGAAAATATATTTGTTGAAAACATATGGTCCAAGAACCATGCCCCATAATTTTCATATATCACCACATTTAATTTTTACAACTGTTCTCACTCACATTATCCAAGTTTTACAAGGAGGAAACTGGAGCACAGAAATACAAAATGATTTGTCTTAGTTTATCAGTAGATGATGTTAGAGCTAACATGAAAATGGTCTGTGTGACTACAATGCAGACCTTTACCACTGAGCGATTTCCAGTTTATTATTTAGTGGTAGGGACTCTGTGTGTGTGTGTGTGTGTGTTATTTAGGGAGGTTTTTTCCTGACAGTCATCAGATGAATTAGCAATGATTTTAGAGGAAAGGTGTAAGAAAATTGCAAAGAAAATAATAGGGACCTATTAATAATTGCCAATTGCCTTAATCCATGACTTTTCCAGGCACAGCTGGCCCTGGACTTTTGAGAATGGGTTTTTAATTCTTTGTTTTGTTTTGTTTTGTTTTTGAGATAGGGTTTCTCTGTGTAGCCTTGACTGCCCTGAAACTTTGTAGACCAGACTAGCCTTAAACTCACAGAGATCCACCTGTCTCTGACCTCCAAAGTGCTGGGATTAAAGATGTGTGCCACCACCACCTAACCGGGTTTTTAATTCTTACTTTAGTTGATAGAACACAAATTTCTAGACTTTTAGCCTAAATATTAAAGCTCTTTTGAGGATTAATTAAAATTCAGTGAGTCTTTTTGACACACATTTGTTAGCCAGTGCATTCGTGTCTGTCAAATTCTATTTAACTTGAACTGTGCACAAGGGAAAAATGATGCTTAGGTAAAGAGTTCAGTCAGATGTTCTGCTATCACCGAGATTGAATACCAGACATATGCTAAGATGTAACGTTTCATGGCACATACAAGTCTTTTTTGACAAATCTGTGATGTCTCTAGCAAGTAGCACACACTACTGAAATACCTATAATTGACCAATAAGTACAATACTATAATATTGGCAATCTGTTGACCTTCTGTCTAGAAAGCCATAAGTGTAGATAGTACATACATTATCTTCATTTCATATGCTGTGGTTTGGGGGTAATGCTCAGTCTTAGTTACTTTTCTATTACTGTGAAGTTACACCATGACCAAAGCAACTTATAAAAGAAATCATTTCATTGGAGGCTTGCTTATAGCTTCAAAGGGTGAATCCGTGGAAGGAGCATGGCATAGACAGGCAGGCATGGCACTGGAGCTAAGCGTTTACATGTTGAGGCAACCATGAGGTAGAGAGAGAGAGAGCTAACAGGGAATAGTGTGGAGTTCTGAAACCTCAAAGTCTGACCCCAGTGACACACCTCCTAATCCTTCCCAAACAGTTTCACTGAGAATCAAACTTTCTAATATAGGAGCCTATGGGGGCTATTCTCATTCAAACTACCACACTGCCTATAAATAGAGCTAAGAAAAGATAAGTTGACTTTAAACCTCTGTGATGGATTCTTCCACTGAAATGACATAACATCCTGTTTTCAGAAGGAGACATAATGCTTTCCCTTAAAGTTAGAAATGTGCTTTGAGAATGGCAGTTCCTCTCTGTGACTTATCAGTGTGTGATAAGATACCCAGCAGTCAAATCCTTCTTCATTTTGTTCTAATAAATTTTATAGTTATTCTTATGGATAAGGTAGAATTCCTAACTGTTTTTTATACTAAAATATGAAGAATAATTTGCCAAAGGCATATATTAAATTTTATAATGTCACTCTCATAAAGGTTCTTGATTTAAGTGCATATAGGTTACTTTTGATGTCTGATTGGGTATTCTGGTCCTAAAAACCCATTCTTTTTAACATACTCACCGTTAATATTATGTTGTTTGCAGATAATTATAGAGAATCCCAGAAAATGAATGCTTGTTTATTTCTTCCAATAGCACAATTCTAGAACTGTTGTTCCTCGTGACCTTTTTTTGTTGCCTCATTAGTTCCTTCTTTAATGTCCACTTTCTCAGAGGCTGTGACTGGAGTAAGTATTAGACATTTAAAAAAATAAAATATTTTCTGTCTTAAAGAAGCTGAGTGTTTCATGGAGAAGATGGGGAGAGAGTAAGGAAATCCAATGGTCTAGTGTTAGGCTAGAGGTGTGCATTGGATACGTGGGAATGACCAAATTCCAGTGGTGGACACTTTACCTAAGATCCAGTTGAGTCTCTGCAGCTTGCTCCACAGCTGTGTGGCCTTGGACAAGTCATGTGACCTTTTTGCTGCTTTTTTTTTCTTTCAGTCTACAAAATAAAGGAAATGATACCTACCTGGTAGGTTGTTATGTGAACCAATGAGTAAGTATTTATAGAGCCCTTAGAACAGTGATAAGTAGACACTGATAAATATGTCTGATAAATATGAGCATTAAAGGGGCTCTGATAAATATGAGCATTAAAACAAAGCAGTGAGAATCAGCCAGAGGAATAGCTTCAGTTAAAGATGGGAGGAAGGAAAGTCAGATGGTTCCCACAGAGGAGACAGGGAAGAATCTTGGAGATACAGAAAAGGATGGGAAGGGAGCGGTGGTGAGAAAGAGACTATCGATTTAAGCAGCAGCCATCTTGCACAGTCTTACATGAAAGCATGGCAGTGATTTCCATGTTCAGACTCTTATTTTGGCCTTGATGTTGGCAAGTGGGTTAGAAAGGGGAATATTGCAGAGGTAGGTGAGAGGTTGCTGGTGCAGTTTCAGTTAAACAAAAACTGTGGAGGTATTGGTAGTAGGCATGGAGAACAAGGACATTTATTAGAGCAGCGGTTCTCAACCTCCCCGGTGCTGCAACCCCTTAATACAGTTCCTCGTGTTGTGGTGACCCCCAACTAAAAAAGTGCTTTCATTGCAACTTCCTATGTGTAACTTTTCTTCTGTTATGAATAATGATGTAAATATCTGATATGCCGAAGGCCTTAGGCAACCCCAAAAGTCATTCAACCTCAAAGGGATGACGACCCACAGTCTGAGAACCACTGGATTAGAGGATAGTATGGAAGCTGAGTTAGGATTTGGGTTCTGAAAGTATAGGCTAGGGAACAAGCAGGAATCATGTGTGATTTGCAGGTCTCTTGTTTCTTTCACAGACCATGAGGAAGCAGAAACAACAGAGAAAAAAAATTAGGACAGAGAAGGAGAAGGGGGAAGTTGGCTTTGGATATTTTGAGTGTGAGACCAGCGCCCCCAAAGGTCCCTGGCTGGGGGAAGATCTCAGGTCTCAGTTGGATTTGAGTCTCCCCTGATGAATGCAAAGTAAAGCTGAGAATGTAGGAAGACTTTAAGAAGAAAGAATAAAGAAAAAAAAATAGACATCCTGATGGATTCCTAGTGATCAGGAATTTGTAAGGTGGATAGTGGTGGCAGCGGGGGCAGGGCTGGGGGAACCACAACAAATAGACTGAAAAGTAATGCCCTGGGAGGAGGAAAACCAGAAGGTGTTGTCATAGAAACGGAGGGAGGAAAAACTTTCAAGAGCAAAAGAGTGGTCAACCATGTCAAATCCTGCAGAGCTGTTGGGTAGGATGAGGACAGAAAAGTGTCCATTGAATTTAGCAACAATGAGGTCATTATTGATTTTGGCCAGAGAGGCTTCCAGTGGAATGAGGAGTGGCGGCAGGCTTGCAGGAGGCTGGGAAGTGAGTGAGTGGGAGGAGCAAAGTGGAGTGAAGTGGGGCTTCTCTACAATGGAAAATCAAGTAGGCCGGCAGCAGAAGAGAGCTGCACGGTGGTACCTGCCTGTGTCTTTGGTGGTATCTTTGTTGCGAAAGGCTCCCAGAGAGCAGACACAAATTGGGAGGGGCTGTTGTTTTCAGGGAGAAATTGTACAGCAAATTTTCCTTTCCACAATGTGACAGCTTGAAAAATTTTGACTGTCCCGTACTTACCCTCAAGTCTTTGCTGATTGTTCACTCATAATTGACAAGAATCTGTTATGTAAGCATATATCTATCTGCCACAGAAAAGCCTCGAACAAATGAGGGGGTAATAAATAACTTGTCCTCTTTCTGGTATAATTTTAATCTTGTCCCTAGGTTTGTGGGAGGCTAGCATTGAAAGGTAGGCACTGGGAGTATTTCCTGGGGTTTGTAGCTCCTTCCTTCCTTCCTTCCTTCCTTCCTTCCTTCCTTCCTTCCTTCCTTCCTTCCTTCCTCCTTCTTTCTCCTTCCTTCCTTCCTTCCTTCCTCCTTCTTTCTCCTTCCTTCCTTCCTTCCTTCCTTCCTTCCTTCCTTCTTCCTACTTTCCTCCTTCCTTCCTTCCTTCCTTCCTTCCTTCCTTCCTTCCTTCCTTCCTTCCTTCTTCATTCCTTCTTTCCTTCCTGACCTCTAAGAATATCTTGAGGAAATCAACTATCTTTCTTCTTCTCTCCTTCCAATCTTCTTTCTGCTCTTTTTCCCCCTCCCCTCCTTCTTCCATGTGTTAGAGGAATTACAACAGCAGTAATCTCCTTTAGGAGAAGTGTGTGTGTGTGCGCTTTGGGGGAGCTTCTAAAAAACATTAAATGGTGGTAGTGTTTTCTTTTTTGGGGGGAAAGGGGTACTGGGTCCAGCACACTGAGTCCCCAGCATGCTGACCAAGCACTAGTACCCTCCAGTACCACACACCTGAGTCATCACCTATTTGCTTGCTACCAACATGTGATCATTTTAGATAGATAATTTTCAAAGGCACTTTAAACGTTTTTCTAGATTCTTTCACTTCATGGTGCTATTTTTAGGGTATAAGAGATAGACAAAGGAAGAACTTTAAGAATTAGATTAGCCGTTGCTGGAGAAAAATGATATAGAGACGGAAGCTCTCTATTAATTTAGGTTGCTCCCCCTTGCCACCCCACACGTCAGTCAATTAGAACTGTCGGTGAGCATTAAAGGAAAACTTAGGTAATGCATTTCCCTTGGGGTGATCAACTGCAGCACTTCTGTCAGCTCTTAAACAGCTCCCTTGCACTATCACGGCTTCCGTGGTGCTTACTAAGTTTAGATCTTGGGATGGGCCGATTTACATATATGGGAGGATACAGAGAATGCTTTAATCTTCTGTTAGCCTCTGAGGATGCTTCCTAAGGCAGATGTCCCTCTTCAATAGACAGGGTTCTCATTAACTAATTCTCAGTATCTACCACAGACGAACCTTAAAGATCTGAAGCCACTGAAGCCATCAACTTGGGCACTGTTGGATTAGAGACATGGTAATGGTGTCGTTGTTGGAACTGGGTATGTCTTCCCAGAAGCAGGAATGGTGATGTCAGGCGGAAGGTGCTGTGCTGTCATCTAGTCTAGCTTCCTCTCAGTGGACAGACTCCTCTGGCAGATTTGTGAGCACCTTCACCAAGAGGAAGTGTATTATTTTTTAGGTCATGCCCAGTTAAATGTGCAGATGTGAATAAAAGCTACCCTCTGTTCTGACGTAAAGAGCACTTCCCCATTTTTACGAGGGCTCTCTGAGGATTCGGTGATAATACTATGGTTTTTTAAATCATTTCCTCAGGCTAGAAGTTTCTATTATTTAATTTTTGACACTCCTGAGGTTTCAGAGGGTAACAAGGACTCTCCCAGGGACTAGAAAACGAGCATTGTGTGACATTTTGGCCAGGACTATTCAATGCATTCTACCTGTGCCCTGAGTGCTTAGCTGACTTTAGTTTGAAAGTGATGGACTGGTTAATTTGGTAGAGGAAATTTCATGACAGGATGTTGTTCAGCTTGTTCAAAGAAGCAACTGTGACAAATAAAGAAATTGGCACCATTATAGAGAAGACTCTGGCACTGCGCTGGGAGAGGTAGGTACCCTGATGCCAAAACTCAGTCCTCGGATGAGACTCCATTGTGAGGCTCCAAATTGACTTAAAGGAAAGCAGCTTAAGCTGAAGGGGTTCCTGGCTCTTCCAGTGCTACTGCCTAGGAAGGCAGCCCCTCAAACACAGGGAAGCTCATGTAGCTGTGGTCCATGGAGGCGGCGCTGCATCGTAAGTTGGCAACAGATACAGATTTAGGGAGTCATGGAGAGCAACCCAGGACAGATAGCGGGTGGCAGGGGCAGAGTCCCTGGAAAGAGGCCTTGGGAGGTCACTGCATGAAACTGTGATAGGGAAGCTTCAGTTGCAGTGGAAACTCTAGGATATTGGAGATGCCAGCACCATGGGACATCTGCCAAGAAGAGCCGCAGATGTTGAGTGGAGACAGCTGTACGTGCTGCAGCTGGTCAAGCTGGTGCTGGTACTGGCCAAGCCTTTTGCACCCAGCTGATTATATTACAAGCTCCACATGCTGGATACGGAGCTGCAGGACTCAGATTTACTTTAATGCTGTTGTTCATTTGCTATGACCCTATATTTCCATTTTAGGATAACAATGTTTATACCATGGTATGTTGGAAGTCTGTAACTTGTTTTTGATTTTATATGAGCTCAGAGTTAAGAAACTTTGGACTCATGAAGTGTTGGAATTTTTAGGAACTTTGGAGACTTTTAAAAGCTAGACTGTATTTTATATTAAGAGCTAAATGTGAAATTGGGGGGGACAAGGGATAGAACGTAATGATTTAAATCAACATTTGGGTATCAATTTGACGGGGATTTACTTGTGATGGTCCATTTTAATTATCAATTTGACATGATCTTGAATAACCTGGGAAGAGAACCTCAATGAAGAGACTTTCTAGTTAAGGTTGGCCTGTGGGCATATCTATAGAGGATTGTCTTGATTAATTAATTGAGGTTAGAAGACTCAGCCACTCTGGGCAGCACTATTTCCTACAGTGGGATCAAGAAAGGTGAGTGTGAGCATACATGCATGAACCCATTGTTTATCTCCTTTTTTTTTTTTTTTTTTTTTTTGTTTATCTCCTTTTAACCATGGATATGACTTCGTGCTTCAAGTTCCTGCTGTCTTGATTTCCTTGCTATCATGGACTGTAACTTCCCAGGACTATAACCTAAAATATACTCTTTCTCTCCTAAGTTGCTTTTGTAAGGGTATTTTATCATAGCAACAGGAAATAAGCTCTATATCTTGCCTGGTGAATTTCATTAGAATTGGAATAATCCTAGTTTTAAACTCTGTGTGTGTGTGTGTGTGTGTGTGTGTATGCGTGCGCGCACGTGCGCGCGCGCACTACCCAAACTGCAATCTATATCCAGATTCTTAATGAGCCATGGGAAAATGTGATGTTTGCCTTTGAAGTCTCATTTCAAGTTATGGATGAAATATTTGAATGTTCTAGTTCTAATTGACCGCCCAGTAAATTTCTGCTAAGACAAGGAGACAGCTATCAGCTGACTTGGCTGCTGTTTCTGATCTCATCCTTAATGGTTTTCCTGATCTTTAGCAAAATACCTTTTTGAAATGAGTCGATACTCAAATATTTTTCTAATGATATCCTGTTTGATCTGTCTAAAGACAAACAAACAACGAACTCACACAATGCTAAGACGGGTCAGTGGGTAACTGTGCTTGCCACCAACCTGAATTCCATCCCTGGAACCCACATAGTGGGAGAGAGCTGACTCCCAAAGATTGTCCTCTGGCTTCTACACACATGTCATGATATGCAAATGTGTATGTACACACATAAATGAGTAAAATTAATATACTTTTGTTCATTAGTATCTGTAGCTTAGAGAATAAGATAATTATGCTCTTTAGGACATAGTTACATCCAATTACTTTTAGTATTTGTTTGTTTGCTTGAGGTGGAGTTTCACTGCATGTCTTAGTCTTATTTCCAGTTTCTAGTATCAAGCTCTCCTTTTGCCTATGCCACCCTGAGAGCTGGCACTACAGGTGTGCCATACACTTAGCTACTTTATCTTTAAAAAAATGTGAGCAAGACGTATGCTCACCTCCATTCTCCCGGGAAATCCTGTTCTTCTGGGTGTCTCAAGGTTGCTAATATTAATTCTGCCATTGCCCTCAAATTCCCTCAGTACCCCGGGATGTAATTTCTCTAAGTTCGCAAACTTGAATTCGCTTGAAGTTACTTCTTGCTGTTTTCTTATCATCTTACATCATAGACAGAACTTCGAGTCCTCTTTGATTATTGTTCTAACCTTTCCTGAGAGGAAATTAAATCAGAGCCAAAGGGACTTGATGAGTACTGCCTTCTTCCTGCCATCCTTTATGATTGCACCCCAGACTCTCTAGCATCCTTTTCTGCTTGTCCAATCAGCCTTATAATAGTTATCATTTTATTTCTCTAATGCAGGGCTCAGCATTCTGGAGTTTGGTCTTTCTGACACTCTTCTGTGGACTTCTACTTGCTCTGCAGCCCAAGCCTGGTGAGGCAAAGCTCTTTATAGCTATCGCATCTCACCAGAATGTCGATTTTGTGTATAGATTTAGGAGTGAGCATGTAGCTCATGTACAAAGCCCTGAGTTCAATCCCTGGTACCACTGGGTGTGGTGGCACATGCCCAAAATCTCCAGCATGTAGGAGGAAGAGGCAGAAGAACCAGGAGTTCAGTGTCAGGTCAAGTGAGGTGGTTCAGTGGGTAAAGTCACTTGCTGCCAAGCTTAAGAATCTAAGTTTCAACTCTTGAAACTCCATGGTAAAGGCAGAGAAGCAATTACTGCAACCTTGTCCTTTGACCTCCATAGGTGTTAACTCAAGTCTAGCGTGTACACACACATACACACACACAAGCACACTTCCTTTCCATACAGAAAATAGATGTAAACAAATAATTTTTTTAAAAACAAGTTTAAGGTTGTCATTTTCAGCTACAGAGCATTTTGTAAGCCACCCTGAGCTTGTAAAAGACCATCTCAATTCTCCAGGAGGCTTTTGGTTTAAAGTGCACACTTCCGAAGACCTCTAACACACTGTTATTTTCCTTTCTGTTTCCCTTCCATTTTTGTCCTTCCATTTGTCCATGTGTGCGTGCATGTGTACATGCATGCATGCGTGCATGCGTGTTTAGGCTGGAGTTTGGTGTCAGGAATCTTCGTCACTGCCTACCTTTCTCACTGAGGCAGGGTCTTCAAATCAATCCAGAACTCACTGTGTGACTAGTCTCACTAGCTAGCTTGCTTGGAGGGAGGTGCAGGGCTCTGTCTTTACCTTCCAAGGCTGGAATTCTAGGTGGGCTGCTACACTCACCTGCCAATCATATGGGTGATGTAGACTCAAACTCTAGTTCTTTGGGTTCTATGGTGAGCTCTCTAACCACTGAGCCACCTTTGCAGCCTTATCGTCATGTCTTATTCTCCACTTTCTCCTTTTCATTAATGTAAATGAGTACATTTTAATAAAAAAACTTACTTATTCCTCTCCATCCATTGGAATATGAATGTTCGACTTTCTTTTCCTTCATACACTCTAGAATGGTTACTTTGCCCAATAAAATTCTTCTAAGTCATCTGTATATCTGTATAGGTCTCTTCATTAACATTCCTAATTTATTAGTAGTCCCATTTTTCCATCAGTTAGTTGAGCCAGTTTTTATTAGACATTTTCTCCCACCCACCTCCTTTTTAGGAGATCAGTGAGACATCTCATGAGGAGTTCTTTTGACCTGAAAACTAAGTTACACACAGAAAGCAATGCAATGGGACAGCCAAGACGCTGATGGTATACTGTACCTTCGAGTGTCTTTGGATGCCCTCACATTTGTGGCAGACAGGTTACAGTTGATGCCTCAGATAAAGAAGCAAGTGCATGTATCTGTGAGAGGGGCTAAGTGGGTGGGCTGGTGAGTCAAGAGACAGTGGACCAGCAAGGGTGAACCCTGGGCAGGGCTAGAGAGTAAAATGGAGAAAAGCTAACCTCTCTTCAGAGTACTCACAGCGGTGGCATTGCTTGCTATATGAAAAGTCACTGTGATGCTTGGGGCCTGGACAGGAGGCTTCCTGGGGTGTTCTGTCAAAGGCTTTGCTTGTCACCTACCATGTCCCTTGAGTAGATACCTCCAATTATACTTAGCTAATGTCCTCTCTCACTATAATTTGTGTTAATAATTTTTGCAAGAGAACAATTATGTTTGTTTTCTAGTATCCAATCTTTAGTTTGCTTTTTTCTTTAATTCATTTGCTTAGTGTATTAGTCAGTGTTTTCTAGAGTCACAGAACTTATGAAATGAGTCTTTCCCCCTCCATATATATATATGGATTTATTGGAATGACTTACAGGCGGTAGTCCAGCTAATCCAACAATTAGCTGGCTGTGAATGGAAAGTCCAACCATCTTGTAGTTGCTCAGTCCCACAGGCTGAATGTCTCACCTGGAATCTCTAAGAAGTAGACTCCAATGCTAGTGAAGAAAGGGATGTGTTAGCATGGGTAACCAGGCAAAGATAAAGAACTTCCTTCTTCCACGCCCTGATATAGGCTTCCAGCAGAAGGTGTGGTCCAGATTAGAGGTGAGCTTTCCTGCATCAAGGGCCAGAGGCCTGTATTTTCCAGCCTTAAGATCTGAATCAAAGGTGTATGTTCTCTAGCCTCAAAGGTCGGGACAGTGGCTCTCAGCCAGGTATTTTTTTTTTTCCATTTGACAGGTGAGGAAACTGAGGTATAGAAAGGCTGAGTCATTTGCTGAAGGGTACATAGCTAGTAAGCTAGGTATTGCATCTATATCCGAACTCATGCTGTGAATATTGTAATGGCCACTGTGTCAGTCCTGTATAAGAGAACCTGAATCTAACAGTACTGCTAGGGCTGGTATTGATGATTAACAATAGATGTTAACAACATGATAAAGATGAATACTTTATGAAATATACAATTTTTCTTTTGACCATCATTTGATCTAAATACTAGCTTTGTAACTAGTTGTCACTCCTATTTTACAAAAGAAAAAATGTGTTGAAATATGAAATTAAACCCCACTGCTACAGAATTACATTTTTTCTTATAAAAATAACCCTTTGGTATCCTACTGCCCAGCAGTGTGACGATAATTAACAATAATGTATTATATAGTTCTAAATAACCAGAAGAGAGATTTTTTTTTTTGTATCTCACTACAAAGAAATGTTAACTGCATGAGGTGATGGATATGCTAATTACCCTGATTTGATTATTACATAATATATGCATGTATGAAAAACCCACATTGTACTCTATAAATATGTATAGTCATTATGTGTCAATAAAAATAATCCTATAATCCTGCTTTTAAGAGGTATCCATTCCTAACACTTGGGGACATGTTTCCCATAGGTATGTATAAAATGTGTATTTCAAATAAATAGTACATTATATAAAGTATTTCAGACCATGAAGGCATTATATGAGCTGATTTTTCAGAATTCTTCCCAGAAGGGATGTTTAAGTTTATTAATTTTATAATCTAATATATTTGTTGAAGATTTATCTCTCTTTTTATTCATGAATGCGTGTGTTCATGCAACACACATCCCATGTGTAAGGATACTTGAGGAGGCCAGAAAAGGGCTTCATATTCCCTGAAGCTGGAGTTACAGGTGGTAACTACAGAACTGCCCAATGTGAGTTCTGAGAACAAAACTCAGGTCCTCTGGAAGAGCAAGAAGTACTCTTAAAAAGATACCTTTTCCAGGTCCATAATGTAACTTCCTAACTTCAGAATATTCTATAAACATCTTCAGTGCAATTGAATATTCTTCTGCAACATTATTATACGTATTGGTTTTCATCGTGTAGACATTATGTACTGTACTCCTGATACTTTCTCGGGCTGGGGCTGGGGTGATAATGAGGATAATAATACAAACGGAGAGTAGAGATTCAGTAGTTTCACATCATTCTCAGAGAAAAGATTCAAAGCACAGTAGTTGATCATCACTTTCTTCAGATTGAACAAAGGTCCACAGTTCTCATAACTTATCAAGCTGCTAACACTTTAATTTTTGGTTGGACTTTGCAGTATCTGTACCTCTGTGTAGGTGTCTACCATTACCTGTAAAGGAAGCTCAGAAATTAGGCTGCCCCACTAATTAGGGCTGTGAAACACAGAATCAGTCCAAGGAGATGTTCAGGGCACTCTGGGGTTTCCTCACCTAGTTGACCTGGAGTCAGAGTCATTTGTGCTCTTTGGTTAATGTTTTGGTTGAGAAGTCTTTGGAAAAGACATCATCTTTCACCTTTTGATTTCTGTTCTATTTCCTAGCACAGTGTTGGTGAAAGGGTCTCTCCTCCATGCAGTTTAACTTTTACTTGTATTCACTTAATATGGCAAACTCTCCAAATACTTTTACCTGTAAAGTGTTTGCCATATAAACATGAGGGCTTTGAGAACAATCCTCTAGAACTCACATTTTCAAACACAGTCCTGGTTGTACACACTTGTAATCCCAGCCCCGGGCAGAGGAGACAGGAGGATCCCTGGGGCTGGCTGACCAGCTAGTGTAGCTTGAATTGGCAAGCTTCAGGTTCAGAGAGAGACCCTGTCTCAAAACATAAGGTGGAGAGCAATTAAAGAGGACAGGCAGGCAACATCTACCTCTGGCCTCCAAACACACATGCACACACACCCTTCCACACACATGCCCACAGGAATGTCCACAAACACACAAAGAGTACTCAGAAAAGTGAGTAAGACTTAAGCACATGAAGATATCTGTGGTGGTTAGTGTTAATTGTCAGCATGAAAGAACGATTCCAGAATCCTTTGGGAGACGGCTTCTGGGCACACCTGGAAGAAACTAGCTTGACTGCATCGGTTGAAGCAGAAAGACCAGGCCTCTATGTGTGGCACCAGTTCCTGGATGGGATCCTAGACTGTGTGGTAAAAGGGAGCTGACATCCTGCATCCCTTTTACTTCTTGATTGTGGATGTCCTGTGACCAGCTGCTCCAGGTTTCTTGCTGCTTTTGCTTTCCCCATGAAAAACAGCAGTCTTGAACCCTGAAACGGAATGAGCCCTTTCTCTCTTAAGTTGCCTTTGTCAGAGTATTTTATCACAGCAGCAAGAAGAAAAACTCTGACAGTGTTGTGGGTCATCTTGGAAAGAAGTGAATCAGGTAATAACTGAAACTTTGGTACCAGCTTGCTGAGAGCTTAACTATTGACAGGTCTGTTTCCATCTCCCTCCTAATGTAGGGGGGTTCTGCATAAGATGACTTTTAGATCCCTCCCAAAAGGAGGCTCTTGTGGGAACTGTTGTTTAGTATGGCTTGAACTTGTTCTCTGACTCTTTTAAGACCCAGGAATCAGCATATGCTAAAGTAGTTCTTCTGCAATTTGGTTGCACTTGGAATTCCCTTGAGAAGCTTTAGAATAAAACAAAACTGATGTTGAGATCTCACCTCAGGGAATTTGATTTAAGTGACTAGCAAGCGACCTAAGCCTAGAAGTTAATCTCTTAACTTCCCAGTGAGTCTGAGTACAGCCCAAACCACTGTTTTCAAATGTTTCCCTTTTTCTTACTGATAGATAAGTGATCAATTACGGCTCATGCCTGAGCAGTGCTATTCTGACCCTAAAAATATCCTATTCTGACGGCTAAGTTCTCCAAAGTTGGTGACTCCATTTTGGCTGTATTCACATAGAGATCATCTGCCATACAGAAGTGTCCTGTCATGTGACAACTCGTGTTTGTGTTTGTCTGTACTTGTGCGTGTGGTCTTTTAGACCTGTTGCAAAGATTAAATGGTTCAAAAGAGCATTTGATGATTACAAATTATCTTGGCTAGCTTTTGAATCTTTCATATTTAAACATTCGTAAAAGTCAAATATAGTGCATTCATAACTTTAGGAGAGTGACACAGGCCCACAAGGTAATGGCCTTTGCTGGCTCTGCTCTACCACCATGCCATGAGCCACAGTAAAGTGGGATCTCCCTGACATAATGAACAGTAACATAATTTTGTTATTCTCCTAGTATGATGAAGCAGCAAGCCAAAATGAGCTTCTAGATACATTTTGACATGTGGGCCTTATTCCTAAAGAAAAGAAGCTATTGTGACTTGGGCTGTGTTCCAGAGTTCTGCAGAAATCCACATGGCAGCTTATTGTTGTGTTACAAAAGGTGCTCCAAGTATTTTTATTGAAGAGAATGAAATGCTAAGTTTAATTAGTCCTTTGGGCAGAATTTGGAATTTTTTCTCAGTGTGGCTGCTGGATCCAGTGTGAGCTATTGTTTGACACATGTAGGGGCAGCCTCAAAGGCCAGAAAACTACAAGCCCACCATAAGGGTTTCTAATTGATGCTACAGGGATCAAAAAATCCTCTTCCCTGTATCAGCAAAACACGACGTTAACATCACTAAGACAAACAAACCAACAAGCAAACAAAGCCAGCCATAGAATGGGAGGTCTAGAAGTTGTAACCAGCTTGAGTCAAGTCAAGGTCTTTTAACTAATAATCTGAGAATGCTTGACCCTTATGAGTAGATGTGGTTTGAGAAACTGTGTAAGGCTAATCCAGTTAGGATGTTTTTAATTTTAAAAAAGGATAAACTGAAAATATACATGCAAAAACATCTAAATTGACATTGACTGATGCCTTAACAAAGATTAATGTAAATGTGCTTTTAAGACTTGGGCTCAGAAGGCTGGAGAGATGGCTCCGCAGTTAAGAGCACTGTCTGCTCTTCCAGAAGTCCTAAATTCAATTCCCAACAACCAAATGGTGGCTCCCAACCATCTCTACTGGGATCTGATGCCCTCTTCTGGCATGCAAGTGTACGTGCAGGTAGAGCACTCAGTTACATAAACTAAATTAATAAATCTTAAAAAAAAAGAAAAAGACTTTGGCTCTGGTCTTGGAGTTCTGCTCAGAGAAGGAAGATTCTAGGGCAGAGCAGAACACCCCAGGATTGCAGAAAGCAGAAGCAGAGGTCCACCGGGAAAGGAAGCATACTTCGAAACTAGTATTAAAGTTCTGCGTAAGAGACTGGTCAGTTGACCTACAGGTGCCCACGAGGATCAGTAAAGAACATCGATTCTCAGTAGGAATCCCTGAGGTGACAAGAGCAGACATTGTCCTGCTGCTCTTTCAGTGGTGCTGTTTCCAGAGAGCCCTCAGCCCTCACTAACATCGGCTCAGCCCTTCTGGTAGCTTATGTGACTCGTATCCTGCAACCACCATGCAGTGGCAACATTAAAATGTCCACAGGACGATGAGCAGGTTACCTCTGCACAGACCTGAGGTTTGCCAAGCTGGGACACTCACTTGTGCCATCAGTCCATCAGTCCACAGCGGGTACTATCAGCTGTGCGTCGGAGACAGTGTGTTCATTGAGGACAGTGTTGTGCCTTTCCTCCTGTCCCATTTAAACCAAGGCAGCGACAGCAGCACATCTATATTTTTGTGTGCCGGTTTCCATGCACCATGAGCACGGTTTCTTTTTCCGGAAGCAAATGATTAGTGTCCTCGACAGACATGGGAAGAAAGAGAGCTGGAAATTTGAAAAAGAAAAAAGATGAAATTACAGGGCAGTTTTTCTTTTCCATGTCAGGTTTCTTCTGCACTTTTTCTGTGCAGTAATCTGAAAGAGCTGTTCCCCATAAATCTTGTGTATTTGAATACTTGGTCCCCAGCTGGTGGCTGTTTGGGAGAGACTAGGAGATGTGCCCTTGTTGGAGAAGGTGTGTTACCGGTGGAAGGTCTTAAGGTTTCAAAAGCCCCTGCCATCCGCAGTGCACTTTCTCTGCCTCCTGCTTACAGCTCAAGATGTGAACTCTCAAATGTTTCTGTTGTCAATCCTTTGCTCTGCCATCATGGCCTCTAACCTTCTGAAATCATAAGCCCAATTACATGCTTTCTTTGGTAAGTTGCCTTAGTCACATTGCTTTGTCCCAACAATTGAGAAGTAATTAATACATACAGCTGTTTTCCTAACATACAGCGGCAGCACAACTTTTGGTAGAACCTCTAATTTGGTAACCAGACAAGGCAGTGTGTACCCTCAACACCGCAGCCATAGAAGGTGACTTCACAGCTGACATTCCCTCCTCTCTGCAGCTGTAGAAGCATCTGTTCTGGGGTGTTTATTGTGTTGACTCGGCACTAGGGAAGCTGCATGGGGCAGAGTACTGCTCCTGCTATAGGGTTTCCAAATAAGTCCCCAAGCTGCTGTTAATGTGTGCCATTGCTGGTTTTATAATGAGGAGACCTCCCTTTGCCTGGATTGGGACTGGGGTGGTCAGTATGCATCCTCAGGGAAGAGTGAAGAGAGAGGCAAAGGGGTGAATGAACTACTTAAGACAATGGAAGGAACATGTGCAAATGTATTTGAGGCAGCAAGGGGGCGAGCATTAAAGGAACTAACAGTTTAAAGGGCTCTACCCAGCACTAGGGAGCCCGAGGCAGGCAGATCTGAGTTGGAGGCCAACCTGGTCTACAAAGTGAGTTTCAGTACAGTCATGATTACACAGAGAAATGCAAAAAAACAAAAAGGAAGGAAGGAAGACTGTTCTGCCTGGGTTGGTTAGCAGAAAAGAAGGGGCCAAACTATGCAGAGCCTCATGGGTCATGGCTGAGCTTTGGGCCTTTATCCTAAAAGCGCGAAAAGCCGCTGAAGAGGCAAAGCTAGGGAAGTAATGTGTGCCGCTTGATAGTTTTAAAGAATCCTGTGGCTACAGATGGCACTGCAAGAGTGGGGCCGTTGTTTAGCTGTCAACACAACCTAGAATCATCCGGAAAGAGAATCTTAATGAAGAATTATCTAGACCAGATTGACCCGTGGGCATGTCTGTAGGGGGTATCTTGATTGCTCTCATTGATAGGAAAGACCCATCTTCAATATGTGCAGCTCCGTTTGTTTCATGGCCGGACACTGAGCTGTATGCGAGGGAAGAAAGCTCGCTGAGCAGAAGCTGGCAGGCAGCATGGGTGCTTTGTTCCCCTCTGCTCTTGATTGTGGCCGTGCTGCGACTAGCTTGAACTCCTGCCCTGACATTCCCCAAAGTGATGGACTGTGGCTAGGAATTGTAAGCCAAGTAAACCCAGAGGTTTTGGTTTGTTTTCTAGGTATTCTGTGACAGCAAAAGGTATTTTGTTTTGTTTTCAAGGTATTCTGTGACAGCAAAAGAAATGAAACACAACAGACCAGGATGAGGCATGGATTCAGATGTGCCAGGCCAGAGGACTGGGCTGAAGACAGAGCAGTATGATGGAGAAGAACGGAGCATGCAGGCTGCATTGATAAGGCTCAGTGGCCAGCCTGGCGTGGCAGCAGTGGTGGACGAAATGCCTGTCTCTAAGCTGTCTCGGGAGTTCACCTGACTGCCCTGACCATTATCTCCACTTCTGGATTATTTGAGTTAACGCTAGACAGACAGAGCCCCAAACTAAGTGTGTGCTCAGAGAGAGTCTACCTCATGAATAAAAATCACACTCTCCTGTGATTTTTTATTCATGGAGCAATTGTACCTAGAGACAACTCAATAGGAAAACTATTAATAACTGGTGATAATATCATCTCACTGCTTCAAAATAAATGTTTTTCATTTTCAGAAGTTCTAAGTTCAGTTACTTGCAATATTTCTGCTTATATGGTAGCAAGGATCTATAAAATCAAGATGCAAATATCTTAGGCTTCTTATGGCTTATTATAGGAATGGTTATTTTCTTGGAATTATTTCGGTAAATTTACATATGTAATCCACTGGAATATATTCATTTCAAATGACTGAGAGTGATTTTCCCTCTTTTTCCTCATGGAGTAATGAGTTTTATTTAATGACCTGGCATCGCCATCTCTAGACTGTTAACAGTTGTTACCTGCCTCAGCAGGTCAAGGTTCTGAGGGAGTGTGTGACACCTCTTTTCACTTCTAAATTTCACTGCTTTCCTTTATGTGACACTCCCCTTCCCATCTTTAACCCCATCTCTTCTCTCAGGTTCCAGCTTCCTCTCTCTCACTATGGAGGCTGCCTTGATGGAAGTCAATGAGAATGTTTAGGTAATGTAGCTATCAAGGGGAGCCAGGTCCCTGAAGTCCTCCTCCTGCACTTTGACTGTGCATTTACTTCAAGTGCAGTCCTTTTGCATTTAGTCCTCAAATAAAATGCTCTTTGTTACAATGACATGTCTTTCTCTAGGATAAGGCAGAACAGTCTATCAGTCTGATGTGGATTTTATGGCAGTTGGCAGATTTATTTGTGTGGGAAATTTTTACAGTGGTTGGTTACCTTTTTTTTAAGTTTCCATTTGGATCAAGAGGGATTTTATTTCTTAACTAGGATTATTTCTTTATCGGATATTAATTTGGAAGTATTTTTCCTTTATATATCAAAGTCATGGAGATGCTACATGGTTAATTTTTTTTTCTTTTTAACTAGATTATCCCCATATCAGGTATTTCATAAAGCCAGGATAAATGTATTTAAGAGAAAATATCCATCTTATAAGTAATAGTTTCTCCAAATATAATGAGGTCCATTTAAATGAATACCTGAAATAAAAATAATCCCCACAACAGTTCTAATGCACTTTGTATCAGGCCCGTTGAGTTCTTTTAAACCCTATTTAATAAATGCCTGATTAATAAATAATCCTGTTAAATGAATAAAGCCTGGTGTGCCAAATGGAGGCATACAAAGCAATCATGATCAGACTTGTTATGGCCGAATGATAGATGAATAAATCTACTGTGCAATTAATCTATGACTGAATTATGATGAAATCCCCGTGACTATTAAATCTGTTAGAATAGATTTATCATCTTTCAAACAATTGTATTCTAGGAACCTAACAAAAATACCATTATCTGCAGCTCATCAGAGCATGGAGAGATCTCTTATCTGTTCATTTACTTTGGGAGAAATATCCTTCTGTGTAGTCAGACCCAAAGGTTTATAGTCACTGGGGGCAGACCTCAACCAGAGTGATGTGTACTAGACTGCTAATCAGGGAGCAGTCAGATCCGAGTCTGTTTGGTCAGACTCCATTACATTGTTGTGAACAATTCTACTCTTTAAAAAAGTTGGAAAGCAAGCCACAAAGACACAGTCTATGCTATTTTGAACTATTGTGCAATGTGGTCCCCCCTTCCATTTTGAATGCCCATGTGCATTGAGGACTGTTTTAACATCCTGAGGACCAGTAGGGCATCACACTGATGCAGCTTTTGTTCTTTAGTCTTGTATTTTCATGTTGTACTTTTAGACAGGTATGTATTTACTGATTTAAAAATGTCCCTCCCATTAACTCAGCATGTTTTGAGCTGAGTGTTGGATCATGAATACTTAGATCAGGGCATAGTGAAGCCAACAGAGACTTCAGGTCAAATAACAAAGCCATGTAGAATGCGGTTAAAAAAAAAAGTTTGTTTTGAGGGAGCTATAGCTGATATTTCAAAACCAGTCCTTTTCTCTTTTAAACCAATGTTAGGAGATTTAAAATACAAGATTTTAATAAAAGGTAGATATACATAGTGATTAGAAAAATGTGGTCTTCAATCAAGGACTTTATTTTGATAATTTTTTCTAGATATTAGAAGAAATTATGTATAGTAATAAATAGGAAGGATAAATAGGCATCTCCTTAAATACACACACACACACACACACACACCACATTTTGAATATGAATTCAAGTTTTAGTATATGCTCAAGTATGAACTATGTTGATAAACCTAAAACATTGCTTTATATTAAATCTAGCTTGTTCTTTTCACTCTGAGTAGCAGGGCATCGTAAGCTTGTATGTGTGTGTGTGTGCATGTGTGTATACCATATACTTTGTGTGTGTGTTTGTGTGTGTACTCTAACCATTTTCTTCTAATACTGAGTAACAAATGAGTACTTTATATATCTGCACGTACATCAGACCTTTTTTATTTGCATAATGATTCATGGCCAGTATTGTATATCTAGCAGAGTTCTAAGGGATTCTTTGGTATGGGGTTTAGAGTATAAAAAAAGAAAGACAAGTTATGAATTCAAAGACTTACCATTTAGAGTAACAGAGGAAATACTTGATTAGAACATTATTCTAACACACCACTTGGCCATTTAAAAACTTCCTTCTGGGAGCTGGAGAGAAGACTTAGCAGTTAAGAGCACTTGTTCCTGCAAAGGGCCCAAGTTCCGTTCCCAGCACCCACATGATGGCTCACCACTCCAGTTCCAGGAGATCTGATGCCCTCTCTGGCTTGTGCAGGCAACAGTTACACATGCAGTGCACAGACACACTATAAGCAATACATATATGCATAAAATGAAATAAAATTGTTTTTAGAAATTAAAAAAAATGTTTCTGAGGGTTAGGGAGATAGCTTAGACATAAAGAAGGTACATGTGGTGTGAGCATGAGGACCTCGGTTAGGCCCTCAGACAAGTGTAGTGGTTCATATTTCTTATCCCAGTAATGGGAGGCTCATGGGGTCTTGCTTCCAGCCTTGCCTAATCACTAAGCTCTAGGCCAATAAAAGACTCTTGTTTCAAAAATTAAGGTGAATGGCTCCTGAGGAATGACATCCAAGGTTGGCCTCTAGCCTCCACATCCGAACATTCTCATAATCATGACATATGGTATGATTAGTGGAAAGTTTGTTTTTCTACGTGGTTATTTATTTGCGCAAGTAAAATGCATTAAATAGTTTGTCTTTTATTTCCTGTCTTTAAAAAACAATCGCCTCAATCGTTTATCCATATGGTATATAGCCACAGAAAATGAAATCAATATGAAGTGTGCACTCCCATGCCCATTGTAGAACTGTTCACAATTGCCAAGCATGGCAGCAACTTAAGCAGTTCACACATGAACAAGAAAAACATCCTGTCATCCATGACAACAAGGATGGAACTGGGGATAATTATGAGAAGTAAAATGGGCTAGGTACAGAAAAAAGAGGCACTGTCTGATGTCACTAATATGTGGAATACTGAAGAAAAAAAAAAGTTGATCTAGTAGAAGTGGAGAGGAGAATGGCAATTACTAGAGGCTGAGAGAGTAGGGAGCAGGGAGAGATGGGAAAAGGTTCGTCAATTGGTATAAAGTTCAATTAGAGTAAGAATTTCTGGGGCTGTTTAACAGTAGGCTAGTAGGCAGTAACAACCATGTGCTGTACACAGCAAAAAATTAGGAGAAAGGAGTTTTTAATGTTTTTACTAGGAAGAAATAAATATTTGAAGACTTAGATGTTTAACTTATTTTAAAGGTTATATGATGTATATGTATAACAAAATATCACATGGTGCCCCATTAACATGTATATGTTTATGCTTTCATGTATCTATTAAACATAAGCTTTATTAAGACTCCCTATAGTAAAGTACAGTGTAAAAAAATAGTCATAAGGGAAAGGAGGACAGAAGCAGAGGAGTTCAGATCTGAAGGAGACAGAGGTTTTGAGGCAGACTTGAGTTTATGTTAGCAGCCATCTGCTAAAAGCAGGGTACAGGGACTAGTTTGAATGTTGAAGAAAGAACGTCTGTTGTGATCGGTAGAAAGCTTGGGGATGGACAGATGGCTCAGCAGTGGAGTGTTTGTTGTTCTTAACAGAGAACAGGAAGTTTGGTTCCCAGCACCCACATGGACTGCTCACAACCACTTCTAACTGCAGCTTCCTGGAATTCGGTGCCCTCTTCTGGCCACTGCAGCTACCATTACACATATGCTCATTCAGACATTTGCACAGGCACGCGCGCGCACGCGCATGTGCGCACGCACGCACACACACACACACACACACACACACACACACACTAAATCTTTAAAAAAATAATGTCTAAAAAAAACAAAAAAGTTAGGAAGCTTGTTGGAGTTCATGAGAGTCCAGCATGGACTTGATTAACAGTCAAGGTCCTTGTGACTTCTTTGACATCCCTGAAAGCAGTTAGCAGCCGTGGAAAAGACGATGTGGTTGGTAAGATTATCCAAAACTCAAGGGTAGGATTCGTGAGATGGGGCTCAAAAATGGTCATAAGTGCACTACTGAGACTAGAGGGCGCCTACACTCTGCTCCCAAATAGCTCATTTACAGTTTTTAAAATGTGGCTCAAAAGAGAGGCACCAACACTGAAATGGCCTTACGGCGTGAGTGCTGATCAGAACCTGTGCCAAGAGGGCCGGTCACTCAGCTTCCGCAGGAGTGCGCCTCTGTTCACCGTGCAGCTTCAGCTCATGAGGTTTCTTTGCAGACATGCTTTCCTGGGTCATTTCTTCCTCGCTGTCTGCTGCTCAGGTCTGCAATACTCTCCTAAAGCGGTCTAGTCAAATGACTTCAGGTGTGTGTGTTGGGGGTCGGAAGTCACCTTGACACTGGCTATCCAAGGGACGTGCTATGGGTTCCTGGCTGCTTTTTAAATACAGATGAGCTATAGTGACAAAAGATATGACACTTTTGGACTGCTTCATTTTTTTTTATTATAGCTTGATGTAAATTCAGCATATGAATAATGCTTGCAGGTAAATTAGCATTGTGAAGAAAGGATATACCATAATATAAAGTAATTTAACATTTATAATTCGAGAGACCATTTATTAAAGAAAATACCATTATGTAATAATGAGGCTCATAATTTCTTATGGAAATAATACTGTATTAATTTGATGTATTCATACTAACAGTGAACATGATATTTAAAATTTGGCTGTCACATAATTATGCTGCTACTTTGTGAAATGTTATACTGTCACCTACAAAAAGCCCTTCTTTGAGTGAAGATCCACGATCTTTAGCTTTAGATGGCAGGTTGTAATGTGCTCCTGAGGTATTTTTAAGTGAAGAGGTGGGGGAAAAAAAGCCTCCTGGCTGAGTCATGAGCTGAGAATTCTTTCTTCCTGATCCGCCAGGGCAAGGCTCTCTAGGATCACACTGGCCTTCAGCAGAGAACGAGGAGACATTCCCTAGTTCCACAAATCGGAAGAGTCCTTGGGTCAGGGTGTTAGGCCTGGAAGGAAAAAGGCCAACAGACAGGCATTGGCTTTGTAGTTGTTGCTTAAACAATGAGATGTTCAAAGGGAGAGCAAAAGCTAAAGGTGGTAAAGATTTAATTCTGTTCTACTCAGCAAACAGCAGTGTTAGGGCTGTGAGCGACCATTTGACACAGACCTTTTAGCTCCTTGGCTCTTTATTTTTCTGTAGTGCTTTAAGAAGTATGTTTCGAGGAAGCTGTGCTTGAGTCTGTCGCCTTAGACCTCTCCACCACTCTGGCTAGGGTCAGAAGGAAGAGGAGGAAGACTGTCCCTGTCAGTGGACTGGAGAAGGGGTATGGGAAGAGATGAGAGAGGAAGGTGGGATTGGGAGGGGGCTACAGCTGGGATACAAAGTGAATAAATTGTAATAAATTTAAAAAATTTTTTTTAAAGAAGTATGTTTCTTTAGGTGGTGTTGGCCACACCTTTGATCCCAGTGCTCAGAAGGCAGGGGCAGGTGGAACTCTGATTTCAAGGCCAGCGGAAAGCAGGTCTTGAGAGTGTGTTCCAGGACAGCAAGGGCTACACAGAGAAACCCTGTCTTAAGGGCTGGGGTGGGGGTGGGGGTGGAGAATATGTTTCCAATAGAAAAATGATGTAATATTAAAGGGCCTGAAAAGGTTAGGGTCGCTCCAGCTGTGTGATAGAGCACTTGCCTTGCTGGTGGGAGGCCCTGGGTTTACTGCAAAAGAAGAAAAAAAAAAAAAGTGAATCAACTTCCCATATGTTGGAATAAATAAAAAAAAAAAAAAGTGAATCAACTTCCCATATGTTGGAATAAATAATGGCTCCAAGTTTACTAATGGATAGGAAGGAAGCCACAATGTACAGATATATTTTTGACTGGCATTTGATAACATTTCAGAAGTGAGAAGAAGTTGATAGTGGGTAAGGCAGAAAAGCAGACATATTTCTTACCGCAATATTTTCTAGCTGTCACTGGCAGTGTGTTTTCTTAAAAACTGATAGCCAGTACTATTTATATACTTACAATTTCTGGTCAGATTAGGGTGGAAGGTTGTGGTACCTCCGTATATAAAATAGTATAATAATGTTCTGTTCTTTTTAGCACAAATTTGTTACATGAAATGTCAGATGAGTCACTTTGCTCATGTCAGCTATCTGAAAGTAATGGAAGGATGGCACTGTGGAAGTCCTGTAATTCATGCGCTGGTGTAATGGAGCAAATGAAACGCAGAGCTCTTGTACAGGTCCAATTTCAGCACCTCACGCTTACCTGTCAGTCAGCAAAATTGTCCCTGAATAAAAATGAACCCCATCTGAGAGGCAGAGCGTTTTAATATACATCATATTCTTTGACTCTGTTGTGAGGGAGCGGCTGCGGGAAAAGAGAGAGAAGGGTGCAGAAAAAGACATTGAACAGCCCCCCCCCCCCTTCCTGAGGGTGCTCAGAATCTTGCTTGCACCGATGCCCACAAAAAGGTTTGGGTTTGCCCTCTCTGCCCTGGGCTGTTGACAAACTTCAGCAGCGCTGCCTTCCACACCTCCATATCCCTCATCACTGTGGGAAGGTATGCTTCATCCCAGACAGTGAGAGATTTGTCCACTTGGGATGTGGAGACCCAGTTTCAGACAAGAAACTTTGTCTGGGTGCAGCTAAAAGACTTTGTTTATAGCTATGACAATTAAAAATGGGCGTCACACAAAAGTCAGAAATGCTCTTCCAGGAGTAATTACCGTGGCCCCAAAGCAACTGCTATTCTTTGGGAAAACCTTTCTCTTAGAATGGGCTCCTACCTATTGAATTGCTTCTGTATGAGCAAGCATCTTATAGAAGTGAAGTGTCTTTTTTTTTTTTTTTTTTTTTTTTGACCAATTCCTTGTGGTTTTTGAAAGGCAAATGGGAAAGTTGGGAATTTGTGTGCTTCAGTGCCCACGCATCTGGGTTCCTTGTGCCTACCTCTAAGAGTCAGGATTTGTTCTACCTTTAAAATGTCTGTTTTCCATTTCTGTGTTTCAAGACTCAAAGTGCTTACAGGAACCCAAGAAGCTATTGAAAACCAGTAATGACTAGTTCTTCTAAATGCTAATGATTGAGAATGAACTAGCAATCAGAGCTCAAAAATAAAATAAAACAAAACAAAGTGTGCCGTATTAGACGCGATAATAATTAAATCAAGCCAAGGTGCCCTGTACTTACAGCTCCACTAATGCTGAAAAAATTATGAGTATGTAGAAAATTTACATAAATCCTCTTTAAATGATGTATGTGGGGGAAAAAGAAAGAAAGAAAAACCATGGTCACAGGACTGAATTTATTTTAATCCCTTGGTTCAAGTGGTCCTAGAAATAATCATACTTGTATCAATCTATATTGCATGACTTTTGTAAGATGTGAAAATAGTGTTTTTCACTAAATTGTCACTTATTATTGTTCATTTAGGGCCACTAACATAGAAAAATTTCTCAGCTACAGTGTCAAAAGAATAGGGACAATTTGATGTTTTCTTTTGATGCTGTTTGTTGATATCTAGACCACTGTAGCTTGATTGCCTAACATTAAACCTGTAATAACAGCGCAATCATAGCAGTATCATCATGAATGTTGTTACAATGGAAACAACATTTACGCGGCCTCAGGATGGTAATTATCAAACTTTTTGTCATGAAGCGCTTATTTGCCAGCATTGATCTGCCCCGGCCGGTTGTTAGCTCTCCCCATCTGAGGCGCATTGATTGTATAATCAGTAGATAGAGGCTGTGGGCAGATGAAATTCAGTGTGGTTGGGCAAATTATTGGCTGCTTGCCTGTTGACCTGGACCCTGCTGGTTATACCTTGGACGCTGGTGGGATTATCACTCATTTCAGTGACCCTACTTTACGGCAGAGCACTTCGTATTATTATAAAAGATAAATGCCATCCTGCTTGCTGCAGTTTGTGGCTGTCCACACAAATGGCAGAAGACAGCCAGTCTGAAGACTCACATCGTAAGTATGTCGCAGAAGAAATCAGAAAGAAATGCTTCCAAACACACCCTGTTGTTGATTTGCCTCTCCGTATGAATTTAATAACTAAAACTTGTGTTTGCATCTCTCTGATGCTAATGAAGAGATTTCCTAAATAGAATTCTATATTGTGTGCTAAGTAAGGATCATGACAACATATCAGTTAGGAATGCCACTGAGATGTAGACTGAGCTAGGCACTCAGGCTAAGATCATAGTGACTTAATGGCAAGGCTAAAAATTACATTTGTGTCTTCTGTCTGTGGATTCAGTTTATCCTCTATTGTTACGCCTTATTGAGTTATCTAGCCAAACTATTAAATATAACTGTCCAAAAGATCTAAGATTTTATTTCTTGATTTAAAAAAATGCCCCAATGTTATTGAAATAAATAACTATGTAGGATATTTTGAGACTGTTTGAGTTATTAAACGTAACATTCCAAAGGCCAAGGTCTAGCAGGGAACTATATGCACAAACAAAATAATTTTAAATAGAGGGCAATAGAAATTTATTTACAGCTTGAATTGCATTTTATATAAAGGGCAGTGTGGGTTTAATTCCTTTAGCCATGTTTTGTCTTCCTGGTGTCCTCTTTCCTCACATGTAGGATCATTCTACCCAGTAAGTCTCTAAGTGCTGACATTGCATCTTAATGCCAAGACCAGCTCTTCAGAAACAGCATGGGAGCATGGGACTGGTATTGATAGCCTATTTTTGATAGTCAAATCACTCTACCAATACAAATTTTAAGCCTGACATTGTTTGCAATAGCTAGTCATCCTTTCTCTCTGAAAAGAAAAGGGCATATCTCCCCAACAGTGCAATGCCATGAAACTCTTAATGTTTTGAAAATGATCATTTGACTTTCCAAATAGCAATAAAGATGAAGGGACATTTACATATAGTCCCATGTTTCTAAATGCCTGGTTGTGCCTGAGAAACGGTCTCATTCTTTTTGCCAGCCCCTTGCCCATTGTTTTCATAAAGGTCAGTGGTTACCTGCTCATTGTATTTTAAAGGCACACTCGCAGCAAGCAGTCTTATAAGCAAGTCTAGAGGCACTGCATTCCTCTTTGAGCTTAAGTTCTGCAGCTACTGAATTGTGATTGGGCAATGATTTATGTTCTATTCCTTGGAAAACATTTTATATTCTTATTTTTAAAAAGCAGTGTGTGAATTCTGATCCTAAATAGTGCAGAAGAAGATGGGTGAAGAATGTGAAAGTGGCATACAGAGCTGTTTGCACACTGACATAATAACGCTTCATCTCTTTGTGAGTACCAGAGAAAATGGCTGCTTGAGTTCTCCTTTCACACACTGCCAACTACACCAGGCAGATAACTACAAGGGTTTCTTGAATTTTAAGCTGTTAAAAAAGCAAAACAAACTATGGGAGACCATTTTAAAGTGAGGTTTTGCAATAGGCCCTGGCAGACGAGACCACACCAGAATGGAGTCACTCATGCTAAATGTTACCTAATCAAACTGAAGCTTTAAGAAAGCAGATAGATCCACAGACTAGATTTTCTTTATAGATAGGGGATTCCAGACATCTGAGCCAACATAATAATGAAGTGCACCTTGCTTTAATTAAAATAAATAAATAAATAAAAGAAACCAAATGTTAACAGTCAGAGGCTTTGGGTTTCCTCCTCCTCCTCTTTTTCTTCTTCTCTTCCTCCTCCTCCACCCCCTCTTCTTGTTCTGTTGCCTTGTTTCCACCTTTAAAACTGTACAGATCTGGGGCAACAGAGGTGGCACAGTGCTGCTGAGAGGTGGCACTAGCTGCTCTTACAGAGGACCTGGTTCAGTTTCCAGCACTCAAGTGGCAGCTCCCAACTGTCTGTAAAGTAACTCCAGTTCCAGGTGATCTGATGTCCTCTTCTGGCCTCTGCTGGCACCAGACACACACAGTGCACATACATACATACCAGCAAAACACTCGTGCACATAAAATAAAAATAAATTAATTTTTATAATCCACTGTTCTGCTACTGTTCAAGCAGAGCTCATTCTATTTTGTAGGGTGGAAGTTGCCCGGGTACACAAATCACATATAAAAACCAATTGAATCTGTGCTTAAATTTATAAGATCATCTTTTACAAAGGCTTCCAAAAGAATTCTAAATCTGTGGGCACATTCCTTTCCTTTATCTTATTGCTGCTGAAACACTCAGTAATTTCTAGAAGAACATGGTTCTCTGAAGTTGTAACTCTTCTGGTACCCTCTTCCTAAATTAGCATGACGGAAACTCTCATGCGGTCAGTTATTTGTGTGTTGACTCTCGTATGCTGTTCACTTCCTGTGTCTGACCTACTTTAGTGGTGTCTGCATTGCTCAGTGTTATTCTCTGTGTACAAAGAGAACTTAAATACCTGTTACAATGGGATGGACGTTCAGTTAGCAGGTTTTGAGTGCCTACTGCATGTGAAGCCAGCCAGTAAGCATCACATGCGGTCCCTGCTCTCAAGATCTCACAGTGGGGGAAAGAGGCAGGCATGCATTAAGTGACTAATTAAATGATTTCAGTGCTGTTTTCATTGCAACAATGTGTGCGTAAGTGACATTTAAGGCTTTTCCAAGAAGAAGTCTGATCAAGAGATAGGGATGTAGTCCAGTGGTAGAGCACTTGCTTTGCAGGCACTAGTCCCTGAGTTTGATTCCTAGCACATGTATACACACACACACACACACACACACACACACACACACACACACACACAGGAGGGAAAAAAACTATTTTCATCTACACAGGAGGAGAAGAAACTATGCTTCTTCAAGACAAAAAAATTTTTGAAAATCAGTTTGTAGGACTGAATTTATCTTTCTAAAAGAAAATGTACACTTTATAAGTACACATTCCAGTGAGTTTAGACAAGTATATAAAATACATCATCCACACATTAGTGCAGAGTTAAGTTTGTATATAAGCATCTACACAGATACTGTTACATTCTCATCATCACCTCAATCAAGATATACTATTATCACTGAAGAAACACACATTCTCTTTCCCAGGGTGCAATGCTGAGCTCTTCCGGGCTTCCAGGAGTTCCAGATGCGTGAAATCATGCAGCAAACATTCTCTGTGTCTGCTTCTTTAGCTCAGCCTGCTGTTTTTGAGGTTCATCTCTGTTGTGTCTGCATTACTGGCATTTTCGTTATTGCTGCTGACTCATTATCTTTTTGTTTTTTTGTTTGTTTGGTTTTTTTTGTTGTTGTTGTTGTTTTGAAACAGGGTTTCTCTGTGTAGCCTTGGCTGTCCTGGGTTTTTTGTAGAGTGTGCTAGCCTTGAGCTCACAATGGTCTGCCTGCCTCTGCTTCCCCAAGTGCTGGGATTACAGATGTGCACCACCAGCCCAGCTAACTCTGTTTCTCTGTTTCATTTTCTCAGCCTGTTGTTGATGAGGTTAGGTGAAAGCAGTGCCCTGTCCTTTTGACTGTAGAAATGCACCACAGTATCAGGGACATTGCCTTACATTCACCCCATATGGGAACCCACATTAAAATAAATTTTTTTGTTTTTTTTATTACATTAAAATAATTTTATCCTCAAATCAAAGTCTGTTAGAAAGACATGCCCCACCTATAGAAACTGCTTTATTGGGAACTTATGGCTAACATTAAATGCTCTTTAAGTTGTCAGTAAAAAAAAAAAAAAAAAAAAATACAGACACTAGGATTGTTATCATGACCCTATGTTGCGGGATAGTTAGGAAATATAGCAGCATGTTGGATTCAAAGTCAAGGAAAACTGTCTTTGTGTGCTACACACAGAGCACAGTTCTGTGCATTAAAGGTGAGTGAGGCAGAATTCCTTCTCCAGAGGTGCTGTGGCTGAGTAGCCCTGCTCTGCATAGGGAAGTAAAACAATGAGACGGCCTGAGGGCTAAGCCAGGGCAGTGCTAGTGTCCAGCCTCCCACAGGGAGCAGCCTCTACCTCCTAAAGCTGGTCAGGTTAGGTGTGCTACCTTTAAAGATCCTGCGCTAGATGAAAGCATTGACCAACCAATTAGTCACTGCACAGGAGAGCCCGCAGCACTGGGTACTCCCTATCTTGGCTTTGCAAAGAGCAAATTGTACCAGATCGATTTAATTTCCTCTTCAAGAGATTGACAGTTTATAGCGACATTTAGGAAGCAGGATATGTAATTTATCTGAACTTCAGAAAAGATGTTTGCCTCAACCACGCGTGACATTTTAACACGAACTCAGATGATGTGGGGCCATCCAGGCTGTTCTGCAGTGAGGGCCCACTTCCCCAGCCAGTCACCTTTCTGAAACATCGTAAAAGGCTCTTGTTTTGTCAGTGTGTGCCCTCGCTCTGCAGTTTCTACCTGTGTCATAGATAAATAGCTGAAGACCACTGCCTAGGACTCAGTGAGGTACTTGCCCTGCAAGCATGGGACCTGAGTTCAGATCCTCAGCACACATAAAAGCCAGGCGTGGTCGTGCTGTGGGATGGAGACAGGCAGATCCCTGCAGGCCAGCCAGTGCAACTGCACTGATGAGCTCCTATCTCAAAGGATAAGCTGGAAAGTGACTGTGGACGACACCTGATGCTGGCCTCTGACTTCCACGTGATGCTCACAAGTGTGCATGTCCACTCATAAGCAAACACTCACATCAGCAAGTACTTACACCACACAGTACGCACACAGAAAGGAAACTCGTGTGTTGTGTTACAAAAGAAACCTTTGAAACAAATACTTTGTGAGACTGTTCAGTTGTTAGATTGAGTGCGCTTTAAACTATAAAAACAAGCCATTATATACTTTTTAAAGGGCAAGAGGCCCACAGTCGAAATAACGTGCTGTAGTTATCATAAACAGTACCAAAGAGAGAAGCAAGATGGGAGAGACGTGGCCATAAATATGATGGAGAAAGGCTGGGGAGCCACAGTTGGAACTTCATATGTATTTCACAAAGCAAACCTGTTGTTAGCTAAGATCAACACAGGATAATCACGGGATGGGTAAAGAGTGATATAATTTGCAAGCACAGGAAATAGAGAAATAAGAACTTTGTAATATTTAGTCAATCACGCTCACACTGTTCAGCTTTCACACTTTGGAGAAGCTAAAGGGTCCAGAGGAAAAAGGTTCTAAGTACGTAAGAAGATCAATAAATGTTTTTTGTTTTTTGTTTTTTTTTTAAATTAGGCCTAGACAAGAGTTTCATTCTTTAATTGGAGGTGCTGTCGCATTATATAGTAATTTATTGACTGGACAGGTAAGTGTCATCTCAGCATGGAAAGCTTGTGTGTCACCTCACCATAGAAAGCTTGCATGTCACCTCACTGAAGAGCAATTGTTTTGTTTTGATTTTCACAAAGAATGCCAAACAAATAAGAAAGATTTATTTAGTTAAATAAAGATAGAAGTCTCAGTACTGGAGTCACAAAACACTAAAATCTGTTGTCAAATGGTTCTGAAATGTCTTCTTCTTGGAAGCTGTTTGAAAACATAATGGCACCCTCTGTCCAAACAGTGTAAGTGTTGACGCTTTTAGATTTAGTCTGGTGGATCCAGAATCTTGACAGTGACAGGGTCACTTGGATTCCTCAACAACAACAAAATACTTGGTGTCTTGGTTTGGATTTCTATTGCTGTGAAGAGACACCATGACCACGGTGACTCTTATAAAGGAAAACATTTAATTGGGCTTACAATTTCAGAGATTCAGTTCATTATCATCATGGTGGAAACATGGAGGTGTGTAGGCAGACATGGTTTTAGAGAAGCAGAGAGTTCTATATCTTGACCCACAAGCGGACAAGGAGACACACATGGGATCTGCTGAACTAGAGTTACAGATGATTATGAGCCACAACAAGAGTGCTAAAGATCGAACCTGTGTCCTCTGGAAGAACAGCCAGTGCTCTTTACTCTACCATTGCTCTATCCCCGGAGTTCTTTGTATGTTCTAAGTATTGATGTCTAGCCTTTTGTCAGATGTGTAGCTGGTAAATATTTTGTTTTTCCCCATTCTGTAGTCTGTCTGTCCACTTGAACCATGGTGTCCTTTGCTGTCCAGAGCTTCTTGGTTCCTGTAGTAGGTTTTATGTTGTGAGTTGTTTTTCCTCTCATCCCTTAGCTCCTGGAATAAAAACTCATGAGACTCAATTATTACTTTACAAATACCTAGGCCGTATAGCTAGGCTCTTCTCTGTCTAGCGCATAACTTAAAACAAGCCATTTTTACTAATTTACATTCCGCCATGTGACTGGTTACCTCGGTTCAGGCACCATACGTTCATCCTCTTTATTTCTTTTTCTTTCTTTCTTTCTTTCTTTCTTTCTTTCTTTCTTTCTTTCTTTCTTTCTTTCTTTCTTTCTTTCTCTTTCTTTCTTTCTTTTTCTTTCTTTCTTTCTTTCTTCTTTCCTCTTTCTTTCTTTCTCCCTCCCTCCCTCCCTCCCTCCCTCCCTCCTTCCTTCCTTCCTTCCTTCCTTCCTTCCTTCCTTCCTTCCTTCCTTCCTTCCTTCCTTCCTTTTCTGGCCTCCTCAAAAAACAGGTAGCAATATATATGTGAACTTACAACTACATCCTCAATTCTATTCCATTTTTCAAAGTGCTTGTTTTTGTGCAAATACCATTTTTGTTTTCTTATTACTTTAGCTCTGTAGTAGAACTTAAAACTTGAGATGGTGATACTCCAGCAGCTCTTTTATCATTCAGAATTGTTTGGGCTATCCTGGGCCTTTGTGTTTCCATATGAAACTAAAGTTTGTTTTTCAATTTCTGTGAAGAGTTGATTTAGAATTTTGATGGGGATTGCATTAATCTGTAAATTGCTTTTGGTCATTTTCACAATATTAATCCTACCAGTTCATGAACATGGGAGGTCTTAAATTTATTTTAAGACTTTTTTGCAGGCATTTGTGAATGAAATTGTTTCCCTGATTTCATTCTTGGTATGTTCATCATTTGTATATGAAAAGGCTGTTTATTTTTGTGTGTTAATTTTGAATCCTTCTTTTTTGAGGAATGTATCAGTTTTAGGAGTTTTCTCAAAGACTCTATGGGTGTTTTATGTGTAAAACAATATCATCGTCAAATGAGGAAGCTTTGACTTCTTCCTTTTGTATTGTATCTTTATCTCTTTCATTTGTCTTATTGCTCTAGGTAAGAAGTGATTTATGTATGTTGACCCATCCCTGCATCTCTGGGAGGAAGCCAACTTGATCATGGTGGATGATCTTTTTGATGTGTCCTTGAATTTGGTTATTCAAGTGTCTTATTGAAAAGAAAAAAATTCATCTATGCTCATCTGAGAGACTGGCCTGCAATTTTTTTTTTTTTTTTTGGTTGGGTCTTTGTTTTGTTTTGATATCGTACTAATTCTGGCTTGATAAATCAAATTTGGAACTGTTCCTTTCTTTTCTGTTTGTGTAGAGTAATTTCAAGCATATTGGTATTAGTTCTTTGAAAGTGATAGAATTCTATGCTGTATCCATGTGGTCCTCCCCCCCCCCTTTTGTTTAGAAGTACTCAGCCTAATATTTGATATAGTAGCATCAAATGGATAAATACAGTGTCCTTATTAGTTTCTATCTGCTTGTTACATCAATCATAAGTCCAAATCTCTGACTATCGTACATTTATTGATAAGAGTCATTACCTTTTAGTTTAGTAGCAGTACACGTGTTACTTAGACAGAGCTTGATCTTTTGAGATGCTGCTTTTGAATTTGTTTGGTAGGATCAGGGAAGTGTTGTACAGGGCTATTTTTTTTTCAAACTCTTGACAAAATTTTCTGTATATTCAACATAATACTTATTGAACTGTGAATGTTTTTCCACACAGCTAGCAGAAACAAATGGTTCCTATTCTGTGTCCACTCTGCATACAGTTCAACAGGAATCTGTTGAAATATGCTCCCCATCTGGTTTTGTCATCCATCCGAACTTTAGAGCCACAGTTGATGAAAATGTGATCTCTTAAAGTTCAGTCCAGTCCTCGAGTAGCCAGGGCCACAACATTTCTCAAGAACCAATGAAGTCGTTATCAGCTGGTGAGGCTTGGTTGTGACTGTGCTCACATCATCACATACCTGTAAAACTGAACTGTGGGACACCAACTCCAGAAAATCCCACGAACACTCTAGAAGGAAGACACTGATTCTGTTGTTGTTATGTGCCTTGGTGTGTGCACGTGAGTATGAAGGTACACCTGTATATTTGGGCTTGTGAATGTTATGGCCAGAAGTTGCTTTCAGATTTCTTCTTCAATTGCGGTCTCTCTGTCTCTGTCGGACTCTCTGTCTCTCTGAACTCACAGAGCTTCACCTGCCTCTAGCCCACAGGTGCTAGAGTTTAAAAAAGGCCTGTACCGCACACCTGGTGCCTTTCATTGACTCTGGATCTCTTCTCTCTGACTATGCTAGCTGGCCAGTAAGCTGCAAGGATCCTCCTTTCTCTTTTCCTACCAGTGCTGAGGTTACAGACAGGCACTCTTATATGTGGCTTTTCAGGAGTACCGGGTACCTGCAGCAAGTTTCTCATGCTTATATGATAACCACTTTGCCAGCTGAGCCATGGTTCTAAACTTCTAAGGTCGACATGGTAATCAGAATTATGCATATTCAGCCTATTCTATTTTTATAACCAATAGAAAATTGAACATTTACTACAAAACAAAACAACTTTTCCAAAAAAAAAAAAAAGTCACATTTTTATAAGGAACATGAGTCTGTTAGCCATCAGATCTTACCGGGTAAAGTTTAGAATGACTAAAATTCTATTCAATAATTAAGCAATATCCAATGTTAGTTTCTTTTATGTTGCTGTAATAAAACACCATAATCAAGGCAACCTGTAAAAAGAAAGGCTAATGGTTCCAGAGGGCTAAGAATCTGTTACCATCACAGCTGGAAGGCATGGCAGTAGGCAGGCTTGTGATCAGTGTAGGAAGCTGGGAGCTCACATCTTGGACTGCAAGCCGGAAGCAGAGAAAGCAAACAAAGTAAGCAAAGCCTTTTCTTCTCAGAGCCTGCTCCTAGCGATGGACTTCCTCACCCCCTCAAACTGCCCAATACCATCACCTGGGAGCAGAGGTTCCAATACTCAAAACTATGGGGTACCCATCTCATTCAGAGCCCACACGGCTCCTCAGAAAATCACTTTCGAGGGTTTATTACGCAAGCGTCTCTGTTTGGGGCTGTCAGTATAGCAGTCCCCGGAGTGCATAGTGACTGACTGGTCCGTTTATCTGCAATGCTTTGATGAGCTGTGGTGTGACTGTTCATAAAGGTTCAATTCCCCGTGGACTGGTTAAGTATGTGCTAAGTTCTGCTCTTAGAAAAGTGGTATAATCTGTGAGAAGTGGATCTCCCTTAACTACTGCACAGGTCTATTTTGATTAGCTGGGATGAAAAAATTTTAAATCTCTTATCTAATTATTTGCATTGTTTCTATGATCGGTAGCTCACCAGCTAGGGAGAGCACCATCTTACCTAGAAAGAATGTCACTTTATGGGCTCTTTGTAGATTGTAATTTACGTTCTATTAAAAATGAGAATGTAGTGGATCATAGGTGGTGAGTGTGTGTGTGGGGGGTGTGGGGGGGGTGGGGGGTTTGGGTGTGCGCGTGCATGCATGACAGAGAGAGGAGGGAGGGAGGGAGGGAGGGAGGGAGGGAGGGAGGGGGGGGGGGGGGGGGGGGGGGGGGGGAGGGAAAGGATCGTGTAGCTCTGATGTTCTCAGCCCTTGTTGTTAAGGGACTATGAACACCTTTGATGTTTGATGTTACTGCTTATGATTTTTTTTCTCAAAGTAATGTTTCAAATATATTAAATTTAAATGCAGTAGTACCAAAAATGCACTGAAATAGAATTATAAAAAGATGTGCAAAATGGTCCAGGGAGCTGGTTCAGTCAATGAATGCTTACTGAGTAGGACCTGAGTTGGAGCCCTGGAGCTGATATAAAGGCTAGGCATGGTAGCATATGCCTATAATCCCAATGTCGGGAGGCAGAGGCATGAGGTCCTCACTGCTCTGTGGCCAGCCAGCCTCCAAAAGCAGATGTGTTTCTCTGAGAAACTGTGTCTCAAAAACTAAAATAGGAAGGTATCCAGGAAGATAACCATCATCAGCCTCTGCCCACCCCTGAACATGCGCGCACACATGCACATACTCTCTCTCTCTCTCTCTCTCTCTCTCTCTCTCTCTCACACACACACACACACACATGTAGGAACATGCATGCCAAATGGGTATATTTTAAAATACAGTCGTGCTATCATAGTACATATGCTTCCTTATTAACATGATAAAACGAAAGGGTCTAAGAAGCCCTGTTAGCTATGGCAAGTTTAATTTTGAATAAGCTACTAAATCCATTTTGACCTTTACAATAAAGAATAAAGTTTTTTTTCCTACATTTTGTTTATTGAGACAAACTAATTAAAAAGCACAAACATAGGGCATGTTTACATGGACATTATGACAAACATATACATTAAAATTGTAGGAAATTGTTGCCTTCCTGCTAAACAGAAATTTCCTAAGCTTTATGTATACAAAAGTTGTACAGTTTAATGTCCTAAAGTGTAAAAGATCATTTATAAAATTATTTTACACCAGGTACTGTTTATTTTACTTTTTTCCTAGGTAGTTCATCCCCCTAGAACTGTTTTGTATAATGACACACAGATACCTGCTTTAGAGGCAAGCTATTTTGATGTTTGTGCTGACACAGTGGGGTAGAAGTGGAAGTCATCTTTACAATCAAGTTTTAATCAAAAGAGAAAAAAAGTAGCTCATGGACTCCATGGATCCCTCCATGATTCCCAAGAATGTTTTCAAATTTCTGCGAATTTTTAAAGAGAACTTATCTCTGAATCACAGAAGAATAAACTAGGTAAAAATAAAACCTAGAGGAACCTGAGAGGAGAGGATGAAGGTCCAGCTTCATTGTGGAACAGGTGTAAGACTTTGCTAAGTGTTGAGGTATGCATTCTTCCATTGCATGATTGCGGAGTTCTCACTTCAATGAGCCACTGAGGAAGAAGACAAGCATGGCTTGATCATGCGGCACTCTGAACTCACAAAACTTACTTCGGATGTTAACCATGGCAACCACAGCCAAAACGGGGTGATGTAAGGGGATTTTTATCTGCCGCCATGAAACCGCATTTCAGAAGGACCTGCTCGGCACAAGTTTGGATGCTTCCCATCAGTTCCCCTTTGCGTTTTAGCTTAAAAACCTGTCAACGGCTGTGAGTAGTGAAAAGATAGAAGAAATGAAAAGGAGGAATAGAGTCGGGGTTTTAAAACACAAGGTTCAAAAGCACTATACTCATCACAGGTGTTCAGTACATATGCCAAACCTCATATCTGTGAGTTGCTAACTGGAATGCATGATTAGATTGGGTAATTGCACATGTCGGTAAAAAGCCATAATTACCCAAGAAAAAATGTATGCATTTTATCTGTGTAGGGCTCCTCCATTTAGTATGTCTTTTAAATTTTGATCAATTATAAATCTATTAGCATCTTGGAGAATGAAACACTGTATTTTCTAGGGATCTTGACACATGTGAGTTCCCCATCATTGTTTACTGAAACTCAGCTTTAATCCTTGGGGCAGAGTGGGAAAATACTTTCAAAGTCCTGGTGAGAATTGCTAAGAGTGGGGAGATCCAGGACTTTGTTAGAAAGTCTGTTGATATCTGTTTCTCAGAGATTGTGACAGTAACCCACAGCTTATTTATACATGGAAAGCAATACTTCATAATACCTGCCAGCTTTCAAAAGTAGATTATATCTGTCCTCATCTGAAGGGCTTCATAACACTCTTGTAAGATCTTTTCTCCTGACCATCTGGCAGTTGTTAGGAGCCAGTCTCTCTCAATGTTTTATAGCTACTGCACTGGTTACAGCTAATCCTTTCAGTGAGCGAGCTGAATGGGGTAGATACATCAATATCATATTCTTTTAGAGCCCATTTAATCCATGCCCTATTATTATTATTATGTTTAATAGGCCCATTATCTTCTGTGAGAATGAAAAGTAATTTGTCAGAGTCAGTTTTTAAAATTTGAAGATTAATCTATGTAAATTTTTTAAATAAAAGAAACCATAGGGTTTATTATTATTATTATTATTCCAAGCATACTCATTAAGAATCTCAAAAGTGGAAATCTGGGACTTAAGTTTCACATACTTTTTAGGAATTGTTTTTCTGTTCAGGTTCTGAATCTGTGCAGCAGCCGAGCATGGCTGGGCGGCCATAACCCCAGGAAGAGTTTGTGTTAATAGTGCAGTTGGTTCAATAGGCTAATAAGAACATCTCGTGGTTTCCCTGGCTCTTTGATTTGAGAAGCTAGGAGATTTATCCTGGGATGGAGATTTGCAGATTTTCTTTTTAAAAAATTGTCACTTTATGAACTAGTGTTTTAAATGCTTTACTTTGCAATTTGTGAAACAGTCACGTTCTCATTTTAACCTGTTTTTCTTCATGATAAACTCACCGTGGTTGAGGAATTTTGTTAGGAAGCCTGGTGTTACTTCCATACTGTGAAATCTACGCTTATTGTCAGATTAAAATGTCAAAAACTATTGATCCCTTTAAATTCACAGTTTAAACCTGTTCACCGTCCCCAGCTACACCAACTGCCATCATGAGAGCAAGGTCTTCACAGAAACGTCCTTTCCCTAAATGTTTGATCTTTTGGGTTTAGAAATCTTGACTTGAGCATGTTTTCCTCCTTGCTGCTCACTAACATCACACACACACGTAAGGGGAGACTCAGCAGGTGTGTGCAGGCTAATTGGATGGAAGTAGTAGTTCTACTTTGGGTGGGTGCTAAAGTTGTTCTTAAAATTGTTTTCTAGAAGGTTTTATGGTGATTTTTGGAAATTTTTTTCTAACAAATGAGGATGGAAAAAAAAACCCGCTTTGTAGCATGATTTTGAATAGATACAGGAGTTTCCATAAGGTTTGGCTAAAGAGTTAGCTGATGTAAATTAGAGTTTTTTAGTACAACAATCGTGTAACAGTCTGCTCCTGGTTATCAGGATTCTGTTATATCCCAAATTTAAGTTTGAGTTGTGAATGATACAATTAACTTTAGCATTTATTATATTAGTGATAAAGAGGGTCAGGGGAATTGCTGTTCTTTGTTAGCCTGTTATTACCATAAACGTCTCAGGGCCTGTGTCTTCCTTGATTCCCAACTGCTCCTAAAAACGGCGCGCGCTGCGTGGGTCGGGGCGCATGCCGTTGTTCCTCCTTCTAAGTATTATTGCTAGCTCTCCATGGGTTTATGATAGAGTTGCTAACTGTCATTATCTGAGCCATCCTGGTTTCAGAGAAAGCTGAACAAATAGTATATTTGTGGCTTACCCTGTTTAACCCACCTGAGCAAGTATTTCCCTCCCGTCATCCCAGCCTGAGTGTTCTATTGCTCGGGTCCCAGTGTGAGTTCTTCAGCCACGAGCAGACTCAGCTGAGTGTTGAGGAAATGCAATTCCAAGGCCCTCAGACCTTTTCTCACCTTCTTGTCCCTCTCCCAAGAAAACTGTGGCAATAATTCTACCCTCTGCCGTGTTCCCTTTTCTTCCTCTACAGTTTTTTTTCCTTCTGAATTATTTGTAGGACAAGGAGACAAAAACATCTGAAGATGAAGAAGCCATACTTAAAGGAGAATTCCACTGAAGTAAAACTCCAGGTTAGGAAATGATTATCGTATTTCTGTAGGAGCACTTATCTTTACAAATGGCTTCTGTACTATTCCCATTACTAATCTTAGCCCGGCTCTGCTGTTACTGCCTTTCCAAACTGTTGTATTTTGTCCTGAATATATGTGGTGGCAGTGCATCTTTCTTTAGTTGTGGGTTATATTCTGGGAAAATATTCAGGTTATTTGCAACTGATTTTGGTGATTTCTGTGAATAAAATTATGCCAAGTAACATATCTTAATATACATACTCGGCAACACAAAGGTTATACATATATACTGAGAATAACTGTGATTTGAGACTGGGGATATAGCTCAGTGGTAGAGCACTTGCCTATCATCCCTGATTTCACACAGGTACACAGGCACAGGCACGCATATGTGTGTGCACGAACACACACACACACACACACAGTGTCATTGAACAGTATCACTGAACAAATGTGGTTCCCTTAAGTGTTTGGAAGAACAGCATTTTACATATTTTAGATTATTGAGTCAGACTGAAGAAAAGCCTTGGAGCTTTTATGAAAAAGCCTTAAAACCCAGAAAGATGGAGTGACTCACCTGAGTGCTCATGATCAGTGATTGAGAGTGAGGCTGAGTGTCCTAAGAGAAATCCATTTTCTTTTCTGTGCTTACACCAGCGAGTCCTGATGGTGGAGTTCAGTCTTGTATGTACAGGTTCTTAAGAAATTGTTGTGACAGCCATAGAGAAAACATTTTCATACAGAGCACTTCTTAAATCTTTGATCAGCTCCAAATTCTGTTGGTGAATTATGTCTATAGGCTAATTGTTTAAATCAGAAATACATTCAAAGAAGTAAAAATCTGATGTACCTTTTGAGCCATTTGGACAGTGAGGCTACACTCAATAGTTCATGAGAATACTGTCCAAAGTGAAGGACTGTGGAAGCACCAGGCAAATTCAGTGTTTGGATCTTTCTTTCAAGTACATTTCTTTTACCAAATCACCTGTTTACCACTTTCCCAAAGCTGAGCTTTAAAGACATTACTGAAGTATATAAGTGAGACCAGTTGCTATCATAAATGCTGTCCCTAAAGTACATATTCCATAAAGTATTTGGAAAAGAAAGCCACAGGTGAGGAAATTAAATAATAGTTGTCATTTGGAGAACCAGACTGGCTGAAAAGGGGGTGTGCCTCAGAATTACAAGTGTCTTTTTCTATTTAAATAACCTTGATACGCTAACAGAGAGGAAAAGGTCTGCAATTGGTTTTCATTCAATATTTAGTTAGATGATGGAGTAATAGTGTTGAAATGTCAATCCCCAAACTGTATCAGCCTGACATAAGCAGACAGTGTCTACATTTTGCTTGAGAGGCTATCCAGGCTTTTGGTACTAAAGTGCCATTCTTTTTTAAATACTTATTTTGTTTTTAATTCTGTTGTGTGTGCATGCATGCGTGTGTACATGTGTGTGTGCATGTGTCCGTGTATGTGTGTGTGTAAATATGTGTATGTAAGTGCAGAAGCCCTCAGAGGCCAGGGATGTGAAGCTTCACAAAGGTGTTTGTGAGCTGACTGACGTGGGTGCTGGAGACCAGTCCGGGTCCCCTGCTAGAGCAGTGTATACTGTTACACAGAGCCATCGCTCCCCCCCTCCAAAATGCCATCCTTGATATAGTGATAATACATCTTCACTGTTGTTTTTAAGTTTTCTTACACAGCAAAGTTTGGTCCCCAGACTATGAAAGTTATCCAGTTCAATGCTCTACCCTTTCAGAGTACAAAGTACTCATTACAGAATTTGAATTTAAAGTAGGGTCAGATTTTGAAGGCTTTTCATTTTGACTCCTCAAGATGGCTCTGAGAGTCTGCTCTTCCAAAGGTTATCTTTAAAAAGTTACTGATGGCTGACTCTGAGCTGCCTTCTCTTTGTGAGAGCACCCTGAGCCTTCCTCTCAAGCTCCGGCTGCTGTGTAGACTCTTGATTGTCAGCGGCACTGGCTCGTAAGGAATGATGTGCTGTGCAGCACCTCTTGCAGCCCAGCCCTGTGGTCTCAAGCATCAATCTGGGGGAGGTTCTTTTACGATCAGAGCAACATTTGCCTGGGCCGGAAATTCATTCTGTGCACACAGGCTGTAAGTTCCCATGGCAGGGCAGGCTCATCTGTGAACAAATATTTTTATTCTCATTTACCTTTTTGATTACATTCAGAATGTCCCAGCAATGCTGATGAGATCATTCTAAATTGTAAGAACATTTTATTTTGCTGATGTTTCCATCATTTCCAATAACATATAAAGGTTAACTCACAGTGGAAATGGCAGAGAATGCTCTTCCTTTTCTCATTGGGAAGCTAATTTGGGGAAGGAAGGCTTATATATGGATCTTTCAAATTTTTTACAATTAGCAGTGTCTATGTTTATTTCTTAACTGGGCACTCAGCTGCTCTTTCATATACTGTGGGTACTATGCACGAGCCTTAAAAGCCACCCATGAGTTACATGACACACAAAACAGACTGATTTATTTTAAATTTGACCAATGTTGGACTAAAATAATAGAAAATGTTGTAAGTTATTGACACACATTTACTAAAAAATAGCATTTTATGAGAATCAACACAGGTAAACACTTGACTGCCGTGACTCACCTGAGGAAATGGGTGATGATGCTACTAGATGCTGCGTTGGCATTTTAAAAGAATTCTCTATGTATGCATATGTAATTGTAACTTGAAAATATTCTGATCTTATAATAGTCAATGTTTCCAAATGTGTTTTCTAAACAAATTATAGAAGTGAGATTTTCAGTTTTTATTGTGAAATTTAAAAGCCAATAAAGTAATGAAAATGTCTGATGAAAAGAAGATATTCATTACCTACTTCAATAATCAAAGGATGCTCAGTCTTATTTATGTCTCCATATATTCCCCCTTGTCCCACCATTAGTTTATTTTTTTAAAAAAGTCAAATGCCAGATATCATTTCATTATGATACCTCTCATGATGAATACCTTCTTTCATAATTTGTGTATGTATTTTCCTAATCACATCAAATTCGCAAAGCTCACATCTTTCTACCTTTTGATTATCTCACAGTGGTATAGAATCCACTGCTGGTGACAAAACCTTCACTTCCTTCTGATGTGCTGGGGTGGGGGAAACTTTGAGGACGTCTGTCAACAATAGACTTAAATCTTACAGGAAAGGAGCTGCATAAAGCTGAAGATTGGCTAGTGGACACCCCACAGCATCCTATTTTAAGATGTTAGGTACCAAGAAGACAGAAATGTCCCTGACCTTTCCCTCCCCACCAATAAAACAAGCTTATTTTGTATAGTTAGATTAGAGGTACCAATACTTTTCTTCCCAGAGAAGTGTTGTTTGTTCCATCAGTGGTGGTTTATTGAGCATCCATTTGCTAGGAAATTGTACAAGTCTCTGAGGACAGACGGAAGTAAACACTCTAGTCCCAGAAAGCGTATAGTTCAGCTGAAAATAAAAGACATGGAAATAAAATAACTAGCCTAAACTGAAGGACAATAGATGATTAAACATTAATACTTGGGATGTTAAGGTCTGGGGGAAGAAAAAGGGGTAGAAGTGAGAACAAGAAGATTTCTGAGGAAGTTTGGGACCTCTCTCATTGGGAAAACTAGTAGTAATTTTATCAGGTAAAGTGAAATTGATAATTCCCAGCTTCTAAGTTTCCTCCATATTTGTGATTCACACTAGAAAATTACTCAAATTACTAAAATCTACAGTTCCAATGAACAAAAACTGTCAGTACAACCAAAATAATGTAACTCTTTCAATTAAACTGACAAGCTACATTTGCAGTATATTTGCTAAAAATAAATGAAGATGAAATATCTCAAAGTAAAAATAGGGTGTGACTTGCTAGCTTCAGTTGTATTCTGTTACTTGTGTGAGGGTGGAAAAGACTCTTAATAGTTCTGAACAGTTTTGTGTAGGGAGAACTGAAGAAAGCTATAGAGCCCCACCCTATAAAAATCCCTTTATTCCCATAAGGAAAATTGAGAATGTTTTGAGACTTTTTGTGTAGAAGAATGAAACAGAGCCAAGGTTTCCGACCTTTTTAAGGGGTTAGGGTAGCAGTAGGCCCACAACTGAAGACGGTTCACCATTGAGCCCAATAAACTTTGCCGAAGGGAAGAGAACAGTAAGTTGGGTACAGGAAGGCTTAGCAGGGCAGAGGGGAGAGAGAGTAGGGAGACTGATGGTCCCAGGATGTGATTTCAAACTGAGTTTTCAGAAGCTCTTGAGAGGGCCGGAGAGAAGGCTCAGTGGCCAAGAGCTCTGCTCTTTCAAGGAGCCAGGTTCGTTCGTTTCCCAGAACCCACGGGGCAGCTCACAACTACACTTCCAGGGGGATCTAAGGTCCTGTTGTGGCTTCGCTGTGGGCAGCAGGCATGTAGTGCACAGACCACCTGCAGGCAAACTGCCAGACATATAAAGCAAAATAGCACCTTTAAAAAGACGTTCACGAAGGTTCATCAGTGGTCAGGTGGCACACACAGAGAGAGTGTGATATATTCAGGCACTAAAAGGAAAATGTGGAGCATTTCTACTTGAATGGTGAGGAGGAGGAGGGAGGAGGAGGGATTGCAAAGCATGGAACAGTAGCCCCAGTAGCTTTATTTCAGGATCCTGTGCCCTGAGGAACTCACAGAAAGTAGTTCTTTTCTTCAGCCCGTAGAGCCTGGATAATTCAAATAAATTATGTTTCAAAAACATCACATCATAAAAAGCCCTGTACTTAGCATCTGTGACCTGGAGTTATACTTTTAGCCTAACAGAAGCTGTTGTCATTAAAATGATCAAAACTTCATACTGTCAGGAAAAAAAAAAAAAAAGCCAAGTGTCATAGGAATGATTATTCAGAAAACGGAATAACCGTCGTGCATAGCATTGCTGTCTTACAGAGGAATGGCTGTAAGGGTGTGTTACCACTATCTAAAGAATTTCTAGAGTATCTTTGTTACATAATAAAAATTCATCACTGTAGCTGTTAAAAATGATATGTTATTGCCTAAATTCAGTACTGTGATTTTTTGACTCATGTGCTGGGCTGTGTGTGGGATGCTGTGTGTGCGCTCGTTCACCGATGTTTAGGTGCATATAGAGGCGTAGACCAGAGGTTGATGCTGAACGTCATTCTCAGTTGTCCTATTGAGACAGGTTCTCTTGTTGAACCCAGACTGTCAAGCCAGCCAGCTTGCCCCACAAACCCCGTCTCTACCTACTCTTAACCACTGAGCCGTCTCTCTGCCTGCTGGGATTACAGGTACCTCTGTGCCCACCCAACTTTTTGATAAGGATCCTGGGGTTCTCATGAGGAGTGGCAAGTGCTTTATCCACTGAGCCATATCCCCAGCCCCTAAGCTCAGTATGTCGGAAAGTGAAAAGGAGAGTTGACCCTGAGGAAATGTGATCCTGCAGTTTTACTCACTGCATTTTCCTCTTCACGGAGTGACATTCCGCTTGTGAATACATCCCCACTCTTACTCAGCTATGGAAGGATAGCACAGTGCCTTCCTAGTTCCTCTTATAATAAGGCTCCTCTGTAGAAAAATGACTTAAGTGTAATTGGACGTACACACACAACATAAAGAGCAACACAGGTCAAGTGCCATTGAGAGGCACATTCTAGAGTTTAGATGAATTTATTAGAACGTGCTTACCAGAGTCATCCCCAGACTCAACAGTGATGCATAAGCCCATTTGGTTGATAATGAGCAAGACAACTTATTTTTTTGTTGTTGTTTTGTTTTAACTCACTTTCATCCCCTTCCCTCCTAATTCATGACACTGAGTTTTAAAGCCCAAATCAGGATTTTCCGTTGACTAGGTCTTTGCCAGTTTACTATGTCTGATATCTGCATAAAAAATTCTCCCAGACACAAAATGGCCAAGAGAGGTAATGGTAAAAAAGAAAGATGGATGGATATAAGAATATTTAAAAATTTATAGTTCTCCTTTTACACTCACATTTCATTAATGATTTCTTTTTTTGTAATTCATTTATTTTTATGTGTGCGAGTGTTTTACCTGCAAGTATGTCTGTATACTCTTACATGCCTGGTGGAAGATGGTGTTGGATTTCTTGAATTGGAGTTACAGCTGGTTGAAAGCTGCCATGTGGATTTGGGGAATTGAACCTGGGTCCTCTGGAAGAACAGCCGGTATACTTAACCACTGAACCATCTCTCTAGCTTCTGGTCACCTCTTTTGGGGAATCATGTAAGATTTCTGTCTTTAACACTATTTTGGTAACATGAAAATATCATTAACATGAAATTTTAACTTGTGTAAATTTTTTTTTTAATCAGTTAGCATCAAAGTAGCTACTGTTAGCAGCAGTCCGCTGGTTCACAACAGAGAGCACAGCAAGCATGGCTGGGTTTTAAACTGTGAAGTAGATCTATAATGAGTGGGCAGTAGTACTTCTGGATGCTATCTCCTGTCTCCTCTGTTCTGGCTGTCCATGTCTGGATCAGATCCTCCTCCAAATCCCAAAGTCTCCTGTGATCCAGTAAATGGGAGAAAAATGAACAACACAATAAAGGGGTTCCAGGGCCCTGATGTAGCACCAGGCTAGCATCCTGCCGGTTGGCCGTGACTATGCTGTACTCATTGCTAAATTACCTTAAATTTGATATTGCCTTTGGCTGTGTCAGAAAGTTCTGAGTCACACCCTTCCTCTTAAGGAGCTCACAGATTATTTAGTAGCCATCACAGCAATGTTCAACATTTACTGAGCACTTACTAGAAGCCGACATTATTCTAAGTTCTTGTCATGTGTCATTTCATTAAGTCTCATGAAAGCCTGAGGAGTTGCTTAGATGACCTTAGAAATAGGACTTACACCTCAGTTTTCTCACCTGTGAAAGAGCAGAAGCAATTCCTCAGGCCACAATACATGCTGAGCAAGCAGTTAGACTCCGTAAAGGGAGCACGCCCTGTTCTAACTTGGTACCAATTTTTAGGTCCCTTATTTGTGGAATGAGGGGCTTAGATTACAGCTGTTGAACAGTCTGGAAAATCTGTGGTTCCATAGAAGGATTAAGACAAATGTAAACAATCAAAGTTAAAGGTGGACTATTGAAAACCCTATAAAACAGATAAGTGTGAAGTATGAAGAGTATACATAGTTTTGCTTTTCTTCCTCCCATACCTTCTTTTCACCAAACAAATCCCAGAAAGAAGGCATACTAGGTCTTCCTTTCAAAGGTGGCACTTGAAGGTAAAGAAAATGGGGGAAAGTACGCTAGTGGGGCTGAGGGATACAATGAATCAGTAAGTGTCTCATGGTGGAAGGGTGAGGTGGGTCATGGGATTTGTGTGTCTTTTCTGTGCTAGGGGGTGTATCAGTGCTAAGGGGAGTAAAATTGACCGAATTCTCCTCCTGTCTAATGTGGGTGACAGAAGTAATGAGCAGTAGTGATGTTATAACTGGGGCAAGGGCATTGCAGCCTCCATATCCATAGGGAGTCACAGAGATATGCCCATTTTCCAGGCAAATGGAAGGTGCTAGAGATACACCACAAAACAAAGAAGGCCTATGTCTCTGCTCTCACAGAGGCTTATTTTTATGAGTAAGATAAGGGGGAAATAAAGTAAATAAATAAGGAATGTGACCAATGGTGATATATGCATGAAGACAAAGAAGGACGGGGATGAGGTGTGCTGGAGCTGCGAGGACAGGGCTGCGATTTTCAGTATATAGATCAGGAAGTTTCATTGAGGAGACAAAGTACAAAAAGCCACATAAGGGTCCCACCCTAGTGTTCAGGGCAGAAAGGGTACCAAATGCAAATTCCTGGAGGTGAAAGTCACATTCCATCAACAGGAAGGAGACAGAATGGCAGGCTGGAGTGAGTTGGGGTCACTGGCACAGATTGGGGGTATGAAAGGGCAGTAAGCTGTTGCTTTCTGAGAGGGATTGCAAAGCATGACTCTTAAGGATATGGAGACCAGGCCGCGAAGGGTTGTGTAGATCATTCTAAGGAACTTACTTTTCATCTAAATGGCACTGGGGAACCACTGGAAAACTTGAAGCAGTGATAGATCGGGGTGTCATATAAAGAGTGAATTGAAAAAATGGTGGCCCAAAGTTGGGGACACAGTTTGGAATGAGGAAAGAGCAGCCATCAAGGAAAGAGAAGAGACGTGTCTGAATGTTGGTTTTAGGTGAGGGGGTAGAGCAATGTGCATCAAGAGAGATTTAGAAGGAAGTCGTTAAAACAGTGACTGCTTGGGTAAGTAACTGAAGATGGGTGAAGGCTCTCAGGTTCCTCTCTAGAGGATCCAGATATGCGGTGATTCAGGGTAGCCGACGGAGTGGCCTAAGCTTAGTGCATTTGAGGTATCAGCAGTGATTCAGGATAGCTGACGGAGTGGCCTAAGCTTAGTACATTTGAGGTATCAGAATCTAGCTAGGGCCCAGCACGTATGTTAATGGAAATAACAGTCACTTCATTTGTCCTTAGTACCTTTAAGGTGTCATAATCACATTTCATAATTGAACATGTCGCAGGGTCTTGAGAGAGAATGCTAGGGGAACCCATCAGAAGAAGCTCCCACCGTGGGCTTAGAAAGGACTCCAGGCAGGGCTCAGCTGGTATGTGGCCATTCACCCTTGTCTTCAAAGACTCCAGTGTTCACATCAGAACTTACAGCTATGCTCTGCCACTCACTCTCAAGGATACGAGGCCAACAAGGGGACCATCTATGTCTAGCAACATTGGACCAGCACAACCTTTGTCCTCTGACCTCCAACCTCTAGTCCTGTGAGGTTGCAATACAGCTACCACTGCACTGCCATTCTGCCCTGTTGGCCGTGAAGCATGCAGTAGCAGCCCTCCGGCTCCCTGCTTACATCCCTGTACCCTTCCAGGTCAGCCTCCTTCTCCAACTAAGCAGTCTTGGAAAAATGCAAATCTACCCCCAATACATTTTTATGAAGATGCTTAATTAAATACCAACTAATTTTAGACCTTTAAGGTTTTTGCTTCAACTTATTGTCCCCTGGGGAAGATGGGCTCTAGTGACAACTACTCACTTTGTTGACTCAGATTCTGATATTTCATACTGTGTATTTTTTAAACTATTGTTCTTTGATTTAGATGATTTAAAAGCTTTTTATTATAAGTCAATTCACATATATCCTAATTGAAAATCCTTCCATTTTATATATTTATATATATATATATATATATACATATATATATACGTATATATATATATATATATGTATATATATATATATTAGTTAGCTAGGAAAGGTGATCATTTCTTGATCACAGCAGTCACGTCTCTTGTCCTTAGTTCAGCCTCATTATAAATGTGCATTTGAGCACACTCAGGTATCCCCTGAAATGAATAACTTTATCCCAGGAATCAACCCACATGAAGAATTCCCTTATTTTTAAGGTTGGAAAACCTTAATTAGATTAGGTTGGCCTTTCTGAACTTCATGGGTTGCTACATCCAGGAGTGATCTGTGTATCACATCAGTCAAGAGAAAACAAGAAAGCACAAGTGAACTTGTGTGTCTGTATGCAGCTGCTTTGATGAAGGCATTGCCAATAGAAACCAGAAGCATGAAACTAAGGAGATAATAGCCAATGGAGGGGAGAAGTGATTAATTCAGATCAGGAAAAGCTTCAGAGTTCAAAGAGACGGTGATGAAATTATTAGGGGCTGTTGGAGATGTAATCCATATCTCCTTGTCGCACGTGTCCTATGTGATAGTGCTGAGAATGTCATGTGAAGAAATTAATGCCTTAGAAAATAACCATACTTAGAGCATATGGAAAAGGCCCCCACATGGGACTGAGGCACGTGCATTTTGAGGTGAATGTGTTTGCCTCTGTGAGGAAATTTGTGTGCTTCGTGACGATGGAAGTGGTCAAGAGTGCACATGCCAGCATGACCGTTCCTGCTGGGCCAGAAGTGTTGCTCCATCCAATTTCCTCTTACTCTACATAATGTCTCACTCTACGTAATGTCTACTGTCACATGATAGTACACTTTCATAAGATGAATTTCAACAAAGCACATCCTGAATACATCCTCCTTAGACAAGGGAAGGACCCTAAAGATGTTAGCCTCTGCTGCTGGCAAAAAGAAAAGGGAGCTCTGCTGTGTACGAGTTTCTTTCTTTCTTTCTTTCTTTCTTTCTTTCTTTCTTTCTTTCTTTCTTTCTTTCTTTCTTTCTTTCTTTCTTTCTTTCTTTCTTT
>NW_026585644.1:48694741-48697381 GCF_907164565.1 Psammomys obesus
TTTCTTTCTTTCTTTCTTTCTTTCTTTCTTTCTTTCTTTCTTTCTTTTTTAGAGAAAGATTCCAAGACACTCATAATATTGATTCAACTTAAAATTATTTCTTAGTTCTTTGTTACTCCAAGAGTACAGTCTTCAAGAACAGAGGCTTGAATATGAGATGGAAATAAATGGTTCTCTAATTTTGCCTAATCAGTTACACTGCCCCCTGGGTTTACTGAGCTTTGTTTGGTGAGTTTGAAGGTACCTGGGGTACCTGATGTGAACAGTTAGGTCACTTAAATAAAAAGTGCATGGCTTTAAACAGGGCCACTTTCTCCCCAAATATGCACTCAGTTTTCTGCAGGAAAGAGGATGACATAAGAAAGTAGATTGCTTTGTTTTGCTTGAGAGTTGAATTAAGGTTGCAATGCCAAGGCTTTGACTGTATACACAATCAGCAAGTACATGAGTGTGTGGTACTGAAATGCAAACATGGCATAAATCGGCTTCTATAAGAAGCAAGTGGAAACCCACAACCACCAAACTTTATTCAGGCATCAGGAGAGCATCACATCTGAAATGTTGTTTTTATCTCATTCCCACCTCCCCTGTGCAATTCTTTATGTATATTTCTAATAGCTAACCTGATTTTTAATGGATAAACTTTCATTTAGAAGTGGAAAGAAAGATGTCTGGTTCAAGCAGCAGGTGTGTTTTTAATCTTTAATAGGTCACCTTCCCAAGAGCAAGCAGCAAGCTGTTATTGATCAAAGAGGTTTTGTTGGGTAGCTCTCAGATTATTGAGTGACAAACTTTATTGAATTTGACTTAACAGAAGTCAGGAGACAGCTGAAGCATAAGAGCCTGCACTGCCATCAGAGTCATTTTACGACAGCCAGGGAGCAAAGCTCGGAGATGGATACGGAGCTCTTTGCTGGCCCTTGGAGATTAACTGAACAGCCTTCCTACCAATTCCCAAGCCTGTCAGCAGAACCAATTAGATTTTCAACCAGTAGACAAGAAGGGTGGCACTTGGGGACCTTTTTGCTTTAGGTCGAAGGCTTTTCAGACTGCGATGAGATGACATTGATGATGACACGTTGAGCATTGGTTGGTTTTAAGACAAGTTAAATTAGCAGTCTTGAAATGATTCCAACTGTCTCCTGACTTCTCACTGTTGCCATATTCAGTGGATCCTGTCAGGAGCAAGTTGATGACTTAATAGTCTTTCTTGAGTGGATTTGAGCACTTTGGCTGTGTGTTTATGTGTAGTTGTCATGCTTAAAATATTCATATGGAGGTTTGAAATATTTATTTGAAGGCGCCTTCTGCAGAGTTCAGCAGTAAGGTTCCCATGCTTCTACTTACTTCTGTTTCCTTTCTTTTTTTTTCTTCTCTGAGCAGTTATTTTATACAACCACCCTTTATTCTATTTCATATTTAATTGATGAAAATGTTTCACGTAATTCTTGATAGCTACATTTGTGATAAAGTTAGAGCCTTTTGGCATCATGTATCTCCTCCCGACTGCTGTAATGCCATATGTACTTCTCAGAATAGTTTGGGACCCACTGGGGATAAGGAAGGGCACTGTTTTCCCCCTGTGGTCTTAGGATACTGAGGCAGCATTTGATTGAAGAGATGTAACCAGAAGGCTAGAAGCATAGATGTTGAATTCATGCCATTAGGATTAAATGATGCAAAAAAGGGAATCTTTAAGAAATTTTATTTTTTACTCTAGAAAAGCTATACAGGATACTTATCCAGAGTGTAAAAGGAATCTCTTGTATATTGTATGGATCCAACATTTGTCAATTAAAAACAAACAAACAAACCTGTGGCCCATAGTGTAGGCAGGAAATATGGGTGGGACATTGGTAGGCAGAAGGGATTCTGGGACAGAGGCAGGAGCAGATGTGAGGAAGATGGCTGCATGGTGCTTGAGCTCAGGTAACCAGCCACATAGCAGAATGTAAATTAGTGTAATGGGTTATTTAAATTATCAGCTAGTCAGAAAAGAGCCCAGCTATATGGCCTAGGTATTTGTAAATAATTAGCTTGAGTCTCATGAGTTGTTTTTCTGGGAGCTAAGGGGAAAACACCTGAAACATAATGGTGTCCCAAGGTGTTGGAATATTATTGCTGGGCCTGGAGAGATGGCTCAGTAGCTAAAAGCACTTGCTGCTCCTTCAGAGGACCAGAGATCAGTTCCCAGTGCACACATCGGGTAGCTAACAATCACCTGTAACTCTAGTTCCAGGGGATCTGAGACCTTCTTCCAGCCTCCTTGAGTACCTGCACACATAGGTACCTACCCATGTGCTCTCACTCACACATATACATAAATAAATAATAAAATACGTTTAAAAAAAGAAAATATTGCTAAGTTGATCTTCATACTTAAAGTATGTGAGAATACTCCTCATATCCTCTGGTCTCAGAAAGTTATTACAAATGTACTTCTACTTTATATGGACAATAGAGAATGTGCTTTTGTTAATGTGTGTGTATGTTTAAGATAGTGTCTTCACTATGCAGCCCTGGCTGGCCAGGAACTTTCTGTGTTGATCAGACCGGCCTCAAATTCACAGAGATCTTCCTGTCCCCTCTGCCTCTGCCTCCCTGCCTCCCTGCCTCCCTGCCTCCCTGCCTCCCTGCCTC
>NW_026585644.1:48697391-48771920 GCF_907164565.1 Psammomys obesus
CTGCCTCCCTGCCTCCCTGCCTCCCTGCCTCCCTGCCTCCCTGCCTCCCTGCCTCCCTGCCTCCCTGCCTCCCTGCCTCCCTGCCTCCCTGCCTCTGCCTCTGCCTCTGCCTCTGCCTCTGCCTCTGCCTCTGCCTCTGCCTCTGCCTCTGCCTCAGCATGCCACTACACCTGGCAATAACAGAGATTTTAAAAAAAAAAAATGGTCCAAGTCAAAGTTTTTCATCATCCATTCACTTTTGTACTGAATTGCACTGAATTGAACCCCAGGCCTTGTACCTGACAAGCCAGAGCTCTATCACCGAGCTACATTCCCCTAGTTTCCAATATTTAGCAGAGTAGCTGTCCTATAATTCATTTAAGATGATTTGCAATTTGCTGCTCTGAACTCCTTTAAATTTTCATAAGTGAGAATGACTTGTGCAGGTATGGAGTTTCGCACATGTAAACATACGTGCTTATGTATGTGTCTAGGATAGATAAATAGTCAAGTTTTGTAACAAAGGTCTGTGTTTTGTGTAGTTACTATATGGTGCTACTACTTGGCAGTTGTCAACCCTCAAAATCAATAAAAATTAAATAATCCACAGAGAGAGGGTGTACTTTAGAGAGTCCTTTTGCCAACCTACACTCAACATTTTGTAACTAGCTCTTTGGTGACCTAGAGTGCTTACGTCCATTTTGAAGAGCTTGCTTTCACTTGTAACAGATAAAAACATAATGATTCAGGATGTAATTTGGAAGTAAAACTGAGGACCTAGTAAAACATTAGAAATGGGACATGGTGAAGGAAAACGAAGAGTCAGGAAGACTTCTAAGTTATTGGCTTGAAAAATAAGGTGTATGGTGGGCTAATTTGTGTTATCCTCCAGAAGTGTCAAAAACCTCCTTGTAAACAAAGGTTTTAAAAGTAAAACAGGTAAATAAACAATCCAAGAATATGGTACTCATCTTTGTATCATGGTGACAACATACGTGAGATAATCTCCTTAAACAGAGGAATGGTTTGGGCTCACGGCCTCAGCGGTTTCAGCCCGTAGCCACTTGACATTGTGGTCTTTAAGCCTTCTATGGCACGTTATTATCACCCTGGGAGTGTAGAGTAGGAAAGTGTTTTCCTGGTGGTGTATGAGAAGCAGAAAGAAAGGAGTAAGGCTCCAGTAGCCCCTTCAAGGACATAGGTCATGGCGTAACTGCCTCCTCCACCTTTAGAGGCTCCATCACCCCCTAGTAGCAGCAGAGGCTGGTGATGGAGCCTTCAATGTACAGCATTTGGAGAGAATCAGGATCCAAACTATGAGGGACAGCTACAGAACTATTCGTGTTTTTTTTCAAATGTCCTTGATTTCTCATTTCTCGATATGGTAAAGGGAATGTCCTTGTATTTAGATCTGGTGCCTTTCTAAACAAACAAATTAACCTTTTAGGAGGCAGAAGCAATGGGATCTTTGTGAATTTGAGGCAGCCTAGTCTACATAGCAAGTTCCATGCCAGCCAGAGCTACATCATAAGGCCTGAAAATAGATAGATAGATAGATAGATAGATAGATAGATAGATAGATAGATAGATAGATAGATAGGCAGACTGACAGATTAAATGGGGCTGAGAAATGGTCCGGTTATTAAGAGCACTGACTGCTCTTCCAAAGGACCCATGTTCAATTCTGAACACCCATATGGCTGCTCACAGTCAGCTATAACTCCAGTTTCAGAGGAGACCAACTCCCTCTTCTGGCCTCCATGGGCACTGGGCATGCACACGGTATATGGGCATGCATGTGGGTAAAACACCCATACATACAAAAAAATTAAATTAAAATTGTAAAGCACCAAAATCAAGTTTTTGGAGGTTACCATTTGCTTGCTGTCAATACTGCCATTTTAAATTTATTTCAGGAGTTTTAACAAAGGTGTGGTTTCTCTAACCACTATTTCTCTGACATACTCAAGGTGTATCATGTTTCTGTCACTCTGAAAAATGCCATTGTTAGTAGTATTATATTTTCATCTCATTTTATGCCTGCTCATTTCTAGAATATGTTGATTTCTCTATACCTGTCTTGCGTGTTGAAACATGGCTAGTTTCTCTTACTAAATCTAATATTTTTATTATGTAAGAATATCTTTATTCATTTAATTGGTATATTAAAATACTATAAACTGGATAGCTTAAAAACAACAGAAATAAGGGGCTAGAGAGATGGCTCAAAGATTAAGAGCATTGGCTGCTCTTCCGGAGGTCCTGAGTTCAATTCCCAGCAATCCCATAGTGGCTCACAACCATATATAATGAGATTTGCTGCCCTCTTCTGGCATGCAGGCAAAACATTGTGTACACAAGAAATAAGTAAATCTTTAAAAACAAAAAACAAAAACACTCCTGAGAGATACATCCACATGTGGTAAACACACGCACAGAAGAAATAATAAAAAAATTAAAATAAATTAAAAAAAGAGGAACATATTTCTCATTCTGGTGGCTGATCAGATTTAGTCTATCAGAGGTCCATTTCTCACAGTTGCTTCTCAGTGCATCCTCTTTAGTGATTTGTCTGTTGATACCCTCTTCAGCTGTTTCCATATCTTAGCTATTGTGAATGATGCTGCCATCACACTAGAAGCACAGATACCATTTGACATATTGATTCAGTTCCTCTGCTTATATATCCAAGGTTGAATTGCTGGATCAGTGATATTTTCTGTCATGAGTGTTTTGAACTTTGTGGAATTACATTCCTACATCTTCTGAGATGATTATATCATTTTTTAAAAATTGTTTTATTCATTTATGGCTCTGGAGCTTGAGCACAGGGACTCCCACATGCTAGGCTAACAATCTAGCCTGAGCTAGACCCTCAGCCCAATTCTCTTCTTTTTAATATAATATGTTACATTGACTTGTCAAGGTTAACTTAACCTTGGGAAATAAATAAGTCCTGTTTTGTCATAGGCTACTATTACTTTAGGTGTTGACACATTTGATTTGCTGCTATTTTATTTTCTTAAGCATTGGTTTCTGTGTCTATATTAGTCACAACCACCTGTGTTTACCTTGCAGTCTTATAATAAGGTCTTTCTCTAGTTTGAGTATTAGGATATCGTATTTATAAGGTAGCAAGTATCCTTTCTTCTTTCCTAAAAAGTAAAAGTCCAAGGATGTCTAATAATGATTTTTCCACATTACAGATCTAACCAGGAAGGCCATCTGAACCTGAAATTTTCTTTTGGAAAGACTTCAATTTTCAGGTTCAATAAAATACAAATAGGGTGTTTCAAACTTTTATTTATCTCGTGTCCATTTTGAAAGTTACAACTTTAAAGGAATTTGTCTATTTCTTGTACTTTTCCAAACTTACTGGGATGTATTTACTTAAAATAATGCTCATTATCTTTCGATGTCTGTGGATTTGTAGCAGTGTCCTCTGTTTCACCTGGAACCCTGATGATGATGCTTTCAGCTCTGCTTTTTCTTTTTTTCCCTTGGGCAGCAAGGTAGGGGTTTACTGATTTCATTGATCTTTTCAAAGAACTGAGTTTTTTATTTGATTGGTTTCTTTTCCTATTACCCATTTTGTATTTCAGTGCCTTCTCTATCTTATTTATTTTTACCTTTTTTTATTTGCCATACTCTTCTTTTCTAACTTCCCAAAGGTGAAGCTAACCCTTTTGCTTTCCTAATATCATCATTCAAAACCAATAATTTTCCTCCATGGCAGTACCCACTTAGCAAATTTCAATATGCTGTATTTTAATAGTCATTGATCTGGAGATTATATGTCTGGTTTTGTGTTGCTTTTGGAGATGGGTATGAAATTCAAGTCCTCCTCCTTAGGAGGCAAGGCCTCTACAAAAAAAGCTATATGCTTAGCCCCATTTTCTTGCTTTTGAGATGTGAAGGGTTCTTGTCTCCCTGTGTGATCCTGGCTGGCCTCAAGCCTGGTGGAGTCTAAGCCCCAAGATGTAGAGCTTAGTATGCAAGGGGAGACTCACAGCTCTTGGTCAGTGTTCTGAAGCTCTGCCTCTGTATTTTGTCTAAGACTCCTCTCTGGTAGTCTGCCTTAAAATTCCAGCATGCCAGCTTCCCCAAGTCCTCACCCATCTTCACATCCTTATCCGTCTTTGCATGGAGTGCTTATGCTCACTTCCTTTGGTTCCTTTACTCACAGACCTCAGCCCTTCACTGCCTGTTGACAGTAACAGAAATCATTGGCCTTGTATTGCTTTGTCCACTTTTCTAGTCTATGATTTAGAGTCTGGTATTAGTTGTTAGTTGCTGGTAAAGCCAGAAGCATGCTAATGTCTTCAGATGAATAATTTGTTATCTACAGGTTCACTTATCTACTATCTCACTGTGGTTTCTTGCTTCCTGTGTTTAAGCAATCCGGTTCATTGAAGAAGACAAACATGTAATATAAAAAATTAGGTATACAAGAATCCAGAAGAGGGGCTGGAGAGATGGCTCAGTGGTTAAGAGTACATGTTGTTCTTGCAGAGGACTCAGGTTCAATTCCCAACACCTGCAACCATCCATAACTCCAGTTCCAGGAGAGCTGATGCAGGTAGCAAGCGCAGACATGGTAACATAAATACATCCAGGCAAAACATTCACACATAAAATTAAAAAATGAATAAATCAAAGAAAAGAACCCCGAACCATATATAGGTAACCCTGTGGTGTAATGTGGATGCACAGAGGAAGTCATGAACCCAGTTTTCTAGGTTTCTCTGAGGTCGGCATAAAAGAAATTCTAATCAGAGATTAGTAAGCAGACTTCTCTAGAGATATGAAGTAGCCTAGTATCTTTATAAAACTAACTTCATTAGCCAGCCAGCCACTTAATAATACGTATTTAGCATTTGCTGCCTGCTATGTAATACATTGACTATTATACACGCAAAGGGTGAGAGTCAAGGTTTCCCAGTTTTAGACAGCATGTAATCTAATGGTTCAGTGTGGTATGAAAGGAAAGTAGGATGCTTAGATAAGGCTGAATTGTAAGCAGGGCAGCAGGAATGAGTCACCTTAGATACTGTGTATGCTTAGGAGTTATTGAATGTGGTCAAAAGCCATTGGCTTCCAAAATGATTTATTTTAGTCCCACCTGAACTTTTATTTCATACTTATGATATATATATATATATATATATATATATATATATATATATATATATACACACACACACACACACACACATTTTTATTATTTGTACTGCTAAGTTAATGTATATACTCTAAAATGTGTTTCTCACCAGAATGGGAAATGAGATTACAATGTATTTCTTGCCTTCCATGCCTTCTCTTGCGTAGTTCGGGCTTGGTCTTCCTTTATAGACCATTAGGCAGTAGAAAGAGTCTGTGCGGGGAAAGAAATTGGTGAGAACCCTGTTTCAGATTCTGAACATGACTTTCATCCTAGTCAGGTGGAATTCCACTTCCAAAAGCAGAGGAGAAGCTACACTAGTGTGCTTGTGGTTCCTGGGTGAAACAGTAGGGGCTGCTCCTTGGAAGTCGTTCCAAATCTAACCTAGGATTGTCATTAGCTGCATTATTAAGACCCTGTACATTAGACTGACCATGTGGACCTGGTGCCAAGCCAGCCTTCCCTGCAAAGAAAATGACTTACGTGCAAACTGCCCCTTCCAAGCAATAGTTTACAGCAGGCCCAAGGAGACTAATTGAACTTTTCTATAGGATACATCTGGGGGATTGGGAGAGGCAGAGCCAGAGAGATAGAGACAGACAGAGAGCCGTACAGACACAGAGGGATTGTGTGTCTCCATGTTCCAAATAAAAATGGCAAAAGAACTTGACACTTTTTTTCCCTAAGTAAAAGTGGACAAATTACTTTTTGATTCACATTTGTTATGTCCAGAGGTGGAAAAATGAGGGCTGAGCACATTGGACAAGGAAATGGACCAAGGAAACAGAACCTCATCGTTTTCAAACTCCCAGAAATCAGTTGTAGCACCTAGCAGGCAAGCCTCAGTGGGCCAGTTGAAGATACTAGTCAGGTATGCAGTCAGGCGTGTAGAAGGCTAGCGATGAGAAGAATTAGGGTCCAGATGTGCAGATGCCTGGAGAGTGGATATGAAGAAACAGTTGGGAGGAAAACCTCAGAGATTGAAGAGGCGGCTTGCTTCAGTCTCTGCACACACTGAGGCTGTTGCCAGGGCAACTTAGGTGCAGCTAAGAGCTACAAGGGTAAGTTGGGTGCAGCTGAGAACCTGACTGAAATGGGGCATAAAAGAGCTGAGGGAAAGATGGTTTGCAAGTAGTTAGTACGCCTAGCTTACCTAGGGAAACATTGCTGTCACATGCTTCGGAACTCTCACCAGGTCTAATATGGTTTTTTAATATTTTTTTTTCAAAGGAATAATTGGAAACTTCTTCCCAAACTATATGAGGCTATAGTAACTGTATCTTTACAGATATTTTGCCAATGGAATTTAAGAGCAGAGAATGTAAATTTCTCTGTTGCCAAGAAAACTTCTGTCAGGTGGGGGTCAGAGTTCAGCTGGCTTTCCCCAGCTTTTTGTTCCCTGCCTAAATAATTATTTTTAACGAACGCACCCCTTTCTAGCGCCTTTGTACCTAACTATTCCGAAACAGCTGAGATAACCTCCCATGGAAGGCCTAGAACATTCTCCGCTCTGCATTTACCGAGCAGTAGATAAAGCAGTACTCTAAGCTGACAGGCATCGTAGCAAGTAAAAGCCACGTTCCTGAAGCAGCTGACGCAGCTGCTGGAAGCTGTCCGGAGGCTGGTAGGTGTTCCGTAAGACCAAAATGGGCCATGGCCGGGGGCACCTGGAGAACAGTTAATGGCAGCCATTTAGCTGTCACTCATTCTTCAGTTCAAATTATTGTAAAATACTTTGTTAGTTCAGAATATGTTTGCTTAAGTCGTTTTGGTAGTAATACTTTTCTCTGGGAGGCAATTAGGTATTCTTCATTTTACAGCTCTTGAATAATAGCAGAGAAATCTGGGACTGCACACGCAAAGCACAGATAAACACCAGATTATCATATTAAAGTCCTTATTAATCTGTCAGAGGAATGCTGTGGACTCCCCCCCCCCTTTCTTTGTACTGAATGTTTTTTACGTTGTTATTTTAAAAAAAATCAAGAAATCTCTGAATGTTACTTTGGTTTTAGAGACATTGCTCAGATCTTCATTTTTAATAGGAAGCTACTTTTTCCCTCCCACCTCCACATTACTTAAGCCCAAAATAGCAAATTTTCCTTATAATTTTTAAAAATATGGATTACTTTAATTTTTCCCTGAGCCATCCAAATGCCTGCATTAGAAAAGTGCAAACCCCTTCTTTCAGATTTGATTGTGGCATTAAGAAGTCTTAGTAATACTAAACGCAGTGTCAGAGGTTTTGTCCATGAGACAGGAACCTAGACATGGCTTGAAAGAAAGAATCTGAACTGAGGAATTGCCTGTATTACACTGGCATGTAGGCATGTCTGTGGGGCATTTTCTTGATTGTTAACTGATGTAGGAGAGACCAGCTCACTGGGGGACACTGCCCTTGGACCAGTGGGCCTGGGCTGGGGATGAGAGGTAGCTGAGCAAGCCGACAGAATCAAGCTAGTAAACAGTAGTACCCACCATCCCGTGAACTCAGCTTTACTTCCTTCCTTGAGCCTTTGCCCTGACTTCCCTTGAGGACAGACTTTCTGTGCCCTGTAAACTGAAATATGCCCTTTCCTCCCCTAATTTTTTTTTTTGTCATGGTGTTTATCACAGTAACAGAAAACAAACTAGAACACCCAATGTGATGTGGTTGTTTCAAATAATGTCTCCCATTTGTTCATGGTTTCTTTTGCACTTGAAAAGTCACCAACTTGATGTGTTCTTCCAGCCAGTTCTGTGTTTCTGCTTTGCCTATGTAACTATCAGTACTTTCTTTTCAACCATGCTGCTTTCCATAAAAAGAGAGAGCCCATGTCTGTGACCACTGTCTCTCTTTTGTCACTTTCAAGTCTAGAAAATCAAGCAGTCACCCGACAGTGCTCAATTTTTACTTGAAACAGGGATGCTTTCCCCAACATTTGAGGCAAGTACACAGAGCCCCTCCTTCCCACGAAACCTGAAAGCTACCTTTCCCCTGTGGCAGCCATTGGGCCAGGTTAAAAATGGAAGAAACAGAAGCTACTTCTTTAGAGAAAGGACTGAGAACTATGAAATCCTCAGAAAATACCCCAGGGGCTCCCAAACTGAGTGTTTCCCCTGAGACCTCACAAACACCTGTCACCTTCCACAGGGAACCAAGTCTTCTCAGAGAGAAGGAAGTTTTCCTCTGATGTAAAATCAGATTTGAGAGTTTCTCTGTTGTGATGAAATCACAGAGCATCTATTCCACCTGCTCATTAACTGGGTAGGCCCCTCTGTGAGAGATGTTGTTTGTTCCACGCAGAAAACAGACAAGTAGGCGACAGGCGTCACCCTTTGAGGTTTCATCTGATGAATTGCCTCGGACAGTGTTTGACCTTTGCCTGCCCCGATGCATGTGGTCAGTGACAGGGGCCACCGGCTGCTCTCTGCTCCCCATAGGTCAAATGGACATATTCATAGCCACTGGCAAGCCCTCAAGGAGTGGGGAGATTTTCTCTGGGTTGTCCGAATTGCCAAGATAGCTCGCAGGGTGATTCAATCACAGCAGTGTTATCTCTTGAGTATGTTCTGCACTGATTTCCTTTGGCTCTTTTACTTGGAGAAAACAACATAGATGTTCCTTATTTTGCTGTGGAGTTGTATCTTCCTAAACCAATAGTAAATTGAAAATTGTGTGACACACACACACACACACACACACACACACACACACACGGGGGTGGGGGTAAAAGGAGAGACAAAGAGACAGCAGATTGGGGAAGGTTTAAAAACCAAATCCAACCAAGGCTGGAAAGATAGCTCCATGGTTAAGAACACTTGCTGCTTTTGAAGAGGACTGGGGTTCAATTCCCAGCACCACATAATGGTTCACAACCATCCTAACTCCATCACCCTCTTGTGACCTCTTCAGATGCCAGCCACATATGTGGTACATACATGCAGACAAAACAGTCATGCATGTGAAATAAAATAAATAAATCTTTAAAAAAACAACAAAAAACTGTACTCTCAACTTTGCCTGGTGGGAAGAGGGGGAAAACCTATTTCCAAAAGAGTTGAACAATATTTTAAATCATAAAAAAAGTTCTATATTTTTCTCAAAAAGAAAAAAAAAACATTTATCAAAAGTAACCTTTGGAGCCAGGTGTGATGGCACATCCCTTTATTCCTAGCACTTAGGAGAAAGAGGCAATCAGATGTCTTTGAGTTTGAGGCCAACTTGGTCTACAAAGCAAGTTCCAGACCAACCTGGGCTATTAGTGAGACACTGTGTCAAAACAAAGCCTAAAGAACAGAACAGTGACGTTTGAGCAGGAGCTGAAGCTCAGTGGGAAGCTGCGCCCTTCTTGTGCCCTTTGTTATGATTCAGAAATGCTTCTGGACGGAGCATCACTGGGACTACCATGGTGGCCCTGGAGGGACCCCTTCCTCCCCACTGTGAGCCTGGAAAGCTGGGATCCTAGTGCCATAGCTGAGATCCATCAGCACTTCCACAGTGTGCAGACGTGATTGATGTTAATACGTTATGATAAAACAAACCAACTAGAGATAGGGGCAGAGTGCTGAGCTGCAGGTATTGATGTGCTGCTACCTCTGCCCCTGCAGGAGAGGGGCAGCAACCCTGCGTCATGGTTACCATTGTGACAGAAGACACCGTCTTCATATTTTTTTCATTTTAAGTCAAAGCAGAAAAATAGGCAGAGATGTTTTTAGCTAACATGACTATGATAGTCTCTGTGCTTTGATTTAATTGTTCGTAGAGATCAAATTGTACTAGAGCAGAGGAATCTGAATCCTGTCTTGAGCTGTCAGTGGAGAATGTCAGGCATCTCACCAAATCGCCCCCTTAGTGTCATCCTGTGTAATTCCTTAATTTTAGGCCTGAAAACCTATGTAAGAAACACTGTGTGAAATAAACCCGCAAAGAACTGCCCTGGTCATACATTTTATACTGTGCTGAGAAATAAAAACAGATCCCACGACACATACACTTGTGGGTCAATTTTATCAACATATTTAGGTGGGAAGGTAGCCACCTAACTAGGCCCGCGCACTCTTCAAAAACAGCATCGCATTTTCAAATTATGTGTTTAATTTAACCTAGCTCAACACATACAAGTTTTTACATAGTTCTTTTCTCAGCCAGCTGCAAAGAGTCAAAAGTGATTATCAAGGCTGAAAAGGCTTTTTGTGTTTTCTTCAAACGATACAGTCACGTCCGTGAACAACAAGGCTGATGAATTTGCCATCTTATTTAGTTGACATTTTAATTCAAGTAGTAAACTGAAGTTTCTTTTCATTTCTTTGCATTATTAATATTATTCTGTTTTTGGTTAGCTTGGGTAAAAACTGTTCGCTGGTGTCATTTTTGATAATTAGCCTTTTATATCTTGGGGTCTGGGGTAAGCAAATAAATATTTTAAATGTAATTGGTGCAATTACCATATGTGCATTGAACAACTTTATAGGGAGCTTCATGCCATGTCATATTTTTATGCTGGTGGGTTTTTTATTATTTTTAAAATTGTATGCAGTATTCTTCTGAAATATATAATTACCATCTCAACCTTGAGGTGGAGAAGCAAGGGTTCTGTCATTCTTGCAAACACGCTTGTATTGAAAGATACGAAAAGCTTGCCTTCCCTTCAACATTTTTACCATATCTGTAGGAATAGTTTGAGTCTGACTGTTGATGTTATTTTTACATCGTGTGCAGTCCCACCATCATACTGTCCTAGTAGGAGTCTAAGCAAAGCACAAAAGCCCATTCAGACTTGGCTGGGAAGACGCCAAAAGGCTGGGGAGTGGAAGGTGGTAGAGATCAGGAGGCCAGGAGCTGCCTCCCTGTCCTGTCTTCATAGCCTCAGATACCATGAAAAGGCTCCAAGCTGCAGTTTCCTTCTAATTCTTCCCGTATCAAAATTCTACCTGCAGAAATCTGGACCACAAAGGTGGAAGGTTTGGTAATGGGAGCACCGTGTGAGGGAAAAGCAATCCCTCCCCTTGCTCTAGGCAGCGTAGGGGATGATGGCTGAACAGAAAAGAAAAGCAACATGCTTGAAGAAAGTGTAGTTTGCTACAAAAGTAGTGGTGGTAGAGGGGGAAATGGCTGCCATCTGAGTGTGAGGGAGGGCGACGGCTTACCTGGAGGGCAGCTCAGAAGTTCCCTTTGCAGGCTCTGATAGTGCCTCAGAATACCACGTGCGGGGTAGACACCCGGCCTACGGGGACCCTCGTGTGCCATTGGGACCCTCGTGTGCTCTCATCACATGTTTAGGACTTTTTTTTACCTTAAAGGTCCTACCACTACCTTCTGTCTCCTCCCAGGCTTCAGGTAGGCTAGACTACCAGAAAAACTGTTTCTAGGACAGTCCAACAGCTCCATGCTAGTGAGCCTCCACTGTACAGGTCCCTGCCTGAGTTATGACTGAATCATCGGTGACAGCCCATCGAAACTCAAACTAAGGAGGTATTAGCAATTCCCATGGAAGACTGTGAGTTCAGTCTTCCAAGGGGAGTAACACCGCCTCGGGACTGGCTCCGAGAGGCAACAACGTGGATTTCAACTTTGTCTCCCATGCGCTTAAAACTTATGAAGTTAAACATTGCCAGTTTTATGTCCCTTTCCATAAATAAGTAAATAATAAATAAATAAAATCTATAATGGTTTTGAAGTTTGCCTTCACAGAATGGCTACTTCATTTAACAACAAAAGAAGCCATGGTGGTTTAAATAGGTCTGGCCTTCATAGACTTATGTGTTAGAATGTTTGGCTCGTAGGGAGTGGCACTGTTAGGAGAGGTGGCCTCGCTGGAGGAAGTGTGTTGCTGTGGAGACAGGCCTTGAGATCTCATATATATGCTCAAGTCTGGTCAGTGAGAGACAGCCACCCCTGGCTGCCTGCAGATCAAGATGGAGAACTCTCAGCTCCTACCTCCAGCACCATGACCGCCTGCACACTGCCGTGCTTCCCACCATGATGATAATGGACTAAACCTCTGAAACTGGAAGCCAGCCCCAATTAAATGTTATCCTTTATAAGAGTTGCCTTGGCCATGGTGTCTCTTCACAGCGATAAAACCCTAATACCAAGATCCAAGCTTCCTGTGGGAAGCCACAGACCTTCGAGAGAGTACAGTGTCTGGGAAGGATTTTTCCTGCTTTTTAAAGAACTTCGACTTGTCCCTCGCTGTTCCACAATTTGGGCTGGAGGAAGGTCTTCCAGAGCCTGCAAACACTGCCTCACCTCTATTTAGGACAGTGGTTCTCAGTCTGTGGGTTACGACCCCTTTTGGGGTTGTAACAGTAGCAAAATCACAGTTATGAAGAAACAATGAAAGTAACGTTCTGGTTGGGCTCACCACAACATGAGGGACTGCATTAAAGTGTTGCAGCACTAAGCATGAGGTTGAGAACTGCTTATCCAGGAGAATGAGATCCGTAACTGCTTGGTATGGTTCCAGTGTATGGTATGGTAAGGTACATGAGTTCAAATCTGGGCTCGGTGGTTTTGCACCTTGAGGATTTTAAGTTTACTTTATTTGGGGGGGGGGACTAGCTTTCTTAATTACAAAACACAAATTCTCAGTCTGTTTCGGAACTGTTGCAAAGAAGAAATCAGACTTACTTTGGAAACTATTGCTATACTACCTGCCTAGGACATTGTATTAGAAATGGTAGGTACAATGATAATTATTAGTTATTTTTATGCTAGCAACTAATCATATACTCAAAGGGGAAGAGAAAAGAATTGTGTTTCATTTACTAAACTTCAATTAAAGTTTTTAACTGGGTGACAAAATTATATTATATATGCATATATAGTCACAGTATATATATCCATCATATATATATATATATATATATATCCATACTGTATATACTGTCTGCAACTATTTAAAATACACTGGGAGGCAGAATCCAAATCTCAGACAGTGGAGCAAAAGGCTATACATACATTTAAATTTAAGAGCTGTAAATATAAAGTCTGAAGCTGGGTGAATGAAACTGGTTGTTCTAGTATAAGATGAAAATGGTTTTAGATATCAAGTATTAAACAAGAAATTAAGGACTGAGGAGATGGCTCAGCAAGTGACACACTCACGCACAAGCATGAGGATGGAAGTATGATTCCCAGCATCCACCTAAAAGCCAGGCAGGTGTAGAAGCCTCCTGGAATCTCCCATGTAGGAGGCAGAGACCCAGGAACCCAAACAAGCTGGTTAGCTAGACTAGACAAAGCAGCGTGCTCTGGTTTCAGTTGCTCAACCCTATCTCAATATGGAGAGCAATTAAGGAAGATAACTGATGTCAGTGTCATGCCTCTACATGTGTGGCACACTGGTGTGAGCACCTGTATACTTATGTATGCATACCACACACATACACATGGGAAAAATGAGGGGCTTGGAAGTAACAAGACAGAAAGTCCTACTGTTCTTGCTTGTATTAGTTAAAGTATACATGAAAGCCCTCCTTTGCTGATGAGGAGGTAGCTCCTTGGAGAGCACCTGCATTAGAACCTCAGCATTTGACAGGCTGAAGAGATGGCTTAGTGGTTAAGAGCACTGCTGCTCATGAGGGTCCTGAGTTCACTTCCCAGAAACCACATGGTGGCTCACAACCATCTATAATGAGATCTGATGCCCTTTTCTGTCATTCGACATACATGCAAATAGAGTACTCAAATAAATAAATAAACAAGTAAATAAATAACTAAATCAATCTTAAAAAAAAAAAAACCCTTAGCATTAAAAAGAGAATAAGAAAAAGAAATGAAAGAGAAAAGGAAAATAATGAAAAGGAAGATGTTCTTCTTTGTAGTTTGCCCTGGCTAGCTCATTCTTAGGGCATAGTCTTCCCTCTAAGGACCACCTCCTAAAGGAGATGGAGTACTTTCTCTATCAAAGTTGCTTGATCCTGGCAGTAAACTGTCTCAATTCTATGCCATTTGGTAAAAACAAAGAAAAAACAAAAATAACCCAAAGCATTTTTAGTAGAATTTATGATTTAGTTTTATTTTCAACCAACAGACAGTAATTGTGTGTCCTTATGGAACATAGCATGTTGTGATACCTAAGGTATGATCAGATCAGTTATTACTGCATCCACCACGCCAAACATTTATCCTGTTTGTTTTGGAAACACTCAGAATTTGTTTTGAACTGTACTGTAGTCAGCGCTGTTGTGGGGAGACATTTTCTGGAAAGACTCACCCCAGAAAGGGAACCTGTAACAGGCCAAAATAATGATTGTACCAAAGTCCAACTTGGTGAATAAGTTTTTATTGGAGTTAAAAACAGGACTGTGGGCTCAGGGTTACGTACAGGGACAGAAAAGACCCAGAAGCCCAACTTGGCACTCAACTCAAGGATCTCAAAACGCTGCCCCGTGGAGCTCTGTAACTCACAGACAAGCAGGGAAGAGCAAGTGGGCAGCTCATTGTCTCCTCCCCCAGTTATTTGCTGTAACCTTAGGGAGGGACCTTTTGCCTGCTGAGCACCCCCATCTGCTAGAGGGAACACTTCAGTCAGAAGAAATTGTTGTACCTAACACCACAACTGTGGTTTCTGAGCTATCGTTGTTAGGGTTTCTTTTAGAGATAGGATCTTGTGGCATAGTTCTCATTGGCCTCCATCTTGCAGTCTTCCCACCTCCCCCTCATCGAGCATTGACCGGGATTACAGATGTGCCAGCTTTAGTTCTTCCTGATGGGCAGGAAAGGTTACTCTGATTCCCCTTGGATGGAATCACGACTTCTTAAAGGGGAAATTTCCCAGTACTTATCAAAATAATAATAATGTATGTACTCTTTGGCCCAATATTCCCCCTTTATGGGTCTAGGCAATTGGACTATTCAAATTAAGTACAGATGGATATAAATAGAAGTGGTATTCATTTCCACAGTGTGTGAGACTGTAAGAGCTACACTACAGTACAGAAAAAGTTAATAATCACCAGGAAAGATAGGATTGTTTCTTGTCTTTAAAAAATTTTTGTCAAAACATTTAAAACTTTCTATTGGCTACAAGTATATAAGAAAAAGGAGAGAATTATAAAACTAATACAATAGTTCACTGTAACTTCAAACATGAGAAACATTTAAAATTAAGTTTTATTTCTTTGCAAATAGCTTATCAAGAATAATTTGATCAGAACTTTCATAGTCTCATCAGATAAGTTATCATCCAAAGCAAGCATCTTCCCTACACCTGACAAATTGTCATATTCATTTCTAAGTTTGGATAAGCTTCCAACATTTTATTCTTTGTACTTTCAATATTGTAAAATATCTTCAAAAATTCTCTTAATGTGAAGTTTTTGGCAGACGGTACTTCCTCTGGGGCATCCTCATTCTTTTTGATACCACCTTCTTTATGTCAATATGCCTTTACCAGGTTCTTCTAGCTCCATTCCCACCCAGAGCCACTCTCATGGTAGTAATTGTTAATGTACCCACCATCAGGTACTTCTTGATAGCTCCCTTGACATTCAATTTAAATTTCACTTCTACTATTACTGCTTTTTGTTTCTTTGTTACACTTTAATTTTTGTCAAGTGTCACGTGGGTTTCAGCTTCGAGACAGAGAAACAGCACAACTCTATACCCTGCCATTTGCGCACAAACCGACTAACAGTGAACAGTGGGGTGGAGTTCCTTAAGCATATGCAGGGCTGCCGTGGGAAGAGTGATTACATTTGTCCTGAAAGACATTGAACTGTAGGAATAGGAATGGGTGCAATGATGAGGTTTAAAAAAAAAAATCAAATTTTTTTATGAAGGTTAGATCCGGTGGGCTTGGAATCACTTTAGTGAATACTTGGTTCAAAGATTCTTCTGCACTGTGTGTCTGGGGGGTGAGGCGCGACAGTAGCCATGACTCAGCTCCTTTATGGAGAATGGCTGGTTTAACCTCACTTGTGAGAGTTTGCTGTCAACAACTTCCTGTCTGTATAGGATTCAGAAAGAGGATTCTGAGTTAGCCTACATCATCTTACTAGTAGCCACTAGCAGGTACTTTCTAGCTCTTAGCTTGTCTATCTGTAAAGGGCAGTGATCAAACTTCTAAATGCATTTGAAAGCGGCGATGTCTTTGAGATAGGGTGACTGGCTCCGTGTCTTCTCACAGCTACTGTCAAGCTTGTTTCTCTAGGCACCCCAATATACATAGACATCTAGGTTTTAAACTGTGGACGAGCTACACAAACACAGTTCCAGACAAGCGTTTCAGTTATCTACTTCTAACCAAATTACTCCTGAAAATCCTTTTTTTTTTTTTAAGTGATCAGGAAGAGGTAGGGTGTGCCACCACAGGCCTGCAATCCCAGCACTTGGGAGCTAGAGCGGGAGGATCTTGAGTTCAGGGCTAGCCTAGGTTCCATAGTGAGCTTGACAGCACAAGGTCATTGAGATTAAACAAAATAATTACTGTAAGACTTTTACCACAATGCCTAGCAATTAGTAAATAAGAATTGTGCATGCATGAATCCCAGTGAATCATGATTTTATTTAAAGTGATGATATTTGTCAAGTTTTCCATTCAGTGAGGGGGTGTGTATAGAATGACTAGTAAAATAAAAGCCTCCCACACTCTTGTGTTCTTGGACTCCATTTTCTTTCAGTTTTCAGGTTCAGTGGCTTTTCTCATCTCATTGTTCATTCTACAATCATTTATTGAACTCCCACTGAGATCCAGGTTCAGTCCTAAGGTGCTGGGAGCACTCAGGGAGGGTTTGGGGGGAGGGGAGGACAGGGTCCCTGTGCTCAGGTCTTTCAGATCAGCAAGGCAAAGGAGTTCAGGTAATTGCAATATGGTGTGATTCAGGTTAAAAACAATAGTGTCCAGGTGATACAAATAGAGCAAAAGGGAAACCATACAGAAGTCTGGGAGGGGACAGCGCCAGTGGAAGCTTTGACAGAAGAGTCACCTCAATAAAGACGTCAGCCATCATGGGACATAGGCAGATATTTGGTATTTGGTACAAAACCCCCAAGACTGTTTGCAGGGCTGAAATGGCAATAACTTTGGTTTCTTTCTTTCTCTTTTGTCCTCAGCATTTGGCTATAATGACAGCAAATCAAACAAGTAATGATCCATGTTAGAGGTATGCCGTAACGCAGCAACCCTAACCTAACCACCTGGCTTTCACTGCCCTTCTGCCAAGGCCTCCTCCCTTATAAGCCATTGTGATTTTGTTGCAAAGGAGAAACCCTTCCTCAAAATTCAGCATATCTCATTAGACAGATGCTGTCCTACAGTCCTGAGCTGTGAGGGAGGTTTAACAGTCCCTTGGTAAAAGGTAAAGACTGTGAATGGCATCCATGTAAACTCTATCATAGCAGGCACCACACTAATTCCTTTTCCTTGTAACCATTTGGATTAGTTTCTCAGAGCTTCTGTAATAAAGTACTGTAGAGCAGTACTTAAACAATAGAAATGTCAATACATCGCAGTTCTGGAGGCCATGTGCTCCTTCTGGTGTGGGTGCATCCCTCCCTTGCCTTTCTGTAGCTTCTGTTGCTTTGCAGCAAGCTGACACCTCTTGGCTCGCAGCTGTAAAACCCCTGCTCCTGTCATCACTGCGTCCTCCCCTGTGTCTGTCTGTCTTCACATGGCAAGTCATTCTGGTTTGGGGGCCCGCCCCAGTGTAACCTCATCATGACCTAATTATACCTACCATGCCTAGTAACGTACCTACCAGCACTCAGTTGTTGTAGGGATGGGAACAGCCAGCACCTAATCCTTTGCGTCACCTCCCTGCACTCAGTGTCTAAATAAGGGATGCTTTGTTTCTACCCTGTCTTTCTTTGTTAGGTTTTGAATACGTTTTTAAAAGCCCTACTTTATTCCTAGTTGGAGAAACAGTTGTTTCAATTACACGACTGTGACAAAGAAGAAAGGCTACTTGAGATTTTGTTTTCCAGATACGGTGGGAGCGCTATTCCATTCCTTATACCATAAAAATGTACAGCTGTGAAGAGCTGAAGATCTCATAGAAGTTCTGGGGGAAACAAACCCTGCTCTTCGGGGTACTTTTAGAATAGTAAGAAGCAATAAAAACTATAATAAAACAAACAAGAATTCAGACAGCCTTTGTGTCCTCCAAGCGGTCAAAGGATTGGCCAGTCTTTAACAGCACATGGTTCAAAGCCAGGTACAGTGGCTCACACCTTTAATCCCAACTCTCGGGAGACAGAGGCTGCCAGATCTCTGTGAGTTCGAGGCCAGCCTGGTTTACATACTGAGTCCAGGAAAAACAAGGCTACACAGAGAAACCCTGTCTCAAAAAAACAAAAACAAAACAACAAAAAAGGGTGTTCTTTGATGGGTTTATTGGGAAAATACTCAGTAATCATTAAAAACACTAAGTACAGAGTAACTGACAGATTATGACCTCCTGGTGATATGAATTGACTGATCCTCTGGAAAAGCATTTGACAAACATATCTAGAGTTATGAGACTGAAAGGTTGAAAGAGCCAGAGGATCATCTCAACATGACTACCCAAACAGGAGCTGAACACGGACAACAGCAATCGACATGACAAAGTAGACTAGGGAAACCCACAAGGCCTCAATCTTATGCAAAGCTACAGGCAACTTAGAAATGCTCAGAATGGGAGAAATAGCCTCCCCCAGGGCAACAACCTCCAAATTACGTATGTAATACCTAATGGTCCACCCTGAAAATATATACGTACAAATAGCGTATGCCGGCTGAGTGGGTTACATCTAGGAAGATATATGAACGCACGTATACATTTATGCATGTAACAGCAATTTTAAAAGAAGCTGTGAATCTGAAAGAGAGCAAGGAGGGGTTTGTGGGAGGGTTTGGAGGGACAAAAGGAAAGGGAAAAATGAAATTATAATTATGCTGTAATTTCAAAAATTAAAAAAATGAACAAAAATGTGCAATTAGTACCTTTAGAAACTTTTATCCTAAAGAGAGAGGCTAAAGAAGAAAAGGATCTGTGTTCCTGAAGCTGCTAATTGCAGAATCATTTGTAATAATGGGAACTTGTGAGCAATCTGGACTACTGGCTAAAGGCATAGTTGGCAGGATTATGGGGCATCATGCTTTTGTTGGGATATACAGCTATCAAAAGGTGTAATTATCGAGACCTGCGGTAACATGAAGAAATAGTTATTCTTTGAGCTTGCGTGGCTTGTCGTGTGTGTGGGTACATATGCTCACAAGTGTCTGTGGTTGCATGTGGGCATGTGTGAGTGTCTCTGTGGAAGCCAGCAGTCAACACTGGCTGTCCTTAATCTTTTTCCCCGCCCCCTGAGTCAGGGTCTCTCACTGGACTTGAGGCTCTCCAATTTGGCTCGGGTGGCTGGCCAGAGAGCTCTAGGGATCTACCTGCCTGTCTCCTCGCCAACACTAGGATGGCAGGAGTACAGTCATGCCTGAGTTGTCATGGGTGTGTCAGGGATGCTGACTGAGGAGCTCATCCTTGTCTGACAAGCACTCTGCTGATGGAGCATCCCAGCCTCAAAGCTGAGTGACTTTAAGCGCAGTGTGTACATTTGCAGCTGTATAAAGTTGCCTGTGGAAAAATCTCAGCAGCAATGACATGGTGAAGTAAAAGTTGTCGGGAACATGAGCTTGTTGTAAAGTGATATGATTATGGATCATTTTCCCATCATATTTGAAAGTTTCTCATAATTTAAAAAGCCTTAACATACCCAACTTTCTATGAACTTAAAAATCCTCTTATAACTCTTGCACATTAATGAAACTTTTAGGGCGATCTCATGAACTTTTTGAAAAAAAATTTGTTTTGGCTTACCATAGTAGTATAAATCCCACTAGACTCTTTCTTTCCTAAATAAGTCTTGTACTAAGTGGTTAGATTATCCTGATCTGAAAAGTGACATTTGATAAAAGCATTCCAGTATAGTATAGGTGCATTATATAATTAACAGTGATGCCTTTGACTGGCAAAGTAATTATTTTAATCCTGTCTCATCATTCACTTCAGTTTGGTTTTGTGGCTTGGACTTGAAAGCTATGTTTTCAGAGAAAATAATTTATCCATAGGCTAGAGGGAACTAGGCTTCCTTGCACCATGGCAAATGATCTCGTCTGACTTTGTAGTAATCTGTGGGCTTGATGCCAGGTAATCAACACTGTTGATCGTATCATAGCAGTCTCTTCGTTTGCATCCTTATGAAGAAGACTAGCTCCTTCCCTTCTTGGGCAGAGTTTAAGAACTCAGCCATGCCCCCTCTCCCTGCTGCTTACTCCCGGCAACTGTTTGCTGGGCTAGCAGGACAGCTCACTGTCCCTGGGGGAACAGAGTGCTGCCTCTTTCCAGGGTGTGAGAAACAAGGATGGCAGCCCCTCAGGCTCTCCCCTGCGAAGAGCTGATTAGATTATGCCTCTGTGGCTGACTACGCTTTGAATTCACCACTCTAGGTTGCCTACCTGAAGATTAAATCTGGGTGGTAGTAAATCTCACCACTCTCTGGCTCCCTAAGTCATACAGTCATGCACACATACAATATTGTTCACTCGGGCTTACTATGAGTAAAACAGTGTATGTCTTTTAAGAGAAGAGAGGAGTCTGAAGGGGTGGCTGTGAGGGTGACAATGGAAAGGAGTTAATCCGTGTCTCCAGAATAAAGACTAGACAATGGGGATCCATGCAAAACAGCAGTGGACAATTGACATCCACTGACTCCCAAGGGAAATGCACCCCTCCCTCCAGTATTCAGGGGCCAGATCATCCAGGGTGTGGATTATCCAGGCCATATGCTTCTCTTCCTTTGCCATCTGGCTGATTGCCTGCTTCTCTTCCTGTTAACATAGAAAATACTCGAAATACTCCAGTTCACGTCTGCCAAGCCATTTCTATTGCCTCATCATCCCCCCTTTTAAGCAGACCCTGTGCACCTCCTGGCCAAGTCCAGTCACTTGCCATATTGGGATTCATCACAGGACGAATGGGTGAGTTCCTAACCCACACTCCTCTGCTTGTTGAACCTAGCTTTGTAAGAGTCCTTTTCTAGCTCTTGCGTTTATTATTTATCACTTCAACCAGCTAGTGAGCACCTTTAAAGCAATGGGCATCTCTGCCTTTAATACCCTCTTCAACTGGCCCAGAGAGCTCTTCTTCACAGGCCGGTGTAGGACAAGAATTGTAGGCTAAGTACCATTCATCCTTATTTCAGACAAATATTTCATGACAAAGTCTCAGCTGTAAGGAGCAACAAACTCAAATACCATTTGCTATTAAAAAAAAAAAAAATCAACCAAAAGAAAATTCCAGGCTTCCAGAAGACACATTGAAATAATTTTATATTTTTGCTAAAAAAGTTGAGATAGAAAATTTTCATCTATCGATAGACAAGTCACTTGTCTTTGGTCACTCAGTGACTAGAGTCAGGAGTAGAAATCACATCTATGCAGCCATTTCTGTCACTCTGGGCTTCTGGGGATAGACAGAAATGGTACTTTACAGAAAGGTAGGGGTTTAGATTAGAGTGACAGAAAAAAAGGCTGTATCCATTCCAAACAATCACAACTCCAGAAAAATCTTGCTTCCTTTTTGTGGAAACTTTTTTAGGGTTACAGTTATGATAGCAATCATTTAGAGTTATCTTTGTTTTAAAGATTAGGAACTGAAAATACTTCACCTGTTGTCTGCAATACAACCGATACAGTAGGCACCAATCAATGTCTATCGACTGAAGGAGTGAATACAGCATTTGATCATTTTCTAAGGATGAGCTCTAGTCCTGGTGCAATCAAACCCACTTTTGAAACAACTTTTTCCACTAGCTTTAATTGGCTCTAGACAAATAATGCTGCCAGAAACAACAATTAATGCATTAATTTCTTGTTTGCAGGTGTCAGGAATTACCAGAGAAGAAAGCTACTCCTCTGTCACTTAAAAATAAACTTTCATTGACTATTTTAAAATCATAACCTGAACATTACAGATATGATTAAATTTCCAAGTTGATTCTCAAACATCAGATAACAGTTTCAACTCTAGTTATAGAATGGGTGGGGGACTCATGTACTTTACATAGAATTTCAGTTTAATGTTCTCTAGTTACAGACCTTTCATGAAAACAAAATTTTTATTATATTGCCTTCTTTAAGCTTTTTAAAAAGACTACTCAAACAATGCATGTCCATTACAGGAAAATTGGACAGTAAAGGCAATCCTTAAGAAGAATAAAATTGCTTAGTCCTGTGAGACAAAGGCTGTTGACATTTAGTTGTGTCTCTGTCTTGACCTTCTTTGTGGGTAACTCATTCGTTCATACGACATACTGTTTAGCACAACTTTCTGCACATGTCACAAGCATTATCCAGCATCAGTAAACATTTCTGGAGACCGTTTTTAGTGATTGCAGTAGTCGATAGAGATGTAGCATACCTTGCCTAACCCCCTGTCTGGGCTTTTTTTCACATTGTCACTCTAATAGATAATGTCCAATGTTAGTCTCAGGATTATTTTGAAGTGTGCCAATGCCACACTGGAAATACAAAGAGTGTACAGTTGGAAAATGTGAGATTTTTCAGTTGGAGAGAAAAGTTTGGAAACTTTAAACTGTTAGCTTTAAGAGACTTGGTGCTTGTTTATTGGTTCTTTGTGGCAGAAATGAACACTTTTTTATTCTGTATTAGTACATTTGTTCTTGGCAATTGATAAACTCCAAAATGCATTGTTTCAGATGGTCTATTGGATAGTTAAATCCTTTAAAATGGTGGTGTTGTCCAGTAATGGCAATAATGAATTATGCTGATGAGTTCCCATCCTACTCTGATGGAGGATGCTTTGTGCGTCTGCTTAACATGAGGCACTTACTTGCTGGGAGCAAAATGTTACTAGACCGTGTGCTAATCTCCCCCCAACCCCTGATTCTGCCCATTTTTAGGCTGATTATAAAAACAATAGAGTATTGTGTCTTCAATTAAACGGGAGTGACTCATTACAGGTACTTTCCCATTATCTGAACCCAAATAGATCTCACATTATCTATCCCCAAGTAAGGACAGGATTACTTCAGTGAGTCCTTTCTAGAAGAATATTTAAAGCATAGGGTCCAGAGTCTCCTCAGGCTTTGCACAGGATAGGCCTAGGTTGTAAGAGAAGTGCTGTCCAATTAGGAGGAACAGAGGCAGGGGGTGGGGAGAGAAGCCTGCTTACAGATCTTGTCCAATTTGATGTCTTGGTTCTCAAAATAAAGTTTCCAGTAACCTTTGTCTTTTGTGTTAAGCTAAATGCCCTTGGAATCTGGAGAAGCAAACAGAACCTCATTTGTTGTGTGGCAAACATCAGCCTCTTCCCCATACAATTTTTATACTAACTAAAAGAGACATAAAGTTAAAAATAGATCAGGAGGTTTTCTACTTTGCGCCACCTCAGGCTGGGACAGAGGACAGGCAAAACAGTCCTTTATATGCTATCTAGAGACTGTCATGAACAACAAAGAGGCTCAAGCACTGTGCAACACTGAGGACTGAGTCTCTTGAAGTGAGTTCTTTCTAAAGCATCAGAGAAGAATTAAATTAGCAAAATTATTTCAAGTATACACAAATAGTTTTTGCTTGGAAGTAAGAGAATGCTGTTTAACATTTAGACAGGTCCATTGTCTTTATATAAGGCATAATAGAAGAGATGTGTGTGTCATCACTCATAAGAGAGTATTTTAAGTCCAGAGAGAAATTAGTTATTTGCTGGATGTGATTTTTTTCTTTAAATGAAACAGATGAACAAAAGTAAATAGTCTTCTTCTAAAAAGTATGTTTAGAAGGCCCTGACTTATCAGTAAGAGTGGATAAGTCTAGAAATTTCAACCTTTCTCAAAAAAAAAAAAGGGGGGGGGGAGGTGTAAAAGCATCCCGCTGAGGCTGGTGTTGACTGCAGGGATGGTCGGCAACCTGGGACATTGCTGTCCATGTGCTGTGGTTTGCATGCAGTCTGAGTGCACCCCTCAAACTGTGACCCACACCGGAAGCTCTATCCTGCATGTGCCGGTGTTGATGGGGGGGAACCCTTAAGAGGTAAGACCTAGCAGAAGCTGGTTGAGTCAAGGAGACACTGCCTGCAGAAAGAACCTAATGCTGGTCTTATCAGAGGAAATTTTTTTAAAAAGCAATTTGCTGTATCTTGCTTTCCCACCATTTAATCCAGCTGCCTCTTGTGCATACCCCACCATGTGGCCATCACCATGCTGTGACGTAGCCAAAAAGACCTCATCACACCCAAACAGATGTCAGGGCCGTGCTTTCAGACATCCAGGACTGCAGTGTAAATAAACCTCTTTCATTTGTGAAGTCCCTGCCTCTAGTGTTTTGTTAAAGTCGCATAGCACAGGCTAAGACCATGGAGAACCTTGAAGCGTGGTATGCTGGGATCCCCTCTAGTTATTAAATAGAATAACATCTCTAGGAAGTCTTATTTTTATGTTTTATGTTTGTCTCGGGTGGTGCATGGCAAGCACGCACCAGTTATACATCCCTCACCACCATCACACTCAAAATAAGAAGAAAAAATAGGGACCACTGGGATGGCTCAGTGGTTATGAGCACTTGTTGCTCTAGAGGACCTGGGTTCAGTTTCTAGCACCCACATGGTGGTTCACAGCCATCCATCACTCCAGTTCCAGGGGCTCTGATGCCCTCTTCTGACCTCTGTGGGCACCAAACACAAAGGTCATACACATACATATACACACACACATACACAACATATATACACATAGGCAAAAGATTCATACATTAACGTAGGCGGAAACACCCATTTTACCTGATAGCACACACTTAGTGCCAAATGATCAGATACCTTGCATAGATAGTAAATAAATTCTCTTCTATCCCAGCAAGCAGGTTGGTGAGCATCCTCTCGTGGACAAGACCTGTGCCTTCTCGAGAAGCACATGCCACCTTTGGGCTAGTTGTTTTCACAAGGAGTCACAACCCTGAAATGACTGGTTTCTGAGCAGGACATACGACACTGATGGGTGCCAGGCTGTGCCGCCCAGGTTAACTCTCTTCGGTATGTTTCTGATATCTGAGGCTGATTGGTTCTAGTGTACTGATCAGGGCATTCACACCGCCTCCCAGTCCATCCTGTGTGAGGAGCATGCGAAAGCTCCGAGAGGGGTGATGGGCCCACAGAATGACGTGTTAGAAGAAAACTCAAAAAGACATCTGCATTTTTGAGGTTTACAAACTAAGAACAGAGTTGTAGGAGGTTATTGATTTGCTTTCTATATTTACATATAACAAATGAGAAACTGAAACTCTTGCAGACAAAATACATTGCTCGTTGTGTCTAACCTAACTCATTTGTAGAGAGCTTTAAAAAAAAAAAATCTCACAATAGAGACCGCTCATGAATATCATGATTTTGAAGTTAAGGACAAAGTGGCGCCTCTTCCCATAAGAGGATGTGGCAGATCAGAAGTGTGTTTACTTGTACCCGTCAAGTATTTCTTCCTAGCCAAGGCCAGGCCTCCCATGTTCTTCCTAGCCAAGGCCAGGCCTCCCATGTTCTTCCTAGCCAAGGCCAGGGCTCCCATGTTCTTCCTAGCCAAGGCCAGGCCTCCCATGTTCTTCCTAGTCAAGGCCAGGCCTCCCATGTTCTTCCTAGTCAAGGCCAGGCCTCCCATGTTCTTCCTAGTCAAGGCCAGGCCTCCCATGTTCTTCCTAGCCAAGGCCAGGCCTCCCAAGTTCTTGGTGCATGTGTTTGGAAGACAATTAAGCCTCAAGCTCATGAATAGATGCGCATGGAACTCCCCTGCAGACAAGCCTCATACCTGATAACTACAGGTGCCAGGAGGTTCCTGAAAGGAGGTCAAGGCGCTTCCATTATAAACTATGTCTTTGCCGGCTCCATGCTTTCTGCTTTGTAGATTTTTACAATAAAAATATATTTCGGTAACACAGACTTAGTGATGATAGATGTTTCAAGCATGTCTACTAACCAAAGAAAGAAAATGAACCTGACTCCTTAGGATCAAGAGTCCAAACTAGCATAACACATTCAACAGCTTTTTAAAAAATAATTTATTTTATTTTATGCGCATGGGTGTGACGGTGTCAGACCACCTGGCACTGCTTACAGACAGTTGTGAGCTGCCATGTGGGTGCTGGGAGTTGAACCCAGGTCCCTTGCAAGAGCAGACAACACTCTTAACCACTGAGCCATCTCTCCAGACCCCATTCAACAGCTTTTTAAGATCTTAGATTTTAGCTTTAAAACTCATATAAATGTTACATTCTTCTCCATACTATAAAATAGTAGTATCTCTTCTCTCAAATTATTTTTCATAGTTTTACACTGTGGACTTTTCTAGAAACATAACTACCACGAAAACGTTTTTAAAGATTTAAATTTTTTTATTTTATGTGTGCGAGTGTTTTTTCTTCCAGTGTATCTGTTCAACACTTGTACAGAGGCCTGAAGATGGCGTCAGATGCCCTGGAACTGAGTTACAGATGGTTGTGAGTCCCCATCCGAGTGCTGGGAATAGAGGGTCCTCTGGCAGAGCAGCTAGTGTTCTTAACCACCGAGCCATCTCTCTAGCTCTGAAACATGACTTGTTTTAAATCGAAGGAAGACTATATTTTGTTCTGAACTTTGCCTTTCCAGAAAATGGTGTCCATTGTCTGTAATGGCACTTGAGCCTTTAGAATGGAAACAACATCATTCTGTAATTGTCATCACTATGTCCTGAGTAACTCTTCTGTAGGAGGAAGTGGATGTTTTATGTCTTCTGAAGTTGTCTTATTTGAGTCTTTACACATTCGTATTGTACCCATTATTTATTATGAAATTTTTCCTGTTTTAACCTCAGGTGTGATAGTCTGCAAGTGTAGCTATGTGCAGTGGTCTGGCTGGCCAGTCAGTACAGCTGCCACGTGCACAGTTGCTTGCTGACCTTCCAGAGATTTTTTTTTCTTTTTACAAAAATGTCATTTAATGTGAAGACCTTGACAGAATTAGCAAAGTGGTTGAGACACTCACTTCTGAATCAGACAGACTCTAATTCCCATCTTGGCTTTGATACTTAAAGCTAGCTGTTTGACCTTGAGCAATCTGTTTGCCCTCCCGATAGACTCTGTTTCCTCAATTATAAAATAAAATAACTTGCGAAATTCCTTCCCCAAGGTTACCGTGGGCTTTTCTTCTTCTCCTCACTCTCCAGGAAAAGAGTCTCATGCCTGACTGCTTTCAGAGTTCATTCCCCAGGAAGATCATGCTGGTCTGCTTCCTTCCAGACCGTGAGAGCCAGTCGATTCAAGCCCCGTTTTCCTTCAGCCTGCCTGCTAGCAAGAATGGAGCTAAGCCCCGAGCTTTCCTGCTGCAGCCTGCCCCTCAGAGGGCTTCATCGCCCCACTCCTCTCTCCATTTTCTCAAGCGCGCGGTTTGGGGCTCTCCTCCTGTGGTGTAGCTGTTGACCTCACTGTTCTCGTGGCTTGATGCTAAGCTGTTTCACATCATTGCGGACTTTGGTGGAGATATAAGAGAGAAATAAGACTCCTTGAAAGCACTTTACAGTGTTTATTTATGTAGGTGTCAAAGCTCCTTTGCCTCCTCAGTCCCACAGCACTATTGAATCTTTACTGTGCCACCGCTTTCTTGGGAAAATGGGAACATAACAAGATGACATTTTACCCAAACTACCCACTAAGAAGGTTAGCTCAATGTAAATGAATTCCATTTTCCAGCAAAAAAGAAAAAACAAAACAAAACAGAAAACTTGAAGAAAATACACATTAGTATGACTTAATATTAATTATATTATTATTAAATAGTGATTCTTAAGATTTTTTTTATTTCAGGGTCCTTTTGCACTTTCAAAAATTATTGAAAATCAAGTTTCTGTTTTATGAGTTATACTTGCCTCAATTGTCATATTTTTTAAAAAAATCAATAGAAAAAAATTAAATATCTGCTTAAAAACTATTTAAAATAGTAAAACTTTTGTGTTAATATGAATAACAAATATTTAAAAAATAATATTTTCCTGACATTAAGAGTAGTAACACATTTCAGTGAGAAGAAGGGTGTTGCGGATTTCCTTTAAATTAATTTCTGTCCTCATGTCACAAGTATTCCTTTGCCCTTCCTTCTCCTCCACCTCACAAGAGCCCCTCTTCCCTTATCACATCCTTGTCATGATTTCAGATCACCTCACTGAAATGTGTTGTCGCCATTGTCTGGACATCAGTGTATAGCCAGGGAACTTCCACAGAAATTCTTACACTTCCATGTTAACTGCCATAGTGACTAAGCAGTAGAAGGAGCCTAGGTGTCCATCGATAGGTGAGTGGATAAAGAAAGCGTAGCACTAGACAATGTGCAGAGAGTGAGAGATTTTGGAACACTTAGTCCTAAATGGGATGTTTTCATCATGATTAAGCCAATGATTAAGAAAATATCTTTGTCTTCCTCAGCGCACCTTGTTTCACTTAATGTGCTTTCCAGTCACATCATTTCCTGCACATGTCAACAGTTCACTTTTCTTTGTGGCTGAAGAAATTCAGCTGTATATGTTTATACCACATTTTCTTTGTTATTCTTTTACTTTTTTTAAACAAAATTGGAAGCCATGATATACAAGAAAAAAAAAACCAATGTAAAGAAAAAAGACCAATAAAAAGAAAATGTCCAAACAAAGCAATATGAGACAAAAGTCTACAAAAATACCATTGAGTTTATTTTGTGTCAGCCATCATTGGGGGCGGAGGGGGGAACAACTAATTTTTCTTTTGCAAACTATTGTCAATTGTAAATAGCTTCTTGGCTATGGGTAAACTTTCATGTCCCCTCGCGCCTCCCCCTGCTTCTCAATGCTGGGACCCAACCTGGCCTGAACCTGCAGGGGCCCTGTGTATGCTGCCACAGTCTCTGTGAGTTCAGTTGTGTGTGGAAGACACTATTTCCGTGGTGTCGTCCATCCCCTCTGGCTCTTGTTCCCTGAGTCCTGAGAGGAAGGTTTGATGAAAACCTTTAGAACTAAGTGTTCCAAAATCTCTCACTGTCTGCACATTGCTAGGTTTTCTTTATCCATTCATCTATCGATGGACACCTAGGCTCGTTCCACTTCTTAATCATTGTAGCAATTAACATGGAAGTGTAAGAATTTCTGTGGTAGTTCCCTGGGTACACACTGATTTCCAAACAATGTTGATAACACATTTCAGTGGAAGAGATGGTATTTTTTGTGTGGTCATTTACTGCCTATTTAAGAAGGATAACTAGAGTCTCATATCTGATTCTGCATCTGGTTTGTCACTATGTCATAGAAAACAAAGTCTTACGAGAAAACGAGACTGAAATGTTATTGTTGTTGTTATTATTATTATATTATTTCAACTCCCATGGACCTCATGAAAGGACCTTAGGGGTGTTCAGGGACCTTACTCTGAGAATTACTATTATAGAGCATAGTCAATAAAAATAGCAACATAAGAAACAGAAATAATATTTTACTCATATGGAAATTTTTAGTTACTTCAATGAGCTACTGTTTTCTAAAATTATTCTTCTCAACCTTTCTCCCAATTAAAGTCAAATTATGGTAAACAGGAATGTTTAGATTTTTTTAAAAGCTAGGGATCTATGGAACCAACGCTGTGTTTTTGGCGTTTGTTTGTGTGCCTAAGAAAAGATAATTATTTTATGTAGCATATAGCTGTTTTAAAGCCTTCCAGTTTATAGTGGAAAAGCTCATTTTAGTAAGCCATTAGTTGTATTTGTATATGTTTTGTTGTGTCGTCTGCCACTCAATAAGGAGAGCAAATTGATTTCTGTCATTCGTGTCATGAGGGACAAGTAGGTGGCCTGCCTATTTTACAGAGTGGTTAACACAAAAAGGACACATCTTATTTTACTCTATTTTCTTTATTTAAGTGATAACAACAATGGCGATGGCAGCTTCTGAGCTTAGTGTTCTATGAAGTTATACCAAGGAGATCAGTGTGATGGACTCTCCAAGTCAGGGTTACTTGGCTGCTTCAAGTACACACTTGTTGCTCTTGCAGAGGACCCAAGCCAGATTCCCACCCATGTCAGGTGGCTCACAACTTCCTCTAACTTCAGCTCCAGGGAATGCAGTGCCCTCTTCTGGCTTCCATGGTCATCTGCATTTACATTCACAAAGCCACACACAGACACACGTACATACACATAATCACATAATCAAAAATAAAATAAGCATTTAAAAGTGATAACAAGTTTTTTATTTCTTTTTCTGTGAAAGAAAAATGTCAAACTCCCAAACATTTAAACAGAAGAGACTGAAGGCTTCCAATGAACGACTTGCCCAACAGGGTATTACAGTTGGATTTAGGATATGTTGAAGTACAGCTATTTTTGCTTCTGAAGAATAGCCCAAAATATTTCTTTGGGTTTTCAGATGGGGGATGGTAAAGTGGAGAAATTCTGGCAACCACCTTTGAGACTAGCCGTACACCACTCTGTGCCCCTTGAGTCTTCTTTTACATCATGCCATCACACTCTCCAAAGATAAGAGTATGCCTGCCTCTAAAAAAGCAGCTTGCATGTACATGATTATATATACATATATTGTTACATATGCTTTTCTCTTTATATTTCACCGAGCTTTTAGAGATTAAGTGGTACACACGCAGAAAGGACTTACAGAGATGGTCTAGCCCTTCTACCTCCACTGCCCACTCCCTTGTTTGCTTGAATGATTCTAATGGAATCTGATGATTTCTAAGCAAGACTCTGGGTTTTAGAGAGCTCTGATTATTGGAAAGTGTTTCTCAGTTTGACCTGACACCAAAAGCAATACTGATTTCTATACGAATGTACTTCAGAAATTCAAATCAGCCCACCCCCACCATGGTTCACTCTCATGTCTTTGACTCTTTAACCTGAAGAATGTTATCAGCCCTTTTTCTCTTCTGTGCTGTCTTACTTCAGTTTTAGGAATCCTTTTTAAGTGTGTGATACCTAGAAGAACATAGCATGCTTCGGATGCTGAATGACTATTACAGGGGAATATGGAACCATGAGTGCCTGGTTTCCACAGTCTTCCGTGGGGCTGATGATCTTCTGGATTCTTTGGCAGTTCTGTGGCATGACAGTACACTGTGCTTACGATTAATGGTAATTGTAGCTTAGCCATATAGACCTTGGATAGATTATGTAAGTTCTTCAAGACTAAAGTTCTGTGTTGCGAAAATGAGGCTCATAATACTGCACTTTATAAGCGGGTTGAAAGGATTCAATGAAACAGCAAATAAGCCCACCTTACTTTGCTGGGCTCATAGGTCATTCAGAAATGCAGCAATCTTCTGTGTGCACACCCATTGGTATGAGCTGATGGGTGCTAACTCACTACCAGGCATAGAACAGGTGTATAATAAACATGTAGATTCATCCCCATTCTTACTGACTTGATTTTCATTTCATTAACTTATTCGTGTAATATTTACTAATTTCATATTATACATAAGGTGCCATGAGAATCATTACAAACCTAAAGTATTGATAATTCAACCAAAGGAATGAAGACATATACATCAACTAAACTAGACAAATAAGAGGAACACAGAAGGTTATTGGTATTCAAACAAAACTGCCCTCTCAGAGGAAGAGAAGTTTTAAGAACAGACAACATGGGAATGGTCCCTGAATTCCTAGTGGACAATCCAAAGGGAGGAGCAAAAGAGACAGGCAGGGAAAGTTACAGTGCTTCTCAGCCCTGGCTGTATAGAATTATCAGATGCCCTCTGAGAAATGCTGACATCCTGACTGACCTCCAGGGATTCCGAATTAGGGTTTCTAGCATGGGGCCTATCTGCTGATGACCTGTTTAATGTGTAGCCATGGCTGAGAACGCCTAAGCTAGAGTGAGGAAGTTTTAAGGTCAGGCAAGAACAGCGTGTTGAGGCTGTACTGTGAAGCTTACACTTCAGATTAAGGCGTTTGCTTTTAAGTTAGCGAGTTTTTGACAGACCATGATAGCCTACTTACTTCTGAGCCTCCTTGGTGGTTTAGACTTTTGAGGCGAATGTCCTTTACCATCCCCATCTTCATTGCATTCTTTGGATTTAGCTATATTTCTTATATGCCCAGAAAACATCTTGAAGGCAAAAGATATAGCGGTCCTTCTAATCTTCTTGGTACTCAATAGTCTCTCTCTCTCTCTCTCTCTCTCTCTCTCTCTCTCTCTCTCTCACACACACACACACACAAATAGACACACACACTAGGTTTGTTACTGCAATTTGAGATCTGCTTGCTTCTTTTTCCCTAGTGTTGGTTTTCAGGTACACGTGGCTATACCGAGCTTTTCACATGGCTTCTGAGGATATGAACTCATGTCCTCTTGCTTGCTCAGCAAGCACTTTTTACCCACTGAGTCATCTCTTCAGCTCGTGGAAGGTTACTATGTGCTCTTCTACAGCTTCTTTAGCCACCCATCTTTAGGTTAATCGGAACCCCATATTGTGTGTGGCTCATCCATGCTCACTCTACTGTAGTGCCTTACTGTGACTTAGCGTCCCCATTTTACTATTGATGGGCACGTGGGTTACTTCTGAACAGTCTGCTACTCCTAAGGGAGTTCCTGTGGGTTATTTTATACCTGATGCCTTATCTGTGCATGCAAGCATTTCTGTAGGTTATATAAGCAAGACTGGAATTATTGTGGTAATTTTACTAGATACAGTTTTCTAGAGTGCTATGAAATTATATTGATGTGGACACCTGAGGAAGTTTTCTCTGTTCTACCATGTCTGCCAAAACTTGGCACTAACTTTTAATTTTTAAATTAAAAAAAAAAAATTTTTTTTGTAGCATTGTATTTAGGTAATGGCATCTCGTGGTTTTAATCTGTATTTCTCCATTGCTAATCAGCCACTTTTCAATAATTATAGGCTTTCATTGTCTCTTCGTTGAAACGCCTGCATACTCATATTTTTGGCCCATTTCTCTCGTGGGTTAATTGCCTTTTTTTACTGACTTAAGAATCTCTCCTATATTTGAAATACTAATCCTTGGTCAGTGATGTGTTACAATTGTCCGAGCTTTCAACTGTCTTTTTAAACCAATGTCCCGGTGACTTAATGCACAGACACTTCTAATGTTTAGTTACTAAGTTGAAGTACAAGAAAATTTGACTTAAAAAAGTAGTTTCATGTTCTTCCTGAGTGTTCATTAAAACCATTCAGCTCTGTAGCTTCAGATTTCCTGGGTCTGGAGCAGAACCCTGGTCATTTGCAATTCCAGTAGGTTCCCAGGAGCCGTGCTTTGAGAAACTACCTTAGTCCTTCTGTGTCTCTACACTGTTCCCTCTATGTAGCTTTTTAGATATTATACCCCAATGGCTAAAACATAGCCAGGCTCCCCTGCTCATTTATGCTAGGTCTGGGTCAGCTGAATCCAGCCTTCACCATCCTCCCAGGGCCTACTGCAGTCTAGCAAACGCTTGCAGTAATAATAGGTTTTCTCTTCACAACTAACATGAAGCTCTCCAAATACCCAGGATTATTGATTAGCTGACTTTGTAGTCTCCTTTATAGTATACTGTGTGGTGAACTTATTTTGACACGATTTTAAATCACAAACCAAACTCATCATCTCCTTCCACTCCAGCACCAGAAATTCTACCATATTTAATCCTTTAAAATTTTCACTTAAAATCAGTACCGTTTTCTGACATCAGTTAGTTCCCTAGATCTCTGGTCCTGTGTGTAGATTCTCCTATTTTCTTCTATGACATTTTAATAATAAAGACTTAGGAGAGTAGTAAAAATACATGTAAATATTACATTAACATACTTAGATCTCCCCTCTCAGTTATTGAAAGCCAAGCTTTCCAGCAGTGACACTGTTAACTTTTAGGTGGCTTCTGCTCATCACACCAGGATGTCCCCAGACAGAGCCCAATGTCCCCTGAGAGCAAAACTGAGAACCACTGATTTCCTTCATGCTTAGCTGATATCACTCCTGAACTGTGTACGTATGGAACACTCTGTAAGTCTCTATGCCCAACCATTTTAATCTTCTCCCTTTCTCTCCTATCACATATTTGCTTTTGTTTTCCACTAAAGGAAGGGATTGCATTTTCTGAAAATCACTTTTACCATGACAAAAGGCAGCTGCCACAAAACACACAGAGGCAGAACTGGGGACAGACTTCAGAGTCTATCCCTGCCCTTCCGCAAGTATTACTCTCACCATAGGATGGTGGTAGTTACTATGATTAATATACTTTTAACCATAATGTGATTATAGAAAATCATGCCAAAATTGCTGGAGCTAAAACTTGACCTGCCCTGACAGGATGATGAAAACTCAATACCATTCTCCCTGACCCTCCCCACCCCCCTGCTCCCCAAATAGTCTTGCTTCTTAATGAGCAAGAGTAGTTTAAGCTGCAATTATTTCCTCTCACACTGACTGTCCTTTTCACCCTGATTACTCTTTGGATGTATAATGGCGAGATAGCTGCTTGCGGGCTGGCAAGGAGGTCTGCTGACTGGCAGCAGTGCACAGTCACTGGGAAGACTGAGTGCATTCCACTCTCACAACAACCGCCTTGCTGAATGCCGCTCCTGAGTGGAGTGAGGAGAGCATTTTACAGTTTCGACTTTGAAATGCCGTGTTTCCTGTTTCTCTGGCCAATACGGTCAATTTTTATAGAGTTAAAGTTTATTTGTTTGTTTGTTTGTTTTGCCCTTCTGTCTGCTCTAGGCCCAACATTCACTGGACCCCTCTGGAGTCTCTTTTTGTGGAATCAGACAAGCAATTGGACAAGCACGGGCCAATTTGGTTGAGTTGTGATACCTTCTCTAATTTAGTGTCTGTCAACATGAGTAAAGAATCTGTCATTCAAAAGGATCACCATGACACGGTGGGCTTTGGGGTGCAGAAGGCATTGTCCCATCTCAGAAACACAGTGTGGTTTTACTGGCCAGGCCATCAGCTAAGTTCTGGGTTTTCAGACACTTCTGTACACTCCCAGCTTTATCTGAGTTGAGGAAAGTAGTAGCAACCCTGAAGCGCTGTGAGGGCTGCCACGACCCAGCGGTAATGGCATTCTTGTATAGTTTGAGTGCCAGGTGAATTCTATTTGCGGCCTCCCCCACCCCTTCTTTTAGTAACAGTTCTTGTAAATAGATATTTCATAACCACTAATCAAAATAAATCAATGCCTTGGTTATGTGTAATTTTCTTTTAGAACAACTTTAGACCCTGGAATAGTTCTGAAACAAGGAATAATGATCTTAACCAATTGCATACTCGACAGACTTCAGAGTACTTCCTTATATACACATGATCTTTTTTGCTGTTGAAAATTTCTGTTGTGGGCAAAGAAGGAGCCCTGGGACAGTGAATCGCTAAAAACAGGGAGCTGGGGAGATGGCTCAGTGAGTAGCGTAGGCTAAGGATCTGAATTCAGATCCAAAGCATCCAAGCCAGGTGTGGCTGTGCACAGCTGCAACCCCAGGGGAGCTTGTGGTTCTCTGCCGGCCCAGCAGAGCAGAGAGCTCAGAGACTAGTGCCGAGCAACTGAGGGGAACAGCAGACTTCGACCTCTGGCTCCATACAGACACTCTCACATGCATGGGCACCGTATGAGCATGTGCACCTCCACCTCCCCGCCCCCAAACATGTACACACGAACACCACACACAGATTCAAATAAATAGATAAAACTTACATATTTAATTTACAAGTATGCAAGCTCCCCCAAACTAAAGCACATCCGGGCCAGTGTGACCAGCAGGTTTGCTGCTCAGTAGGAAAAAGAAGTGTTCTGTTGGTGATAGAAGCCCTGTAAAGCAAGACATTTGCTGCAAAGCTCCATCTCTAGAAGAAGAGATAAATGAAGGAGGCAAAATGAAAACAAAAGAAAAGAGGAAGAAACAAAAATCCAGAGACTGGAGGACAAAAGAGGAAAATCATTAGAAGGACAGCTGAAATTAAACCGCAGTTGTAAAAAAAAAAAAAAAAAAATGAGTTTGGGTTACACTGGAAGAGAGGACGGTAAAGTCGTGTTTCAGGTAGAAACAAATGGCATTGTCTCACTGAACAGCTTTTTGGAACCCACAGCCTCCGGGGGTGACAAGACTCCAACCAGAGCCTGGTTGGCTCTTAGATCTTCCCATTATACCAACACACCGGTACAGCTTAGCCGCACAGAAAATCCCTTCCAGGAAAAGAAACGGTTAGATCTTGTGTGCTGTTTCTCATGCACCAATTTATCCAGCAATCCTGAAATATAGAAGAAAGCACCTACGCATCCCAGAAATGGAAGAGTGTGCAGGGTCATGCCTTGTCTGCCAGGGCTCACAGGGATCCGGCAGGTGATCCTCGATCCACCTCACTGTGTGGAAACCAACCAGATGCATTGAATTGTTGTTTGAGCTATTGAGGAAGGAAGAGTTGATCACCAAAGACAGACTGCAACCCCTCATGACTTACTTACATGAGGCTGTTTGCTCTCCATGTTAACATTGCAAACTGCCTTCCTGTGGACCAGAATCTTCTCCCCCAGTATCCTGTCTCGACTTCGGGACCATCTTAGCATTCAAGCGCTGGTGCACAATCTCGGGCACGTAGCTGGGGTTCAATAACTGTTGAATGAGGGACTAAAGAACACACAGACATACACACACACACACACACACACACACACACACACACACACACATCTGATTTGGGGAATCATGGCAAACTAAGTACCTATGCTATGCAATAGAAAGCCACTCAGCAGCGCCTGGAGAGCTTAACTGCTTGTCCCTCAGACTGCCGCAGAAGCCCCCAAGCTCAGCCCAAGTGTCCTATGGTAGGTAAATCCTTCCCCAACCATGGAAGTTAAGTGTTCGGGTGTCAGGACGTCACTCCACTGGGCTTCAGGCCACATCCACCATCAGAGTAAGTTGAGTTTGAGACACTAACAAAGCAAGTAATTAAGGTGAGTGAAGGCTAACTTGCTTGAAAGCAAGATATGAAGCTGATAAACCGAAATGCTAATAATTAAGAGTTGATTATACAGCTCTGTTGTTTCTCTACCCTGCTAATAGCCTCTCATTCTTGGCATGTAATGATTTCTTTCCCACAAGGGGAATGGGGTTGGGGGGGAGGAAGAAAGAAAAACCCAACCATCAGTCTCCTCCACTCTTCTCCCATCCTAAGGTGTAACCATGTTCCCTACACTAAACCCCCTCTGTTCAGTCTGTGGGGGCCCTCACCTCTCCCTCTCTACCAATCTCTCTCTTCTGTTTACAAAAATGATTAAGATTTGCCACTTTAAAAAAAAGCCAGCAGATGCTAGTGTGAGAAGCCCCCCCCCCCCCCCGGACATTTTCTTAATCCCCACTCTTCCTCTTCTGTATTTCCTAATCTCTTAGAAAATGAATCCATAGTCTTTGCCTCTTCTGTTTGCTGGTTCGCTACTTATTTCCTTAAACCAGTGGTTCTCAACCTTCCTGATGCTGAGACCTAATACAGTCAGTCCCTCATGTTGTGGTGACTCCCCCAACCATAACATTATTTTCATTGCTACTGCATAACTGTAATCTTGCTACTCTTATGATTCAAAATGTAAATATTTTGTGAAGATAGAAGTTTGCTAGAGGCTTCACAACCCACAGATTGGGAACCAACTTAAACTCATTTATAGGGTTCAACACTCTAACAGGGTTCTGTCATAAGTTTTCAGTAATTAGATGGTAGGTAGGGGGAGAGAGAGAGAGAGAGAGAGAGAGAGAGAGAGAGAGATCTACACTCTAACAGGGCTCTGTCATAAGGCTTTAGTAATTACATGATAGATCAATAGATAGATAATTTAAAAATTACTGAATATATATGCCTTATACTCACACACAGTCTTCTTTAAAATTTTTTGTTTTGTTTTGTTTGTTTGTTTTGTTTTGAGACAGGGTTTCACAGTATAGCACTGGCTGTCCTGGAACTCACTTTGTAGACCAGGCTGGCCTTGAATTCACAAAGATCCGCCTGCCTCTGCCTCCTGAGTGCTGGAATTAAAGGCGTGCACCACCACTGCCTGGCAAAAGATTTATTTTTATCTTTATTTATGTATATGTGTGAGAAGTGTCTGTATGTCATGTGTGCACAATGTCCTCAGAGGTCAGAAGAAGGTATCATATTCCCCTGGAACTGGAGTTATAGTTGTTGGGAGCCACATGATGTGAGTGTTGAGAGCTGAAGTTAGGTCCTCTAAGAGAACAGGAAATGCTCTTAACTGCTGGACCATCTCTCCAGACTATATACATACATTCGCAGTAAATATATTTTTTTCTTAATTCTTTGAGAAGCATATAATGTATTTTTTCACATTCACTTCCAGTCTTCTCTCTAACTCCCTACTCTCCTCAACTTTATGTCTCCCATCTAATCTAATTTGTACTGCCCATATCCTCAGTACATGGTTTGACCCTCTTACTAGGAGGTCACATTTTAAAGAAAACTGACTCTTCTCAAAGAAGCCATGAATTGCCAATAGCTCCCCAACTAGGTGTGGGGACTTGAACGTTGTCAGGTTGATCTTGAGCAGGTCTCATGCAGACAGCCATAATTATTGTGAGTCCATGAAGACACTGTTCTGCCAGGTTTAGATGACACTATTTCACCGACCTCTGGTTCCTAATATATTCACCATCTTCCACAATGGCCCCCGAGCTTTGGAGAGATAGAGTTTACTTGTGCTGAACACGCTACAGACACTCCCTATACTTTGGCCAGCCCTTAGTTTCTACGTTAACCTCTGCCCACTATGTAAAGAGCTTCACTTACACTAGTCTCTGTTAGAGACACTAATTTAGAGAGCAGTTTACTATGTCCAGTTTAACAACATATTCAATCTCCAGAATCTGGGAACTCCTTAACCATGGGTTCTTAGCCATACGTATAGCCCTGAGCATGCCTTATGCACTCAGAAAGTGGCTGGTTACCTCTCGATAACATTGCTCCTATTAGACCCATGGGTATATCCTGCCATGCTGGTCATTATTATAGTTTGCAGGGCTCATACCTGGGTAAGACTGTTGATGGCTTTTTCCCCAGCACTTACATAATAACTTCCAGTTTTATGACAGCTAATCATCAGGATGCCAACTAGTCAGTACGAACTTGATTCTTCATGTCCTTATCCAAAGCGTGTGTCTACAACAATAATATCTTCCCATCAAGTTCTGATGTGTAGCCAAGAGCAATGTCAATAGGCTATATTGTTTGGGGGAGAAGGATCTCCAGGACACTCCTGATCAAAAACAGAAAGTATCCCATGTCCAGAACTGGGCTTTTTATCGGACATCCTAGGGCTTCTGGGAGTGACATCACCCTTATGTGGCTGTGTGTGTGTTATAAAATAGTAAGTTTCCGTATGGCTTTTTTTCAAATCCTTACTGTCAGTTTTCCTCTCCTACATTCTCTTCCATTCTACTTTTTTATCCTTCTCTCAAACTTCTCTCTCTCTCTCTTTGTTTTGTTTTTTTGAGACAGGGTTTCTTTTTGTAGCCTTGGCTGTACTGGATTTGCTTTGTAGATTAGACTGGCCTCTAACTCACAGAGACCCGAGACCTGCCTGCCTCTGCCTCCCCGAATGCTGAGACTTCAGGCTTGAGCTCTCAAACCTCTCTTAGACCTCCTTCTCCGCTAACATACTACTGTCACTAACTTCCTTAAGTTTTTATCCCCTCTCCCACCAGTGGTCTCTGTGCCGATTAGTTTTTCATCAGTTTGACACAAACTAGGATCATCTAGGAAGAGGAAACTCATTGAGAAAATGCCTTCATCATATATGTCTATAGTCTGTAGTCTGCGGAGGGTAGCTCAGCCCATTGCCAACACTGCCACTGCTGGGCAGGTGTTTGTGTGAGGAAAACAAAAGATAGTTGAGCTGGGTGTAGTGACACACACCTTTAATCCCAGCAGTCTGGAGGCAGGAGTAGGCAGATATCTTGTGAATTTAAAGCAGCCTATCTATATAACAAGGTCTAAGACAAACAAGGCTAGGGAGACCCTGAGGAAGGAAACTGAATGCAAGTTCAGAGAAGAAGTTAGTAAGCATAGTTCTCATGGCCTCTGAACCTCACAGTTCCTGCCTTCAGTCCTAGCTCTGACTTCCCTTGCACAGTAGACTATAAACTGTAAGTTGAAGTGAAACCTTTCCTCCTCAAGTTGCTTTTGGTCATGATGTTTTGTAAAAGCAATAAAAGGCAAACCAGTATGAACCTTCTTTGGTTTCCTAGATTCTACGGTACTTCAAGTTAAATACACAAATATAAAGGTGCAGAACTAAAATCCACTGAGTGATAACGTGAAATTTCTCTATCTGGTTCGGCTTACCTCACTTAGGGTAATGTTTCTTAACTCCACTCATTTACCTGCAAATTTCATTTTTTAAAAAAAAGCTGGATAGAATTCCATTGTGTATAGATCCTACATTTCTATTGTCCATTTATCAGCTGACAGACAACCAGGTTGTTTCTATGACCTAGATACAGTCCATAGAGCAGCTGTGGATGTGGGTGAGTGTATGTCTCTATTGTAGGAACTATAGCCCTAGGGGTAAATGCCCCAGGAGTGGTGCGGCAGGGTCGTATGGCAGATCAAATAGTAGTCTTCTGAGGAATTGCCACACTGATTTCCACAGTGGCTGCAGCAATGCAGGTAACAGTGCATGAGGGTTCCCCAGTCCCTACATCCTCATTAGCATTTGTTCCGTTTTGTTTTCTTAATCTTAGCCATTCTGACAGAAATACAGTGAAATATCAAAGCCGTTTAAATTTCCAGCTCCCTGATAGCTAAGGATGATGGACACTTTTAAAAAATATTTTTTAGTTATTTGTATTTCCTCTTGTCAGAATTCTTTGTTCAGTTCCAGGGACTACCTTTTATTTGAATTGTTTGTTTTCTTGGTATTTAATCTTTTGAGGTGTGTGTGTTCTGGACACTGATCCTAATCCTTTATCACTCCCCCACTTCCGTAAACTGCCTCTTCAGTTGATTAACAGTTTCTTCTGAAATATAAAAGTTTCTCAAATTCATTAAGTCCCACTTCTTGACTGTTGGATGTTTCCTGGGCAACCATAATCCTATTCAAAAAGTTCTTACTTGGGCACATATCCTGATGTGTACTCCCTACTCTTTCTTCTGCAAGTTTCAGAGGTTCAAGTCTAACATGAATATTTTTGATCCATTTGGAACTGAGTTGTGTGCAATGTAAGAGAGAGGCATCAAGTTTCATTCTTCTACTAGAGTCTTCTGACATCATTCGCTAAAGATAATGTCTTTTCTCCAATGTCTATACATATATCCTTAATGAGATTCCTATCCCTTAAATATTGGCAATGTTACACACTGATTTGCCTTTTGCTAGAAACACATCTTTCATAACTTCCATGATATTTTATATTTCTGGTCTTTTTCTTTTGTTTCTTTTTTCCCCTTTCTCTTCTTTTTTTTTCTTCCTTTCCGGTAAGAGGAAGAGATCAGTTTTATTAACAAAGTATACAGCAGGAGTCTTAGTCACTGCTCTGTCCCTGGGAAGAGACACCATGACCAAGGCAACTCTTAGAATTTAATTGGGGGCTTACTTGCATTTTCGGAGGTTAGTCCATATCATCATGGGAGGAGTATATTGGCACACAGGCAGACATGGTACGAGAGGAGTAGCTGAGAGCTTTATATCCTGATCTGTAGGGAGCAAACAGAGAGGGGGAGTCTGGGCCTGTCTTGGGCTTTTGGAACCTCAAAGCCCACCCCAAGTGATACACCTCCTCCAACAAGTCCACACCTCCTAATCCTTGTAATCTTTTTAAACGATTCCACTCTCTGGTGACCATATTTGTATGGGGTATATACCTATGGGGGGCATTCTTATTCAAACCACCACACCAGGTATTTCAAACATTGGCATGTTTTTTTCTGTGGAACTCTGCTGGATAAGGTTGAAGTCTGAACTATCCAGAGAGCCAGTTTAGTTTGGTCTATTGGGACAGAATCTGTTTCCACAGTGGGGTTCTCTCCCCTCTTCATCTGGGTGACCCCAGATTTTATAAGAAAGGTCACATAGCCCTCAGAGCAGATTATAGGCTGGATCCTTTTCTGATAAGAAAATCAGCCCAGCAAGCATCTGGGAATTCCTGGAAATGCCCCACCCTGCTAAGGAGATCTTAATTTTCAGAAGTGACCTTCAATTGTACTTGGAGATTCTTCCATCCATAGGATTATTAAGTACTGTCTTCTCCTTCTTGTGATAGGACTGTGCTACTGCATGTAAAATGAAGCACTGTACCACTACATGTAAATCAAGTATCCCTGACCCCTTGACCCCAAACACTTTCAAACACTATCACCCTCAAAATCCCTCCCACTGCCCAAGGTTTATAAATCCCGATTTCAAATAAATGTGCTGGCTTCTTGTGTGTTATATGATACCATCAGCTTTCCACCATGGCTGCCTGAGAGTTGGCATTTCTCCTAAGTGGGGAGGGCTCCCCCACTTCCTGTGGATTTGACACCTGACCCCACCCCCAAGAGCTTCTGGACTGCCCTGGGGCTTAACCATTGGTCGGGGCTCGACTGCTCATCAAGCCTTGACTGCCGGTCAGTCTGCCATGTGCTGCTGACATGTCAGGCAGCTGATGAAGCCTGCCCCATCTCTGCTAGATTGGTGCTGACCTCCAGCAAAGCACCCTCCGGGCTTGCATCACACTGGACCTGCCTCTGGCCACTGGGCCTGGGCCTCGCCAGGCCTGTGTCTAGACTGCAAGCTCACCAGACATGGGCTTTTGCCCACATCCTCTGCTGTGCTTAGCGCAGCAGCTTAACCAAGAGCTGTGACACTTTGGTGTCATCATGGGCTTTGAAAGAGCCAAGTTTTCACTGCCTCTGATAGGAGTGATCCCATTCTAAAAGAGCTAGCTAACTGTAACACTCCATGGAAAATTCTTTCTACACCCTGGCCTAGCACACACAGGCCTTGCCCTAAAGCTCTTTAGCAGTTCCTGAGAGAAATGGAATGCCCTTTCTCCATCTGGAAGCCGAGTTCCAGGCCCTTGATGAAATCCAGGCCCCTGCCAAGTGGAATACGACATTTTTCTCACATCAATTTTAGGATATAAATATTCTTGTTGCCATTTAAAATTGTGTTATTTACCTTTTGTAAATTGTGGTATATGCATATAACAGAAAATTACCATGTACATGCATTAATATATTAAGTATGTTCATATCATAGTACAATCTTCAGCACCATTCTCCCTCATAGCCTAAAAGTCTATACCCATTAAACAGCAATTCCTTATTCCTCTCACCCAGCTCTTGGTAGCCATCATTCTTTCTGTCTATATGGATTTGACTATCTAGATATGCCATGTAAGTACAATCTTATGACTTTCTATGACTGGCTTATTTCACTTAGCATAATGTCCTCAAGGTTCACCCATGTTGTGCATGCAGCAAAATATCTCACATCTTTTAAGACTGAATAATATTGTATTGTGTATATTCCTTATCTTGTATGTTCATTCATCCGTCCAATATACTCTAAGCAATAAAGGAATTTTCTGAGACTACATAGCTTTTCCCTGTGGGAAAGGAGTCTTCTAAATTCTATTTTCAGTCTTACCACGTTCTCCCTTATCCATGCTTATCTGCTTTCATATTTTTAAGTATTACCCATATATGTATTTCTTAAGCCTATATCTTATGCAGAATCTTGGAAGTGAATATAGTTCTATATTTCCATTGGATCCAACATTTCCCTAAAAGACTCTTGAGTCTCAAAACACATCACTTGGACCCTTGCTCTAGAGAATTGTACTCCATTCTTTTCATATGCTCCAAATTCGGTAAATCCTGAAGCCTGTCTGTTATGGCTCCTTGATTCCTCTCTTAGATCTTCTATCCTAGCAGACCCAGTATAGTATAAGTGACCCTTAGGTCAGATAGATCAAAGATCTCAGGCTGGGTTCTAAGTTCTGCCTGTCCACTCACTGAGCTGAGAAAGACGGTAGTGTTGGACTAGTGTCCTGACCTCACTGGGTTTAGTTTCCTCATCAGTAGTAGAGAGCCTAATATAGAGGACATTCTGACCATTTTAGTAGGTGCAAAGTCAATGCTAACTCCTCCTTCTCACTCCTTAATTTCTGTCTCCCGACGTCTAGTCATCAGCCTTTTCCCCCATAAGGCTTCATCTCTGCTTGAAGTGTTTTCATCTTTAGGAAACAAACTACTGCATTTTACAGTTATTTTACTTTACAGTGTTCTTGATCCCAGATGCTAATCAAAGGGTGCTGATTGTTGACCCTTCACACTTGAATTTGGGATGTGATTTGACTTAGAATTCCCAAAACAGTCTTGGAGGGGACTATTTCACCTCTTTCCAAACTACAGTTCAGCCAGAAAACAGCCAAAGATGTATGATTTCAGCCCCAGAGACGCCTGGTAGAAATTGTCTTCAGTTCTTTAATAAGAGCAAGCTAGATCGTGACAGCAGCCTGCACTCCAGGGAGCTGTGCTTAGCACACATGGCATCAAAGTTAGAAATTCCACATACATATTCTCAGCTAGCTGTGCTCTTTACCCAGCTGGTTTTCTGGTATTCATAAAACCCATTAACAACCACAAAACCCACACAATCTTTAAGTGTCTTGGAGAAAGACCTCCAAAACAGCCAGATACGGAGGTCACATTGCCTTGTGACAATGCTCTTGCCATATCTTCTCGCCCGTAACACTTGGAAACCAGGGACAGCAAAGGGTGCTCATTTCGTGTTAGACATCCAGGCTCAAGTGGACATGTGATGCCCTCATCACTACTGGGCTCTCCCTGAGCTCGCTGCAGAGCCTGCCTGAGATCACGTGGCTGCTCTCTCAACAGTAAGACCACCCTTATTACTACACTCAGTTTCCAGCTAATTCAGGCATGTCTACAGAGTGGCCAATCTGCCACTCCAGTTGGATTTGTTACTCTTGACTCATTCTTGGGCTTGGTAGTCCCCTGAAGACCATTGCTTTGCTGTGACTTTTCTTTCCCACAGCAGGGCTAACCCAGTAAAAGCAGATGATACCACTCACTGGGTAACTTAGCTGGTTCTTTGTACCTGTTAGGTTTTCCTCTCTGGCTAAGAGTGTACGTATAGTTGCGTTTGTAATGAATTCTTGGTGTTTTCTTCCGATCCCTGCCTTCCCATCCCTTCTTAACCTCTCTTTCACTGATCTGGAAAGTGGCAGCCTTCTGTATTCTTGCACAAGGTTTTGAAAATGGTGACTCTTTCTGCCAACTTTTCTTTCCCTGTAAGTAGCTGCGTTGGCCTCAACAATAGCACTTACCTTTTCTTTGTGTCCTTATCTTTGATAGGGTGGGTCCTCTGCTCTATATGTTTAGTGGAAAGTCCCTGGAAATGCAAAAGCAGACTTGTGATTATGTTGGTGTGGTGCCAGAACTGTAGCAGAATTCCTTTTCACTCCTGATGCCCCAAGCTAGTGTGAATGGCCAGCCCAGTTTCCTATAAGCTGACTATTGGAGAGGGCGCCATGAGCTCAAGAGGAAAGTCTACACTCTGAATGTTGAACACAAGGATTTGGAGGAATGTGGATAAATAAATTCTTAAAGAATGTTGTAACTGGCTCGGCAGTTAAGAGCATGTACTGCTCTGGCAGAGGACCTGGGTTTGGTTCTCAGAAACCACGTCAGGTGGCTCATAATCACCTGTAACTCCAGTTTAGGGGCCAGATACTCTCAGGCCCCTGTGAGCACCTAAACACAGGTATCACACATAAAATTAGGCAGGCACAAACACATAAACTTTAAATAATAAAGCTTCCTTTAAAAAGAATATTATAACCCTTTCTTTGTTTATTCTCTTTGCTCATGCTCCAACAACTGGACATAGGAAGGCTAAGTTTTATTAATATGGCTTGAGGTTTGGGCACTTATTACAAGACTTTGACAGCGTGACTACTGCCACAATCTCAGCCACCTCTCCCCTGGGTGTCACTCTGAGTATTTGACTCAGAGCAAACAGTTTAAGAAATACCACACTGCCCAAACCAAGGGCAGTGGTCTTTGAAGTTCTGTATGAAGAACCATAAAGTGATGAACACTTTGATTCCCAGTCACTGCTAGATGGCTTATTAGCAAAAGAATGCATAATCCTCAAGGAGGAAGAAGTCCCATTAGTTGTCTACTCTAGGCACGGAAGTTCCTATTTAAGGAAAAGTAAATGCATAACATGTACCATGTCAGAAAACTAATTTTAATGTTAACAATGAGTTGGCTATTCTTGTAGTTATGACAAAATATTCCAGCCTTCATTCCTTCCACAAATAAGTTGCTGGAAGTAAAGGAGGTGTGCTATTTCAGTACCAATTTAGCAATTCCTCTGCTCTATTATCAGCACCATGCACAGTTGGTTCGTGGCAGAATACAAGCCACTCTTGTCTGTGAATAAGCATCAGGCTGACTGTGCAAGACGATAATTGCTCTGCCTGCACTTCCTTCGGCACCTACTGATCTCCGCTAAGTGGTTAGTAAAACACACTTTTGAAGGAATGTCAAGCCCTTCTAAAAATTTGAAGGACTCGGTTTTCGATTGTTCTTTTTCTCATGTTCAAGCTGGGGAGAGTTCACATAAAGCCACTGCAACACTGACATTATCCCTAGCTAACGTCCTAAATCGTAGGGTGCCATCGTATCTGTGCTGGGCATGTTTTAATCAGTCGCGTTTTCTTTTGCATGCACTGTGCCGCCGGCTAGATGTGTTGGGATATCAAGTGACTGACTTCAAATGGATGGCAAATTCACTAAAGTAAAAATGATTGTGATAGTTTCTTCATTTCCCCCCACAGTGTATGTAAAACTGACTTTTTAAAGTGTTTAGTGGATAATGGATTGTGTAAGGTCACTCCTAGGCATGGCAGCCATGGCTATTATTTTCCCTTTTCATGGGAGGGTGCTCAGCAAAATGAGATTGTCACAGTTTTTTGTTTTTTTTTTCCTTTTTTTTTTTTTTTTTTTTTGAGAGGACAGCGACAGACAGTTAAAAGCCTCTTCATGTAAGGATGTTATTTCATGAAGACACCAGCCCTGGATTATCCCCTTCACTTTAAACTTCTGCCAGCTTGTACAAAGAGATAAAACAAAATAGCCTGGGTCCCAGGGGTGGGGAAGTGCCGGCCAGCTCGGCCTGGGTCCGCGAGCTTTCGTTTTGATTAGTCACACGTGAGGAAAATTCACTTAGGCTGAGAGGTAAATTTAATAGCAGTTATGTGCACGCCGCTCCCATCCCAGCCACCTTCCCGTGATGCCACTCCACTCCCTGAGAAGCAGAAGGTAACCGGTGGCTGGCCAGCAAAGGTGTCACAATGCATTAAGCCCAGGACTCGCTGCAGGGGATAATGGCTCTGATTGCTGTTGACTCATGTCTCTACCAACCGCCTCATGTAAAATAAGTGACATTTAAAAGACATCAAGATGTGAGAAGAGGCGAGGGAGAGAGGGAGGAAAGGAGAGGAGGGGAGAGCGTGCGCTCCTAAACTTACCTCGGGAACGTGCTGTTTCTTTCCACCCTAAGTGGTAGGAAATGATAACTCGACATGCCATGGCTGACCTGCAGTAAGCTTTTAACTTCCTGTCTTATGTTTTTAGAGAAAAATCTGTAAAATTGCTTCTGGGAACTGCTCCAACATGTTATCATTTATTTCCAATTTAATTTTTTTAACTTTTATTCTTTTGCCCCTGCATATCAGCCTATTCATCTCTTTAAAAGCTCTAGGCTGAATCAAGTTAGGCAGTGGTAGACAACAAGAGGCAGTCTACTTTCCGAGGGCCCATTTATGTCTGTTTTCATAAAGAGAATCAGATTCCAGTTTACAGTAAGCATATGCTTCACTTGACATCTGCTTCTAAGACTTGGATGCTTTGTTTGCATAACAGTCGCCAATAAATGGCCTTGTTTTAAGTCTGCTCACTGAGTTGTATATGGGTTGTTCAGCTGGGGATTTTTGTCGCAGCTGATCCCCTACCGCTGATGGCTGATAGGAAGGGGGGAAAATCCGAGGAGCCCAGTCCTGTTTATTAATGCAGATTTTAACATTCTCAATGAACCACTTACCCAGTGTGGTTCGGCAACTAAATCCTTATTTGCCCAGGCAGAGGAGGGGGTTCTCCTCAATGTGCTGAATTAAAGCTTACCAGCTTCTTCTTCTTCTTCTTCTTTTTTTGAGGGTAAGATGGATGGGAAGGAAGGAGTGGGAGCAAGATCCTTCCTCTAGCCAGTCCAATAATTCAGAATACAGACGGAATCTTTAAATGGGACCTCAGACCCGAAGCCTGTGTTTAATGAGTTAGTCAGAAACCAAGAATGCCAGGTGTCTGTAAAACTGTCCAGGTCACTCTTGTGTGCAAAGTCTTGATGGCATGTGCTGTGTGTGTATGCGTGTGTGTGAGAGAGAGAGAACAAGGTTAGCATCTTTCCATCCACCTGCTTCAGCTGTGTTTTAAAGCATATGTGATTCCCACATGTATGGGAAACGGGCACAACACTGAAATATTTCAGCATTCTCATGTGACTGCCTTCCGCATGCATTGTTACTGCTAATCAAAGAAGTCACTACTCAAGTTGAGCTGCTTCCAGCCCAAAGCTAATCCACAGACTCTGTAAATCTGTCCTTTCCTGCCCTGCCCCTGCAGAGCATGCCAGCAGTTAAAAAACGCTAACGTCCAGATATGGGGGTGGGGTGGGGGCTTCCTGTGTGCCTTAGAGATCTCAGAAAGCTAATGGAGGGTGGCTCCGAATTCTCGGTTTTCCCTAGGTGAGATAGAACCTTACTGTATTTGAAAATACAGTGTCCGCCAATTTAAGCATGTAGAACTTTTTCTCTGGCATTACTGTATAATATTCAGGAGTCATTTATGGAATGTGTAACATTTCTCAGGGGGATTTACATATCAACTCTTTGCAGTGGAATCAACAACAGTAGCATGAAATGTATCTACTCCATTTACTCTTATCTATTGCACCTACTTTCTTTTTCCCTTTAATTTATATATATGGTAAAAAAAATTCATTGAAGAGAGATTTTTAGATGACAGGACTGTAATTTTAAACCCAATAGAAGAGGTGTAAGCAATTTGAGCTTAGCTGAAGCATAATCTTAGGTTGTCAAGAAGAAACCCATTCTCCCCATGCTAATCAATCAGTGTATCACCAGCCAGTCGTCTCTTCAGCTTAGCATATATCCCAAGGTTTGATATATCTATTAACTGCCCATCATGCAGCTGGTCTCTGGATGATGAGATTCTCCTATCTTGGCATTTGGTGGCAGACGGCTGAGCTATCACAGTCCCAGATAAATACCAAAGTGGAGATTTCAATCCCGCTCCTGAGAGCAGAGACAATCCAGAAATACTGAAAATATTCTTAGAAGAGAATACAGCGAAAATTACATTTCTCTTTTCTGTGGTGCGGGTGAAAATTGTATATATTACATGATTCCCCCTCCCTAGACACAACAGTGTAAAAGAGAATTACTCTTTTATTATGTTTGGAATGCTGGTAATCAAAAGAATTGTTGGGAGCTGCTAGGAACTCTTAATTGCAAGACAAATGACATGTAGATATTTGAATACGTAAGACTAATGACCGTTTAGAAGATATATTTCCTGAAAACAAACAGCGGCTCAATTACAGAACGCAAGGCACACAATCATTGTAATTCCGGAGTCGGGATGCGTGCGACGGGGACTGTGTGCTCTATTTGTGAAGATTGTATGTTGTTTCCTGGCCTCAATTCAGAGATCCTGGTATTGCGTGAGCTGCAGCTGAGTTTATCTATAGCCACTTCCTCCAGCCATGTGTCTACGCATGGAAATAGAAACAGAAACCAAAAACCACTTCAGCGAATTGCTAAGCACCTATGACTATATGGAAAGAGGAATGAGTCGTATCCTTTTCTTTAAACTCTGATTTTTCACCTCCAAGGTTAAAAAAAAAAATCTCTATATAAGACACAAACTGAAATCATAACATAATTTTTCCTTATACAGTTGCTCAAGTCACTTATTCCTGAAAGAAAATTAAGGTGAACTATTTGGTTATTGAGGTTCCAACACCAACTCAACTACTAATTATCTGTACTGTGTGCCGAGAAAAACCCTTAATTTTTCAAAGCTTTCCTCTATTAGTGGGGATTTCTCTGAAGTGAACATGAAAAGTAATAAAGAGTTTTTCTCATGGGATGCAAACAGTATCTCATGTTCTTCCACAAGGTAGCTTTTCTTGTCAATAATGGTAAAAATTTAGATTAGTTCTATACAATTTGCTCAGCAGAAATCACCTCCATGCTATTGGGTAGAAGAAGTAGATGAGAAATACATTTTAGCTGGCCTGCAACACTCTGGGCTCAAAGCCGCCATTGTTTCAATCATCCATCAAGGGTAGAGAAATGATGGAGTTCACGATAACATGAACTCTGCGGCTGGAGAGAGAAGGAAATCTGTTTTGTGTCTTGAGAAGTCTGGTGTGAGCCCATGGGGACTGTGATAACTTCTCCGCTCTCAACAACTCAGCCCAGGCACTCTGACCTCAGCTTGCAAACACTCGGGTGTCCTGGTGTGAAAAGGCCAGTAACAGTATAAAAGACTCTAGAAGTTTGTGTCTTTCCCAACAGAAAGATAATTGTGGCATCAGTTCGGAGCAAGCGTTTGGTTTAAATAATGTGTTTTGAAGGCACTTCTCAAGGAGTTATGATTCTTAAAGAAAGCTGTATAGGCTAAGGTTACAAATTTTGTCATAGCAGAGAGACATGGACAAGAAAAATAGCCAGACAGAGGGTCATATTCTCTCTCTCAAATCACTTAAAGAACTCCCTCTGACATTCATTCCAGGATCCTGTGATTAGAATCCTACCTGTTTATAGATAACAGATAAGCCTAGATAGGAGAGCCCATAACATAGGCTCAATGGAACAAAGAAAAAGGATTGACTTAAGGAAAAATGGTCTATTGAATGTGGAGTCTGTTGCTGGCCTGGGAATGTGTAAGCACGTACCCTTCTGGCCCAGTGCAACCTTGCTCCCCAGAGCATCTATCCTGTTTTCTTGTGATAATTGTCCTTCTAGGTCTACAGCTTGTTCGGTTTGGGTAAAAGGCGGGTGAACATGACTTGAGTGCAGTGAGACACATCCATACAGAACCTGACCTGTGGCTGCATTCACGGGTAGCATCAGATCCTGAGTAAATACAGCATATAAAGCTCGACAAATTGGTCTTGGTGGCAGGAGAGTAATTCAGCTCTCATTGCTGTGAGTTACAGGGTCGAGAACTGTTTGCTATTGCTCTACATAAATACATGACTGCACAGATCATGTAAGCTGGCTCCAAGAAGGAAGCACCAAGCTCTCTTCCCTCAAGAAGTTTATGTTCAAAGGCAACGAGACTATAGGAATACATTAGAGTTTCTTTGTCAGACACTAAAGGTGATATGGACACTGTTTCTTCACCAAAATATGATTGGTGTATGCTTTTGAAAGGAGGGCTTACATTATAACTGAGATGAAGATTATTGTGAAGAAGAGAGAAGATGGTATGAAGAGAGAAGAACTGGAAAGAATCAAGGAAAGGGAGAGAGTTTGGGTTCCATTGGTCCTGAAGCTGTGCTGTCTGCTCCCTGGGCTTTGTCTGTATTTTAGGGATAGAGAGGAAGTATATACCCAGATACCGGGCACCAAGCTCGGCCACTGGCAGAGCCAGTGAGAATCTCTCCAAAGTCATTTTTGCTTCTTTGTTTTGTTTTGTTTTACTATTGGAGGTGCCACTTTTAGTGGTAGCTAGCCTGTGAGTGTCTGCAGGACTCTGGAAGCAGTGTGCTCAGCCCTTTGAGCAGTGGGCAGAGGGGAGGGAGCTGGAGCAGGAAAGAGAGGGCTGAGAGTGAATGCTTTAGAGACACTCTAATGGGTGGAAAAGGCCAGCCCCTGACTTCTTTGTGGATCTTAGCTCATGCTGCCACAAGACTGGTAATAGGGCCCATATCATACTGTGATATGAAAGTATTAATTGAATAGGGCAATCTGAATTTCTATGTGAATAATGACTTAAATAATATTCTTCCTGGTTCAACAATGGAATAGGAAACCAAGGCTTCATTGGCTCCAAATTTTCTTTATGAGGTCAGATTTTTTTTTCTCTCCCTAAACTCTAAGGCATATGTATTTTTGCGTCCTCTTTTAACTCTGAATGTAAATTTCTTTAGTTAACTTAAAAACAATTAAGGGAAGGGAAGGTATGATAGTTGCTACTACTGTCCTTTAATTTGAGTCTGGTGGCTTTCTTGTGGGTACCTTCAGCTCTTGGCAGAATCATCTCGTCTTCAAGACAAGCACTTGAATTTAACAGTTCTGGAGGCCTGAGAAGAAAGATGTTAACAGTAGTACAAACTAGGAAAGACTGAGGTACTCTTTGTATATCTTGCAGCATTTCTTCTATAAAGCTAAAACAGTAAACAAACAGAAAAATACACACACACACACACAAAAGCATGTGATGTGTTTTACAATTAACATGCAACTCAGAAAGCTTTCTGCTCCCCACTTACAGGAAAGTTTTTCTTTCTTTCTTTCTTTTCTTTCTTTCTCTCTCTCTTTCTCCTCTCTTTTTATTTGTTTTTGGTTTTGTTTTTAAAACACAGTTTCTCTGTGTGGCCCTGACTGTCCTGGACTCTCTTTGTAGACCAGGCTGGCCACAGACTCACAGAAATCTGCCTGCCTCTCCCTCCCCGAGTGCTGGGATCGCAGATGTGTACCAATGCACCCAGCTTGGGAAGGTTTTTTTTTTTTAACATGTGTGCAAATGTGTGCTTATTTAAGTTGCTATCCCAAGAAGCCGCTCGCTTAGCCAATAGTCAATCAGAAAAGGGAGGTTTGAGAATTATCGGATTCCTTGGACTGCCACTCAACACTAAAATAAAATGATCTCTTAGCGTGTTTTCTAGCCAAAGCTCATTGTTTTGCAGTGCAAGTTGCTTCAAAGTTTGTATTTTGTGTTAGACTTGCTGCTTGGTATGTTCATGCTCTGTAAGCATGTCTAATGGTTACTGTAAAATTAGAGGCTGTCCAAACAAAAGTTAAAATCCTAAAACTTTCTCTCTAAAGTGTGGTAATTCTTGGCTAGCCTAGTAAACAGTTTGACATGTGTTTCAACATAATTCAATTTTTTTCAATCAGATTCATCGTTTCTTAAAGGGATGTCTAATGAAGTGTGTGACTGTATAATAGAGGAGACAGCATTTGATTTTTAATTTTTATGTTAAATAGCTTCCACTGTGTTGCATGCCCATTTGAATTTTCTCAAATAAAAGGCGAATGTTAAAATATGCATCTGTAGCACTGTGCTCGAAACCTTGTTCTACTTGAGTTTTTTGTGTTCATCTTTTCTCCTAAAGAAGAAGGAACTTAAGAAGGAGCTGTGGGTTCAGTACCTATCTGGCCCAGTGATGTGTGTGTATGTGTGTGTGTGTGTGTGTGTGTGTGTGTGTGTGTGTGTGTATGTGTGTGTGTGTGTGTGTACATATATATACATGGAATAAATATTCATCTGATTGAACAAGTGAATGAACTCACACTCAAAAGAATTACTCCCATTTTTACAAGAACAGATAACTAGCTGCCTCTTACTCTGCTTTCCTCACAGCCCTGGTTTTGGATGTCATTGCAGTTTGGTCTGTTCCTTATCGTTGCTATCATTTAGCTACACACACACCTTTCAAATCTGTGGAAAGTATTTAAAAGAAAGAGAAATTGTTCGTGTTTCCAAACCTATTATAATGCATTTTCAAATATGTCAGACACATCTTTGTTAAAATTAAACCAGGGATTGGTTTTGAGCGAATAGCCCTATATCCTTACAGGCGCTGTGGATGGATGCATCTAAGCTGCTTATTATATTGATGGGTTTTGCTGCTCTGCAGCAAATGAAAACAGGCAGCTGCTTCCTCCATCAAAGCAAAAAGGCAGCCTGAGTTTTTATTAACCGAGTGTTCATTTCTTCTATTGCCAAAATTCTTACACAAAACAAAAGAGCAGTTTTAGCACATTATTGCTTAACTAGACATGAACAACTGACAGCAAGTGATAAGCCTGTCTGCTTTTCACAACTGGTAATCATTTTTGGAATAGATGTTTTAATATAGTTGAATATAAATTTTGTAATTTACATCTACAACGGTACGTGAATTTATAGATCTAGGTTGTTGCAGGAGAACGAGGGCTGTAGTCACAAAAGGTTCTTCTTGGTGTTGTTTAATTTTTAATGACTATTTGAGAACTGGGGAAGGAAAATGAAATCAAATTCATTTCTTAAGAAAAAAAGTGTTAAAGACAATCATGCAAGTTGGTTGGAGACATTTGTGCAAGTCCCTGACTGAGCAAGACCGCTGTGTTTACAGCCAAGACGTGCTTAGCACCACATTTCCACATTATTTTGTGGTGAGAAGCCCAAGTTTGTCCAGCAGCAGAAATTTCGGGGGGGGGGGGAGCGCAGAACATCATGCTGCCTTCATATCAGTGAATAATGGTAAATGGGAAGGCAGGAAAGACAGAGCCCTGGCCATTTTGCACAGCTGATGTTCTCAGCTTACTCTTACATATACTATTTACCTCTTCCTTTCTCTCTCCCTCCCTCCCTCAGTCCCTCTCCCTCTGTCCTTTCCCCTCGTTCCCTCCACCTCTTCCTCCTATTTCAATGTGAACATCACATTTGCTATTTCAAACGAAATAGCAAAGAAGGCTTTGTTTAAAGTAGGGTTATCCTTAACCTCAATAAGATGCGGCTTTATTACTACATCGATTAGCTCGGTGCTGTTTCAGGTTTTTGGAAGTTGCTAATAGAAGTTTCTTTATTGAGGAGGAATACATGGGCTGGGGATGTAGCTCAATTAACAGAGTGCTTGCTCAGCATGCACAGAGCCCGGGATCCAATTCCCCAGCATCATGTAAACAGGTACATGGAGGCAGGAGATTAAGAAATTCAAGATCATCCTTAGCTATACTCATTCAAGGCCAGTCTGAGCCAAATGAGATCCTATGTCAAAAAGAGAGAGTGGGGAGACAATCAGCCCACTTCCCCCTTCCCCACAAAGACATTTTTCTTTCTCCAAGGCCGGTGTTGGGGAACTTACATTAAGGCAATGTTGGTTTACCAGAAGTCCTACTTTCCACACAACAGCTTAAAGGAAGTTCCATTGTATTGCAGGCCTGCCCCCAGGGCTGGCTAATGAATATTCACCAATGCTCCACCATCACTGTGTACCAGCTCAGCACCATTTTCTCTCTTGGAAGGCTTGCGTGAGGATGTAGAGCACTCCTTCCTCACGGGAACATGCAGCCTCTCCTGTGTTTGGAGTGGAGCCACAGTGCTTGCCAGGAAGTAAGAAAAGCTAGACTCCACGGTAGGAATCTGCTTTACGAGTCAGACATAGATCAATGGTGACTCCCAGAAGGAAGCCCATTCTTGGTATTTTGGTTTGCCATGGTATGTCCATGTTAGCAAAGTGGCCCAGAAGCTAAAGTAAGGAACAATTATGACCATCACTTTCTACTTTGTTTCTTTCTACTTGACTTGTTGCCTTTTGGGGCTTTTCAAGGGAGACAAGTGACGTTACCTAAAGGAGTAGGCCTGGCTGTTCAATCCTTAGTGCACTCAGCCCAGCAGGGCTTTGGGGAAAGGTGTTATTTTGAGGACAAGTTGGCAGTAAAAGCCCTGTTACTCCTCTCTTCACTGCAGGAGGGATGCTCTGCTTCTGAGGAAGTCCAGGCCTGCCTTCCATCTTTCCTCCTGCTAGGAGCTCCTGGATCACATTTTCTAGAGTCCATTTTCTCCTAGAAAGGATTCTTCTGATACCCTCTGACTAGGAACAATGGAATTGTTCTCCTCAGAGTCCCAGTCATCTCTCATTGGAGGGAGGTTTCCCCTCTGCTTATCTTTTCTACCCAAAGGGGATTCTTATTACTCCAACATGGAGGAAATCTCCTTGAGTAAAACACCCAACAGAGGACTTTGTTCAAATTGGGAGAGAGAAAATTTCACGTTAAGATGGGTTCTGTTTTAACATGTTCTATTTTCTAGATCAAAATATCACTTTTGTAGCCCATAAAGAAACACTGTCATCATTCGTTAATTTAAAAATTAGCCAGGAAAACTAGTGTATATGGCTGTTCTTTTCTGAAGCTGGGAAAGTTAATTAACCAAAGCACTTCCAACTCAATTAAAACTGACACGTACTAAAGATTTGACTCACAGGACCATTTAAATCCATCTAAAAGATTTCCCAGTAGAGGTTTACATTTGAGTGCTGGTAACAATAAAATATTTTAACCAGTCTTCTTTCTTGAAGATGTCACAGGCTATGGCCCACTGACAATCTTTGAAGCTTTTATCTGGGAATGTGTACAGATATAACACCTACATCCTGGGGAAGAGACTCAGAAATCAGTTCAACCCTTTCAATTTATTCTTGAAGTTAGAACCCAAATATGATTTGTCCAAGGCTGGGGAATGTGGCCCCGAATCCCATCCAGGTCACATAGGCTCACTGTCCGTCTGTACACTTCATACTGATAGTATGTGTCTTAGGGCTCAGCGAGGTAATCCGTACAAAGTGCACAGCCCACTGTTGGGCAGGTGGCAGGGGCTCAGTGAGCGCCGCACCTGCTCCAGTAGTGAACATGGGAGTGACAGCAGCGAGCAACCACACTCATCTACGCCTCAGTCTGTTGTGGGGCGGGCAGCATTCTTACACTCAGACAAGGGGTCAAAGCCACGAGGTGCACACAGCTTGCTGAGGTCACAAGGCTTGCACGTCGGGGATGTCTTTCACGTTCACAGCCTTACCAAGTGAGCAGCTGCAGCTGTGGCTGCCATGGGGCCCTGTGTCTCACAGTGAGTCTCATCATAGGTCCCATTTCTGGCACCTGTCCCCAAACCGACCATCAGACCCACAAGCCAGAGCCCTGGGGATGTTCTCAAAAGAGTGTCTTTCCTCCTCTGCCTTCCGGCCAGATTCCTTCGGTCTTTTTTTCCCCCATAGTCCGCACCTCAGTGGGATTCTGAACAAAATATATGGTTCACTTCTTTCTGCTTCTTAAACTTGAGCCATACCTGAAAACCCATCTTGCAGTCTGGAATGCATCAAAATCCTCTTGACATCTCCTCCTTCTTGTTTGTGCTCATTATTGCTTCTTTCATACAGTTCTGTTGGCTCTTCCAGGAACACAAGCAGCAAACATAGGGTGGCTTCTATTTAACCCTTTATGGTACAAAGTGAGCCTTTCAATGTCACAGAACAGGACAGTAACTGTAGAGCAAGTATTGCACACACAGCATATACATATAGGCACACAGAGATGCATAGATATATGTATGTATATAAACATGTCAGATACATACATAATATACATACACATATATATGTGTGTGTATATATATATATGTTCACATATTTGTAACTCCTGTTTCAGACTGAAGTTCAAAGTCTCAGAACCAGGACACATTTTTCCAAATGCAGTTCTAACATAATTTCATGGGTTATTAATTAAGAACGAGTTGCTCCATGAAAGCATCGTATAAATGCCCTCAAGATTGTATAGAAACGTCAAAGTAGTAACAACAGCAGCCCCAGTGACAATGGCTCCTGCCATCTATAATGACTCTGCTGTGCCTGGCATTATTTTAAGTGTCTTACATGCATACTCATTTAGTCTTCCCAGTGCCCTGTAAAGCAATATTTATTTCATGTATTTAACAAATGAGTGACTTGAGGCATTGTCCAACAATGCTGGCTAAGGAAGCAACAGCCCCACCCAACGGTCATTGCTTTCTGTTTCATTGCCATGTTTTCTTTTCCTTATAGTACCAGTCAGTACCGGAAATTATCTTTATATTGTCTACTGCTTCTATTAAAGCCATTTAGGGAAAGGCTGTGTTTCAATTACTATGATATCCTGTCTTCTAGAGAAGACATGACTGTTAATAACTGTATGTTCCTGAGGGAATGAAGATGTTTAAAAAGGTTAAGCACCTTGCCAAGGTCACAGAGCCACAAGAGGCAGTATTCAAGCTGAACTCTGTCTAACTCTGGAACATGAGGCCTCTTTTTCTTTTGTAGTTCTTTTTGTTTTGTTTTGTTTGTTTGTTTGTTTTTATAGGTTGAAAGCCCCTGGATATAATCTGACTGAAACCCATCATTTTGCAGGTGAGGATTCTGAATCTCAAAAAGGTGACATTACAAAGTCCCAGTATCTCTCTGTTTGTTGATGTCACAGTCCAAACCTCCCCTGGCTGGTGTTTAATACCATGAAATCAGCCACCCCAGCTCAGTGAAAAGGGGAAGAAAGTCCTATGTGCATCTGTTCATTGTCCACCCTCTTGTTCACGACCCAGACCCAAGTCCCAGTCCAATACTTTCCTTAACACTCCCAAGCCAGTATTAGCTATTGCCCGGGTAGTGGTTAGTAGTGATGATTTGATATACATTTAAGAAGTATTCTGACAGGACCCACAAGATGACTAGCTATAGGGAGTGTTAAGGCTCTAAAGGCAATGACAAGGGGTGAGGGGAGGCAGATTTCCTCCTGCCTCCTCTTGTCCCTTGTCAATCCATCTTCTTTAGGCTGTCCACGATTATCTTCCAAAATGTGCGTCAGATTCACCGCTGTGTTGCTTAAACAATTCTGTAGATTTTAAGGAGACTTTAAGCTTTTAGCATTGCTTTCGGAGCCTCTGTGACCTGGTCCGTAACCACCCCTCCACCCTTATCTCTTTCTATGCTTTTCTCTTCTTGATAGAGCTCTACCCCTAGAACATCACCTCGCTCTCTTCAAAGCTTTATTTCATGAGGCTCTCCTTGAAGGATCATTCCATCCATCCTTGTCCCCCTTCCTCCTCTGTTTTGCTCTGTGTCCTCTGGATCTCAGCTTCTGCAGTATTTGTATGGGGAAGCATTCTGTTTGGGGCTCTTTCCAACCTCTTCCCACTAGATAGGGTCCCCTGAGACACATTCTCCTAACCGCCCTCTGCTTTTCCTCTACAGCTTACCACGGTTTTAACTGGCACACCAGGCTTCCTTCTCCAACTAGTTGGAAGTTTCATCCTTTGACACCCCCCAAAAAATCTTAAATACAGTACTTACCTAATAAGTATTTTGGAGGCATTTTGTAGTCCTCTTCTTGGTTCCTATTGTGGACTGACCTATCAGTGACAGAAGAAAAAGGTGAGTTGGATTAAAGGAAAAGGAGAGCCAGTACAAGCACTGAAAACGGCCTACAGAACTTCACTACTCATTCCCATGCAAGTAGCTTGTAATTCTGCCAGTATCTACCTGTGTGTGTCTTCTTCCAGAGGTTTAAACAGCCTTGCTAAGACACTAAGTAACTTCTGATGCTCCATCTTCCTTACTTTTGACTCTGTCATAACACACATGGTAATTTTGCTTGAGGAAGTAGGGATAGGTGCTTTTTGAGTAGGTACAAGCTGATCACAGCAAAGCCAGATGTCTGCTGTGAGAGCTGGCCATGTTGTTACCAGAGGGTGAGTACCCACTACTGAGATGAGCTGTCTGTCAGAGCCTTTGCACTTCCCTTTTATGTGATCTATGCACAAATAGAAAGCCCTGAAATGGATGTGATCTAGAAGGATACCCTTGTAGTCTAACTTTAGGATTTGTTCAACCATCAGCTCAGTGATGGATGTAATTGATTCTAGGCTAAGCACAGCACTTGGCATTTGAAACAGTTCTAACCTAGCTACTTCACTTACAGTAACAACAAAAGGCTGCATACCTTAAGTTCATCCTGTTGTCAACATTCCCTGGCGTTTATCACTACACAGACAGCTGGGGGTTTCCAGTGCTGTGCTGTTTCTTGGCCCTAAGCTATCTGCAGTATATCAAGTTCAATAGGTCCAGTTCTGATAGGAACATCTCTAGGGAACCAAGCCTTTCTAGAAGAAAAGTATGACGAGCTCAAATGACCATGAAATCCAAGATTCTGAGACCTCCTTCCAAAGCAGCGTTTTTTTCAGCTGGGCATAGTGACTCATAGCTATACTCTTAATTGGGATGATGAAGCAAGAGGATTGCTGCAAGTATGAGGCCAGCCTGGGCTACATAGTGAGTGCCACATAGTCTTGGGCTACAGAGAGAGACACTGTATCAAATAAAATAGGTCTTTCTAAAACAGCACTCTTGTTTAGCCAGTGCTTTTCTGGAGCCCCAGTAGGAGAGGGAGGCCTTTTCTCCTGTGTAGTCGACTTACGGTTTATGTTGAAACCACTAAGGAATAAGATATTTCTTGCTCTTGAGTAACATTTGAGGCAGGGGTTCTCAACCTTCCTAATACTGCAACCCTTTAATACAGTTCCACATGCTGTGATGACCCCCCAACCATAAAATTATCTTGTTGCCTCTTCATAATTCTGCTACCGTTACAAATCATAATGCAAAATATCCGATATCTGACCCGAAGGGGTCATGATCCATGGGTTGAGAACTGCTTGTTTAGGGGAATGGCCTGGGTTTTGAAGAAGAAGCTTTCTAGAATAATCTGTTGATTAAAACGTTGTAGCGCATCTTTTTAGATCAACAGTTTAGCTTTAAATGTCACATTAGGCGCTGCTGTTCCTGGTTGACAGACATCAGGAATATAGCAGAAATGCTAATCGTCGATTGATAAATCCCCACAATACTAATGACATACTAAAATCCTGGGACATTATCATTAATATTCTTGGCTTGCATGTGCTTCTAAAGGCACTTCATCACTTTTCTGATGAGCTTGCCTCTGTTCCATGAAGCCCTGCTATGCACTACTCTTCCAGAATGTTCACTAAAAAAAAAAAAAAAAAAAAAAAAATCTACACGGAGGAGTTAAGAGTGGTTGCTATGTGTCTTGGATTGTAGCACAATCCTACAAAGTTATATGTAAAAGAGAGCATATTTCTGGGTTTCAGGTAACCTTGATTGACTAATTGCTTAAAATGAATTCCTTTGAGGGGCTGAGAGACGGCTGGGCAGGGAAGAGCACTTCTTGCTCTTCCAGAAAACCAAAGTTCAATGCTAAGCATCCAAGTTAGGCAGCTCATGATCACCTGCCCTTGAGGGTCCAGTTCCCTCTATGGCCTCCAAGGGCAGCTGTACATACATGGAAAGCTGCACACAGATACATACCTATACATATACATTAAAAAAATCTTGAAAAAACACATAAGAATGCTATAGAGTTCTATTCTTTGGCATAAGTTCATAAAGACAATTTGGGAGCACATAGCAACAGCATTGTTTTTGAAACTAAAAGGTAAATGGTTGAGAGTCATTAAATTAACAAACGGGAGAGAGTTTGGATATGTCACGTTTCTTCAGATAGCTGGTGATTTATTTCTTAGTAAGTGTGATGACGGAATATAAAATGGTGATTGAAGGTGAAGGAAGCTGAGTGTGGGGTGAGAAGGTGGGGGAAGGGCTCAGCGTTTGAGCTACGTAAAGTCATTTAATCTTTTTTTTTTCCTTTGTGCAAGATTTCATTAAGCGTCTTTAAAGGACAGCCTCCAGCCTCCACATGTAACTGCCAAGACCCTCTTATGCTGTAGTGCTTATGTTATGTTATGTTGTATTGTGTTGTGTTGTGTTGTGTTGTCATGTCATGTGTTATGTTATATTTTATCATGTTATGCTATGTTATGCTGTAGGCACTGGCTGGGGCATGGCAGGTGGCTCTGGCTTCCCACCCTTCTGTTTGGAGATGGGGTGGTAGGCACGATTTCATCTTTCAGTTCCACAATGCTCACATGATCAGGCAGAGGCTTCCTGGGGCCAGTCTTACCACATGGGTCCCGGGACAGCATGCTCTTCACTTTGATGCCCAGCGCACACTATCTGAGGAGCACATGGCACATGGCAGTATCACCGTTGTAGTTAACAGGGTCTATGTCATCAGACCATCCAGAGACTTCATGGGCCTGGCCCTCTGTCCTCAGAGGGTGTCCACCACCACCAAGCCTTGAAGCCCTTGGCCCAACTCCATAATGAACCAAAGCACACCATAGTACACTCCTCACACAGCAAGCTCTCCTAGGAGCTTGTAACATAGAGACTGCCTGGGCAATGGCACAAAGACCTCTAGTGGCCACCTTTTCCGCATGAAGCTCTCCGCTGCCCTCAGGGCAGTCGAACCTCTTCTGGACCACTGCAGTCAAGTCTCTGATCCAACCACCCTCTTCCCCAAGAACATTCTTGGGGAAATGTATTCTGGTGCTAAAATAAGGATTTCTGCTCTGGTTGGTGTAACTCGGACTTCAACTCCAGAGTAGCCATCTTCAGCCAGCTGCTGAGTGAGAAAGCCATTCAGTTCAGTTTTGAGGGTGCCATCAGCCACAAACTTTCTCTTCTTGGAAATCTACACCACCATCTCAGTGCTGTGAGCCGCCAAAAGGAAAAAGGTCATTTAACCTTTTCATCCTACTTTTGGTGAATACCTTGTTAGAAATGCAAACATCCAGCCCATGGTCCTTTGTAAATGGCTTCTCTCACTTGGCGTGCTTTTAAGTTGGGTCCCTGTTGTAGCATATGTCAGCACTCCACTCTTTGGTAATGCTGCTGTAAGTATTTCAAACATGTTTTCGTATAAGTTCTGGACTCCTATAGTCCTCTAAATGTAACTGTCTCATTCTCTGAGCAACTGCAGGATAATTTTGCAAGATTGTATCACTTTACATTCCTACATAACCTCTCACACCTCCTCACTATCAGACTTTTTTATGAGAGCCATCCTCATTGGGTTGAAGTATCTTGTCTCAGTCTTGATTTGTAATGATAATTAAAAAAAAAAAAACTTAACATCATTTAAAATAAAATGGCAGGCTTTTGCCCTAGCTGTTGATTGCCTACCAGAAATAGGTAAGACCTAATTGTTAAAGATGTAATGCATACACTTTGATTTTAGGATATAGAGAAATCAAACTGGAACCAGGATGGAATCCTGATCCCTGCTAACCAGCTCTTACAGTGCCTCAGGGTGCTGGTCAGGCTGCTCCAGAGGAATTGTCATCAATTGTCTTACTCGGCCATGGACCCTGAATGCTCCACTACTGACCAAGCCAGCAAGAAGTGCCCACTTGGGCAAATTTGTAGCAAATTTGTGACCAGGGTAACTAACCCCTCCCTGGCGAGATCTGCAGTCTGCTCCTCAGGATGGAATCCACATCCTATACTGTATTCTGATCAAAGATCAGGGCTGTGCAGATTGTAGGTCTTAGCGGGAAAGCTATGACTATTGTTTTGCTAAATGAATACCATGTGTCCATCAAAGTAACTTTGAAATAAGTATGTTCATACCCTACATTAGTGCAGAAAGGCTTCTTTTTACAGCGGGCCATGGTAACTACATGGCTCATTAGTAGCCAAAGTGCTGGCCACTTTGGATGCTCAGCCATGAATAGAACTTTATATCACTCCCTCTAAGGATCACTGCAGAACACTGAAGAAGATGGGGCAGGAAGGATGTGAGAGGTGGAGGAAGGTGTGATGTCATGTCTTCAGAGCTTGACATTGCCATTGCATTCTTGCCCTCACAGCAACTGAGATAAGTTGCAGGAGACCTGTGCAAGACTGGCTCTGTGGGCTTCCTGCTGTGTGGGTCCCAAAGAGGCCTAAGGACCTTCAGGCAGATAATAGTAGCTAATGAGGAGGTAGGTGTTCACCACCCCAGTATCTATGGGGACTTAACGATGCTGAGGGAAAGAGAGAGATTTTTTTTTTTTTGGTCAGTGGTGTAGCTGCTAGTGGAGAGACCATGCTCCCATGAATAATCCCTCATCCTGGGCCCTGTACACAACCTAAGTGAAACTCACTGAGTTTTATCAAGAGCTTAAATGAAATGAAAGTAGAAGGACCAGAAAGAGAATCTGCAATAGCAGAAAATGAGATAGGGTGATAGAGTCAGTATTTAAAAAAAAAAAAAAAAAACACAACATATATATATATATATGAAAATGCTCTAATGAACCATTATGTATATAATTAACATACATTAACAAAATCAGTAATTTAAAATAGCTCAATAAAGCCATGTCTCGGTAAGGCTTTGAATAAACAAATATGCATGGTATATGATGTGGAGCACGTGTACCTCAGTCCACGTGTGGAAGTCAGAGGGCAGTTCCGTGGAGTTATTTCCCTACCCCCTTTTACTTTCACATATAACCTGAGACTTCTGTCATAAGAGCCAGCCAAGAGCAAATATGCTTATTGGGGATGTATGGAGTGTACAGATTTCCCATGGGACAGTTATACGCACCTCCAGCGACCCTCCCTTGTCCTAAAGGCTTGTAACAAAAGGTACTTTAGGGATCATTTTAAATTGCAGAAACATAAGATCCTGTAAATAAAGTCCAAGTAAAAACATGAAATTCATTCGCTTCATACATATTTTATACAAGTCTCCTCAAGTTAGTTCTATACGATGCTTTTAGCACAGCTGTGTTTTGACTGACGTCATCTGAGAGCATGTGACCATTTGCCATCATGTGGCCACTCAGAAAAATATCAGATTTTGAAGTATTTTGTATTCCAGATTAGGGACACTCAACCTGTCTATCAGAATATAGACCATATTTAATTTTTTGAAGGATTTGTTTGTTTTTATTTTCTGTGTATGAGTGATTTATCTATGTGTATGCATGTACAGCATATATGTGTGCCCTGGTGCTCTTGGAGGCCAGAAGGGGCCAGTGCATACCCTGCAACTAGAGTTAGAGATGGTTGTAAGTCTTCGTGTGGGTGCTAGGATTTGAACCCCAGTAATCTGCAAGAGTAGCAAGTGCTCTTGACTAATGAGCCCTCTCTCCAGACCCTGTCCTTAATTTTTGACCAGGTGTTCCATCTCTAAGTATGGGAAAAACATGTTAGGAAAAGGTATATCCTTCTGCTGCTGCTGCTACTACTATGGCTCCTATTTATAAGTTATAATATTACAAACTTGGAACCTAACTGAACTAACTGTCTGCTAAAAGGAAATAAGTTAATTGAATGCTGATGCAAAGTGGAGTATCTAGGCAGTCAGTACAAATGGCACAAATGGAGTATAGGTTCAGTGCTGTGGACTCTTTCTATACCTTATCGGATGGGGAAAAAAATGAAGTTACTGAGTCCGTGCGTGAGAAGATCCCAACTGGGAAAGACGCCTTTGTGACTAGAAAGGGCTCTGCAACGATGTCTAAAACATTAGCAGTGAGTGGGTTGCTAATGGTAGAAACTTAGCCTTTCGAGCTCTGTGTTTAACTTAGCTTAAAAATCACTCTATAATTTCTTGAAAAACTATAAAATGAGTTGAAAAGACTATGCATTTTAGAAGTCACATTCATTTTTCACTGGGGCCTAAGTTTTAGTTAAATACCTTTCCCCTATCATTACTTTTAAAAACCTCACAGCCATGTACTCAGGATATAAAGGAAGCCATTCCTGTGGTGATTCTATCCACTCGGTGAGAACAGTGTCTCCGCTCTTCCTTCGGAGAATTTTATTATGTGCTTTGGTCTTTATGGAGTTCTTTATATGTAGAAGTGCACAAGGCCTGTGACTCTGGAGTCCTGACAAAGCAAAGGCAGAAAGGGTTCTCCACCTGTCCTGACTCTTGGGCTAATTGCTCGGGTCCATATATGTTCTCTCTTCTGCCCCACTTTGCGAGAGACCAACAGTGACAACCTGCTTTCCCTTCGCGCTTATTATGAGTTCAGAAGTGTCCCAAGCACACTGTGTTACGTCACTCATCTGAGCCTCACAGTGATCCTGTGAAGCGGACATCATAGTTATTAAGGTTTACAGATGAAAAGCCCAAGGCACAGAGAGTCAGGAACCCAGCCAGAGTCTCAGCAGCAACTGGAGCCCAGTTTGGCTTCAAAGCCCCTGTGGCCTTACCTGCTCCACTCTCCCACCTGTCTGCCTTCCCTCTAAATGTGTTTCCAAACACCTCGTTGGTTTTCCTTGTTTTTATTTTGTTTCCCCAAGTTGTCCTTTCTGCTGAAAATGCTGGGGGTTAGTGTGTTAAGTTTGCCTGCCTGGGCTTTCCTGCAGACCTTCTTCCTCTTCAAAGTAGGAGATCCATCTAGCGAGAAAAATCAAGTATTTTCAATGTGTTTAAGTTGTGCCTACCGGCTCTTTCTCGGGCCACCTGGAGTCCTTAAGCTTATATGGAAAGGCTGGTGGGGGTGGGAAGGTGGCTAACAGAAGGATGGCTGAGTCTGATCCTTTGGAAGAAACCATTACTTTTATGAGGTTATTTATTCTAGTCATATCGAAGGTGTTGTAGGGTCATTCTAAAAATTTTGGAAAATACAAAAAAGTATAAAGAAAAAATTACAAACACAGATGGTCTGACCACCCGATGACAACCACTTGTAACCATGCGTTCCAACACATGTGCCTGGAAGCGATCGATGTACGCCCGCTCTTGAACATTAGGTCTTGTCAGTAAATGTACAGGTGGCGACTTTGGGGTGGTCTACCCACGCAGTTTAGGGTGCAGCACTGTGTCTGGTTTAAAGGCGTGCCACAGTGGGTGAGAGTAAAGCCTCGTAATTTCATGCTGCGGCTTGATTTTTAAATTAAAGAAATGAAGGCATCGTGGATGTTTCAATACATTAATCTGAAAAGGTATACAAAGATAGAATGACCTCAACAATTTTATTTGCCCCTAAAAGTGATTTTTTTTTCCATTCTTATTTTACTTTTTGCCTAACAGGAACCGCATATATAGCAAGCCTTCAACGGACGTGTATTAAGTTCACATAACTAAAATTAAGATCCACTTGAACTACCATCAACATTCCAAAATTTTTGTATCCGTATTGTTGGTTTTTAATAGTTTTTCTGTTTTGTTGTGATTGAAGTTTGGAAAAGTTTATTGAGGCTGTTCTATTGGGAAAAGTCCCAATTCCAACCATTATTAAAAACAACAGCCAAGGAAACTCATGATCTGGCACATGGCAAGGAACCAGGATGTTAATTTCAGTTTGAGCTGCAATGGCTTGTGCTGAGCTTAGTATTGAAGACAAAGCCCGTCTAATCCCAGTATCTCCTCCTGTGCTTTCAGGCATCTGGCCGGCTGAGGAGGTTTTGGCTTACTACTGCCTCAAGCACAGTAATATATTCAGGTAAGAGTCACAGTTAACAGGTATCTGTTTAGCCCATGATGGATGTTGAATTTGCCTATTGAAAATGGCCCACTCTACAGCCTCCAAACTGTAAATTGTTCAAAGGAAGAAAGAGGAAGAAAAAGGAAACAAGTTCCCCAGAACACATGTTGCTTCTGAAAAAGGATCTGCATTGCCTTTGGGTACACAGCAAGCTTCTGCTGTGTGTCAAAGGCTTTTGATTTTCACTCAAGGCATTTTATTTCGCTTTGATTTGGGGGAAACAAAAGTGAAGGTACAATCAATCCTTGCTGATTGTGAAGGTCAAAAAATAAAGAAAGAAACATGTTCTGTAACTTCTGCTACGGAAGTCACTAACACATTTGCTAAATGCCTCACCATGATCAGCTGAAGACGCTCTGGTTTTAAAGGTAGTTCTTGTGTCATTGACAAAATGTCAGTATTATTAAATGTCAACAATAATATAAATTACTGTACTAAAGATATGATAATTTTAGCTGTATGAAACCATAGGTGGGATTTAGGAAAGAAAAAAAGGTCCTTTATTTAAAAATTCTGGGGATCTTTGGTACAGCCAAAAAGTAGAATTTGCTTTTTTTTTTCTTTCATTTTAATTATGATTTTGTGAACATCTTTATATATATTTCCCAAATAGTCCGTTATGTTTATAATAAGCCATGATGTGTTTTAACTATATATTCTTAAAAGATTGGGTTGATACCATGTAATTTTCGAAGCTCTGTGGGTCCATATTTACCAACAAATCTGTGATTGCTTTGAAAAACTAAATGTACATCAAAATAGTTTCTAGTATGAATGTCCTCTTTTGTCACCACCCCCTACCCACCATCACTTTAATTTTGTTTTTTTTTTTTATTTTCTCTCTCTCTTTTCTCATCACCTTCCCAAACTGGGAAGACAAAACAATGTTAAGACTCTAAGCATGTAACATATGAAGAGGGCAGGTCTGAAGCAGGGCCACACAGCTGCCCTGAGGGCTGGCATTTGCTCATCTCACTGTGCTTATGCTCCAATCAGCAAGCAGTAGGCTGGGGCGAGAATGGCACACATTGAGGGCTGATGTTTAGGCACAAAGGGGGAAGGTAAGTGTAGAACCGCACACTCAGCCTTAATTTCGAGCCCAGTCATGACGTCAGTCCGGGTTTGCTGGTGTAACCATTTATGCCTTTGTATTGTTTATTCACTGTGTTGTGCTGGGGTCAATTGTAATATAAGTGTTAATTGCTAAATGCTCTCTATGTGATTGTGCTTTATGGGGGTGGTTCAGCTTTCCAAAATGTTTCAGCTTGTTTGAAGAATTAAAAACAAAAGCAAACAAACAAACAAAACAACAACAGCCACCTCAGGGTTGCGTTTGTTTGTGTATTTGTGTGTGACTCACGTAAGTTCATACTCACTCATATTTACTCTTCATTTACTTGCCTAACTGTTTTTGAAGGCATGAATGTGGATTAACAGTGTTATCCTTTCCTAACAATTATCTTTCGCTACTCTAGCTAGTTTAGTTCCAAAAGACAGCACCATTGACAAGGGAAAAAAGGGACCTTCTCAGATTTTTCAGCTCAGCGGTGGCAATGTTTCAGTGAACGCTAATGAGGGGACCCCCACTGGTTTGCCTGCTTTGTGACTTTTCTATTTCATAATTATTTTTAAAACGCAAAACGACATGAGGTAGCCCAGTCGTGTCTCCGCAACTCCCCGGTAGTGTCGGGCTCGCTGCAGATGGCAGTTTGTTCTGGTAACATATATGTGGCTCTGACCATTTTCATCTAATTTGTATGGGTTCTACCATTTCTTTCTCTCTTTCAGGGACCTTGCTGTGTGTGAGCTAGGGGGTGGCATGACATGCTTGGCTGGGCTCATGGTAGGTCTTTTCTCAATTCCAATCCCATTCAGAGGGAGGAACAAAAGGAAAAATGTTCCAGGGCCTCCAACTGCTGGGTCAGAGAACCGTCAACAGCATCAGCTGCGGTCAAGCTGCCGGGCCTTGAGAGACCTTCTAGATTGACTTACTTTCGGATCATATTGATTTTAGGGTTGCCTGGATGAGCAGAAACATTTTACCTCAGTGTAGTCAATATCGCTTGTTGTGACATTCCAGGCCCCGCACAGTCTTTCTTTGCTGTAGCGAAAGCATTTTTTTTTTTTTTTTTCAGATTATAGTCCCATTTGCTAAGATACAGGAATAGCCTGGCGAATCACAGTTGGAGCACCATGAGATAGCTGCTAATGTTTTGCCTGCATTATTACACCAACAAACATGATCCAGAGCGCTCAGTAATTAGATTCTTTTGAATTAGATTGGCCATTCAGGAACGTCGTTCCCCATTCTCTGGGTTCTGAGTCATGTATTCAGGAGATATTATGTAGCAGCACAGTGCATTAGACAAGTTTTTATGTCTCTACAAATAAAAGCATATTGTTACACTGATTGGCATTTGACAAACCTGTCGCTCTTATACAATGTGGCGAGGTTACAGCCCAATGTGCGAGCATGTCAAAGCTCACAAAAAAATTACCCTCACAAAGCCATCTGCCTGCAATGCAAAGTTATATGAAGGGCATCAGGCAGCCAGACAGAAGCAAGCTGAAAGGCAGAGTGACAGCCTTGTATGATGGCTCTACTAGATAAACAGAAGCCCACAAATGAAAGCCTCTCAGAATACCATCATCCGCTGTCACAATGCAATTACCGAACAGAATGATAGCAAGATAGAGGCTCCCGCAAATGGAATGATAAAAGTATTGACTGATTTGATTGAATGATTAAAATAATGCAGACATAAAATGAAAAAAGATTGAAGATTGTTACAGAGAAATAGGTGAGGAAGCATGATACTGAAGGCTTGTCACTCCTGTCTTCACTTCCACACAGACAAGCATATTTGCTCATTGTTTGCTGTGCTCCTTTTTTTTTTCTTTCTTTCCTTTTTTTTTTTTTCAGGTTGCTATTTCTGCAGATGTCAAAGAAGTTCTGTTAACTGATGGGAATGAAAAGGCCATCAGAAGTATCCTTATTCAGATAGAAAGCCGGTTTGTTGTGCTCATTCCTGTCCCCCTCCCCGCGGAGTAACAATTGATATAAAGAAAGACAGCACGGGGTATTAAAAAAGAGCTCTTCATACACATGACCAGTAATTAAGAAAAACTAAAAATATGTGAATTCACTGTGGATGACTGTGTGTACTTCTTCCTTCTCGTAGGGTTGCCAGACACTTCTCACTGAAGGAGTCTATGTTTTCTGAGCCTCCTGAGGCAATTTGAAATTTTATTTCCTAATTTTGAAGCATTCTTGCTCTTTTATTTTCATTGAGATCTTCCAGCCCCAAGCACATTAAAATTATTATTTACTCTATCCAATGTTGCTTGTAAATATTAATGTCTAGCGTGTATGCATGTGACATTACACACGCCAGTCATACTGTACCTATGCTAATTGCTAAGGAGTTGCCCGTATCCCCTACTGGAAACAGCTATCGCTTCTTCATTATCTCCTTTTATTTAGGATTAAAAAGCTCTCTCTCTTTTTTTCTACTCTGCTATTACAGTTCAAACCCCATTATATTAGATTATGCTTTACTAATATGTACATAGACTTCAGAAAATTGAACTGTACTTTAACTAAGAAAGCAAGCATAATTTATGGCTACTTTAGCAGGCTAGCTGATTTGCTCAGGGGGCAGTTAGCAGCAGTTAGAAATTGAGAGGAAAAGTGGAAGATCTGTTTGCTTTGGATTATTATTATTTTTTTGACATGGTGAGGAAGCTGTACAGGACCGACCCTTATTTGATTTTTTTTTTTTTTTTTTACTCCCTTCAAAAGCTTGAAGCAGCTTTGAATTTTGTGGCATTTTACATAAAGCCCATTTTTCTGTTTTTTATTTTCTTTCCCCGCTTCCTCCACTGTGTAATTTTTCGAGAATAAAATCCACAGCAGCTCCATCAGCTGCTCGGATAGGAAGCAGGAGGACCGAAAAGCGTGGTAGCTAATATTGCTCGGCAGCTGGGAGCTCTGCAGAGCCCCACCCAGCTAATTGCCTGACAGCCCTTTAAAAGAAAAAAAAAATTCAGGAAGGCAAAACAGCCAATCACAACCTTGGCCTTTCACACCCGGAAAAGAGATCACAAAAGGTGCTTCTTTTCTTTTTTAAACATAGGATTTTAATCATGATCTTGAGACTGTGGCAAGTTTTTCTAAATATTCCTGAAGACGGCTGCTGCTGCTCCCTTCACTGCTTTATTCTGCGTTCTTCTGTGCCCGTATCATTTCACTGTTCTCCTCCTTGTCAGGGAGCATGAGAGAAACGGGAAGCTCTCAGGTGTGTCTCTTCAGCCCCACACGGTGTTTTTGAGGGAAGAAAACAAAACAAAACAGGAATATTGAACAAGAGAGAGATGTTTTTGGTTACAGAAACTTTCAGATTGGGCCCAGTACCCTGAGATCTTTTTCCCCCAGAAGTCAGCAAGTGACTTTATTTAATAGCACCGGAAATCAATTAGAACTTTTTATCATCAGACTGTGGGAAGCATCTGGAATCAGTATTTAAATTTAATTGTTCTAAAATTATTATCGAGCTAAACTTCAGAGTCCAAAGAAGGGAAGCAAGGCTACTGTCATTAATTATTGTCGCACCTTTGCTTTGCACAGCAGAGATGCCATGCCAGCCCCTGGAATCAGAGAGGAAATCTCAGATTCTGCCATTCACTCTGCTGGCCTTTCAAAGAAATGATTGGTGCAGCCCCCTCCCAAGAAAATGGATTTTTAGCATTTGGTCCTCGGAGGCCCAGCCCTGAGAGTGCTTCATTGTGCTGGTTTTACAATGGGTTTAATATAGGGGGGATGCCAAAGGGCAGGAGGGGAGAACCTTACAATGTAGATGAAGTAGGTCCTTTCAGGATGCAGACCCAAACTGGCCGTGTGTTTTATTTCTTCTCTTAGGGCCTTCCTGATAGGGCTCGGGTTTTATGGTGTGCTCTTCCATGTTTGTGTGCCTTTTTCTGTTGTAAGTAGATCTAATTTATTTTAATTAAGAGAAAAAAAAGCATGCAAAAGCCTTAAAATTGGCAATGCGGTTTCCTGCTTTTAATACTAATGTTGTTCTTGCTTTGCAAACAGCTTACGGCAGGCATGCTTTATAACCTGTTTTGCTGAGTGGGATTAAGATGAGTGACTCCCCTCCCCGCTTGTGTGTCCCCTCTCCGTAAGAATAAATCATTCCACCAAATCACATACTGTCGATGCATATAGATCAGACAACTCATTTAGAAATCACTGTTTCTGTCTTTCCTTTAAAATTTTAGGAAGCCCAGATTAGACAGTTGTAAAATATTATCCAAAATTATCTAAAAATTGCTTTCTAAAAAGTAAAAGTCATTTAAAAAAAAAAGGGGGGGGGAGAATCATTGCCTGAAGCTAGCACGTCTCTAGGCAAAAGCTGCTAATTATTCTTAATGGACAAGATGAGCACATTAAGAAACAAATGAACATACCAGAGAAATGATAAAAATCGACCTGGCAGTCACTCATCATCACCTGTGTATTAGTCTCATCATTCTAAAATTGTTTTTGTTGTTCTTGGCTTCTGAGTGGAGTGAACCCAGCTAGGCTTATTTACTACTCTCTTTAAGTTTCTGTCATTCTGATTTTTATCTTTTAATTTTTTTTTTTTTTTAGGAAAAATAATGTATGTTATTTCATTTTTAGTTTCTCCAGTTTTCAGCATGTGAGGCAATGGGGAGATTAGTTCTGTACCTGTATAGCACAAAAGCAGATTGGCCAGTTGTGTGGCCGTTGCCCTTTCTGAAACGTACCACCAGTCAGCTCTGTCTCTGTATCTTGACCCTGGAAAGCTAGTTGTTGATCTGAGATTTACTGCAGAGAGATGTCTAAAAAGAAGTTAAACCTGAGGCAAAAGGAATTTTATTTCTTGAATATTTTCTCAGACTCATGAGTAGGCTTCCTTAAATTTCTCCATGGTCCTGAAAGTGACTCACTGGCTTTAATCCAGAGGTTCCCCATCCTGACAACCATCTTTTCCTAAAAATACCATGTCATCCGAACCCGTAAGAATTCAAAAGATAATTGGAAATGGACTCATCTGCTTTACTGGTTCTCAATTTTGTTTTAATTATTATTTTTATTTTGTAAATACGGTGTTAGGCCTGCATGCATATCTGTACTCTATATGTATACTTGGTTCCCAGAGAAGCCAGCAGAGGGCATCAGATGCCCTGTAACTAGAGTTACAGGTGGTTACGAGCCACTCTGTGGGTGCTGGGAATCAAACTAAGCAGCCAGTGCTCTTAACCACTGAGCTCTCCAGCCCTCAAGTTTATCTTAAAATAACATTCAAAAAATACTCTTTGTTGTTTCTCTTTTAGTGCAGTAAAGAAATAAATTCCAGAGCCAGGCGAGTGGTGCACACCTGTAATCCCAGCACAGGCAGAGCTGTCTGTGAGTTCAAGGCCAGGCTAGTCTACAAAGTGAGTCCAAAAAAAAAAAAAAAATAATAATAATAATAATAATAATAATAAGAAGAAGAAGAAGAAGAAGAAGAAGAAGAAGAAGAAGAAAGAAAGAAAGGAAAAGATAAAAGAAAAAAAGAAATTACTAAATATTCACATATAATAACTACTTGGTAAGGTATATCTGATGATGGTGATGAGAAAATAAGAGCAAGAAATGGCAAGCTTAATTCTGATTTCTACAAAGCCCTCTCCAAACAATAATGAGTAAAAGTATGGGGAAACTGCCTATAATCTTAGCAGTTGGAGGTAGAGGCAAGAGGATTAGAAGTTCGAGGCCAGCATGGGTTACATGAAACTCTGTCTCAAAGCAAAGGAAAAAGGAAGGAGGGAGGGACCGAATATAGGAGGAGCATGTATGCATAAAGCTATCAGGTGGCTTGCTGACAGACCTGTGCCACCTAGGTGTCATCTCTCAGATTGTTGGAGTAAGGCACAGAATTAAGAGTAGTGTAAATCTGGGCAGTGGTAATACACACCTTTCATCCCAGCACTCATCCAGGAGGCAGAGGCAAGCAGATATGAGGCCAACCTGGTCTACAGAGTGAGTTCCAGGACAGCCAGGGCTACAAAGAGGAACCCTGTCTCAAAAAACCAAAATACATAGATAAATGGATGGATGGATAGATAGATAGATAGATAGATAGATAGATAGATAGATAGATAGATAGATAGAT
>NW_026585644.1:48771930-48836017 GCF_907164565.1 Psammomys obesus
TAGATAGATAGATAGATAGATAGATAGATAGATAGATAGATAGATAGTGGATGGATGGATAGATAGTTAGATGATAGACAGATAATAGATGGATAGATAGCTAGATAGATGAATGGATGGATGGATAGATAGGTAGGTAGATAGGTAGTAACTTTAAATCAGAAAAAAAAAGATTGCTGCTCTCAAGCATTTAAAAAGTTATTTAGACATCAAAATTAGGGCTGGAGAGATGAGAGATGGCTCAGCCATTAAAGGCTAGGCTCACAACTGAAAATTTAAGAGATCCAAATTAATAGGATTTATGTTATAATCTTAGTATTCTTTCCTTCCTTTTAACCCCCCAATGAAACTGAAGATAATATAAACTAAAAAAGCAATGCCAGTGCTTAAAGTGTTATTAGTGCTTAAATATTTTCTGGTTCAAAGAAGAGTACGGGGCTGCAGAGACATCTCAGCTGTTAAGACTCTATACTGCTTTTCCATTTTGGTTCCTGGCTCCAGGAGTGATCCAACACTTCTGGACTTTGCAGGATTCATACACATATCCACATACCCACACACAGGCATTCACACATACATAGTTTATGAAATGAAATTTTTTTCTTTTTAAAAGCAATACTGGAGCTGGGCAGGTAGCTTATGGGTCATCAGATGACTCAGGTTCAATTCCCAGCACTCACATGATAGTTTACAAGTGTCACTAACTTCAACCTTAGGAGATCTGATGTCTTCTTTGGTCTCCAAGGACACCAGGCACACACACAGTACACATACATATATGTAGGCAAAACACCCATACACATTAAACAAATTTTAAAAGAACAACCTGATTCAAAATGTATATACAACTGATAAATACAATTTCTGACTACACAGATAGATTAATATTGTCAGCAGTGTTTTACATACTTATAATATATGCAATTGACCTAAAAGACTTGCTGCTATTGTATATGAGTGTATATATTTAAAAATAAATAAACTGGTAATAAAAATGGAGCATCACTGCTGACACATGCTCTGTTCAGAAAGGAAGCTGGAGTTAGAACTTGGGCTCCCTCTGAGCTGCAAGCAGCTGTTCAAACAAGGGAACTGAGACAGCAGCGCCTTCTCCATCTCATCGCGAAACTACAGGAAGGCTTTTCTGGAGTCCAGAGCCCCAGTGACAACATCTGTAAGGTGGATGCAGATCACAGAGCAGGAGGGGGTCTGTTGTGTTAAGCATTATCCTGGTCATATTGACTCAGTTTGATTGGATTTCCTTTATTACCCTGAGGTGACACAGGGAGATGATAAAATCTGTTATTGGACACAGTGCCATCCAGAAAGACCATCAAAATCTTAGCGAAAGGGTGGGAGGTAGAATATCATAGCTTATATCTTAAGGTAATGTTTCTAAAAGAACACTGCCATCTTTTTCCTTTGTGCTTCTTTTAATATATTTTTTAAGCCCTTCTACACCACAAATTATATTTCCTGCCCAGTTCTAAAACTAAGGCAGCCTAAAAACTGCTGTGAATTTTTCATTACAAAAAACCTTCTAGAATATAAATATCCATGCTTGCTCTAGCCTGACCGCTCAGAGTCACAGGTTTATAAATTGTATAAAGTATATAGTGTTAAGATGTTTACTAAAAATTATTAATAGGTTTTCTGAGTTATATAATTTAACTTCCCTGTGACTATTTTATAAAAAGTATTACCTCCACTAACAAAATAATATGTTTTGCTTGATAGATTGGTCATGTACTCATAGGACGCTACAGGTGTGCCAGGCACATTATGGCAGGCAGTTGGATACCATGGAAACGCAGAGTAGGGTGTGGCTAGGGGAGGGGACTTAATAAAAAACAGTTGTCAGTTGACTCTACCAATTTTGCTTCTCAGAATGAAGATGTCAGCCGTCCTTTCCTGCAAGATATTTCCTCTAGAACGCTCCTGAAATAGACAGGAGCCGTAGGCCGATGTGTCATTTTAGTTAATCAAAACAAGTAGGCAAATTAGTCTCTTTTATTTTTTTTTAATGAATGTAATTTAACAGTATTTAATTTGCATACAGGAAAGTTCACCCAGAAAAAAAAAAGTCTGCATTATGGCACTTTTGTAAACCTCAACAAAAGCCCATCATTAGGAGACCTAATTGATTTTTCCTCCCCACTCCTGAGGGAAGAAAGCTATGGCGGTACCTGCTTATTCACTCAGAGAAGAATGGGTGTGCCTGGTGGTTCAAGCAGAGATTTGGGTTTAAGAATCCTGTGGTTCTGTTCTGGCAGGGAGAGCTTGGCCAGTGTTTGCTTTGAGCATGCAGGAAATCTGTTTTTCAGAGCAATAGGAGAGCATCTCTGTCTGCCTAGTGACTTCCCCATGGGCCCAAGTTCATTTAGCTTGCAGCCTTCACTAGAATTATTTTATTTCTTGTTTATGTAAACCCGCCTTATTCCAGGAGAGGGGTTGTGGGGTTCTTATGTCAAATAAAAGAGAAGGTGTGGGGGGGAGTTCAGAAATCAGAAAGCCAGGGAGGGGGCTGTGGGGAAGCCAGGGACAGAGGTCAGAACAGAAAATAAGACCACAGGAGCTCTTCCGGGTGCCGGACTTAGTGTATTCATTAGGCTCCAGCAGTCCAGGAGTCAGAGGAAAGAGAGAAAGAGCAGCACTCACAAAACCTATACCACCCATTGTGGACCTGAAGCCCAGCCTGTGTTTTCTGGTGTTGAAAGTAGACATGGTTTTCCGGAGGATCTCCAGATGCCACATCCTCTAAGTGACTCTACTGTAAATACGCTCTTCTGCATGAGCCTTTCACGCCTGCACACAGCCAGCACAGGTCTTCAAGGGGCCTTCCACTAGACTGACTTTCTTCTTCAGTGTTGCGTTTTCTCCCAAAGATGCTCCAAGCCTCTCTCCACCTTACACTCTTTGCCTGCTCCCATCAGTCTCCCTTCTGCTCATCTCCATTCCCATGACAAGCAATTAGGAGATTGGAACCACTTCAGTTTGCAAAGTCAACAAAGGCTGGCATTGTCCTCCTCACTGACAGACATCTGTCTTTGGATGCCTGTCTCCAACCATTCCCCCCTCACCCACAGGGAATTGGTGCAACAGCTCATGATCCTCAGTGCCTACCAGCATTTATCCTCTGGGCTCTGCCATGATCCTACCCAGATGTTCCTCCCACGGGTGGTAAAATTGCAGGCCAGGGCATGAAAAGACCTTGCCAGCGGTAAGTCAGCATTTCATGGCAGAACATCAACAGCTCCCTTCCTTCCCTTGTATTGATCCCATAGTGATAAGTCAGTGTGTTTGCAGGTTTGGTGTTTAAGTCCGTTGATAATCACTGTAGAAGTTTTCTTAACTGTGCCCTGTAGATGTAAACAGCATCATCACAAGCAATAAGAAGACTGGCGTGTTTAAGACTCAGAAAATATCAAGCTGGTAAGATACCTCTCTGCATCCTGTCTGAATTCAAACATCCTGGTTGAAACTGCTGCTTCTTGATGCTATGGATGATTAACCGTAATACAATGATGCTAGTAACGTTAATTGAGCACTTGCTGCGTGTCAGTCACCGTTCTAAGCATTTCCCACCTATCATCTCATTGAGCCTTGTGAGACTCCCATGAGGCAGGCAGACACTCCAGTCAATAGATAAGAACACCAAAACACATAGAACACTCAAGGTCATGTATTATACAGTGAGTCAGGGTCACTTCACAGCTAGGATTAATCAACACGAGGTTGGGAAAAGCCTTGCTTGAAGCCTTCTTAAACAGCTTTGTTCCAGCGGTCCTCAGCATGGGGAGTTTTGTATCCCGAGGGGATTCTGGCAGTCCCGGGTGACGGGGTGACGGGGTGACGTTTTTGATGCTGTTGTTGTTGTTGTCGTCAGGACTTGGGGTCAGAGGGCACAATGGCAGTACTGCTTTCTGTTGGTCCTGCTGTCTAATGGTAGGGATTATTCATAGCCAACTTTCAAAACACAGCAAACCTTGATCTAGCAATGGTTTTCACAGACCAGGTGTGTCCGGTCCCTCCGGGTTCTGTTCACTCTTTTCCAGGCTAAGAGAAATGCTTTCCGTTGGCAAAACCAGTGTGTGTTCTGCGATGCCCTACCCTATGGCCAGGGGCCTACAGGGGGGGATGTCCTCATTTAGTCCTTTTCACAGGACGCAGCTATATCTGTGCATTTCTCCTCAGTGCATTTAACCACAAATGGCGTTATCCGTCTTTCACCCTTACTCCTTCATCCTCTGGTATTTTAAGTTTTCTCTGTGTTGAGGACACTTGCCAACCCCGACTGTAGTTTGAGAAGAACAGTTGGATGAACAGAGACAATGGATAAAAGCCAAAGTGAGGCTGGGCACAGTGGCACACATCTGCAATCTCAGCACTCAGGAGGGACGCTTAGGAGAGCCCTTCCTCCGTGGCTCATACGGCATCTCCTTCTGGGAAGGGCTTCATTTTGGTACATGCTTTTCAACCTGGTCTTTTAGTTATCAATCAAAAGTGCATTTTCTATGTTGTTCTCATTTACATTTATTTAATGGCTAAGGTCATTTGTGACCATTTGAGTGTATTTCAGCATATGGAATCGGGATAATAGACCTGAGCTTCATGCTGTGCAGCGAGATTGTGTTTTTACAAGACATAATGTTGTTTACTGAGTGTTAATAATCACTAATTAATAAACATATCTAGGCTTCTAAAATGTTGCAGTTTTAAGGAATAAAAATGTCAAGTGTTTAACTTGGGGAGTGCAATAGAATTTCCTGCTATCTCTTCATAAAATAATTAAGTTACATAAAGGAAAAAAAAATGCTGCTGTTCACCACAGGGCAGATCCCAAATGTTTAGTGCCTGGCCTTTGTTCAAATATGTCTGTTCTCAAAACTGCTACTTCAAAGTTTTTCTTCTGATACATGGTGGGACATAAAGACTTACGGACAACATTTCAATAATGACACAAGACTCCCTAAGAGGGGCTTGGTTTCCCCCTCCCTTTTTTACCTTTACCACAGACTCAGTTTTAAAAAATTAAGAGCATTTTTATCCAAAGTCTTCTAATCAAAGCCAGGGAGCAGGTGCAGGGAGGGGCTGGCAGATGGCTCATTTGGTGAAGTGCTTGTCATGCAAGCTTGAGGACATGAGTTCAAATCCCTAGCACCATGTTAAGATTTAGTGGTGTGTGCCTGTAGCTCAAGCACCGCAGAGGAGAAGGCAGGAATGTCTCTGGGCTTTGATGGCTAGCCAGTCTAGCCAATCAGAACCTGAGCCTCAGGTTCTGTTTCATCAAATAAGGTAGAGAAATGACTGGGGAGCGCACACAACGTTCGCCTGTAGCCTCTGCATGCACACACACCCACAGGGTGGGGGTGGGACAATGGAATGACTCAGGAAGTGTGAGGATCTGCTTGACCACTTAACCTCCAGCAGCTCAGGAAGCAAAGCCACCAGCCACTGTCACAGTAATCAGCGTCCCTCTGTGCCATTGCTTTCCCACCCATAACCAGTACAATGTGATGAACAAATTAGTTCCATGAGAAAAGAAATAAAAGGAACCCATTCACAAAGGAGCTCAGATATAGTTCAATATTCTTTTCTAGCGCCTCAATGCATATGCAGAATTTCTCCTCCAAATTGGAGGTGTGGAATAACAGTAGCGACAGATAACTAAGAGGTATTTACCATAGCTACAAAGCCTACACGTGAGCCAAATATTTCTGCTATTAAAAAGCACTTCAAAGCTTGACATGAAGTTTGTAACAGCTGAATGTCTCCTGTGACTTCATTTGCACAGGAGATGTAAAAGCTGAAAGGGAACTCATGATACAAGAACTGTGAGCCTACAAAATAGCGTTTTTGGAAAGGAACGAGAAGCTGCCCAGAAATTTGACTGGCACCCCACACCGTGGTTCCCCCCCCACTCAGTGTCTTTAGTAAGTGCTGTGGTTTGAGTAAGTGTCCTTGAAAGGTGTGGAGCTCTTGGGAGGTGCTGGAACCTTTAAGAGGCAGAACCTCTTCTTTGGAGGTGTCCCCTAAGAGGAGATGTGAGGATATTCAGAGCTACCCCACCCCTCTTGCTTCCAGGTGAGTCACTTCCTCTGCCACACACTCCAGCACTGTAGACTGCCTTACCACAGTTTCAAAAAGCAATGGGCCATGGACTGAAGCATATGAAACCAAACCAAAATCCTTCCTCTTTATAAGTTAATAGTCTCAGGTATTTTGTCATAGTATCGGAGAGCTGACCAGCACAGTAACCATCAGTCTTTCTCCTGTAAATATCTGATGTGCAGGATATTATATGCGACCCTTGTGACGGAATCATTCAACAACCCCCAAGCGGTTAGGACCCACAGGCTCAGATCCACTGCTTTATAGACTCCTATGACTGTGTAAACACAGTATTAGTGCTTATTGGCAGGGGCCTCTTGCAAGTGAGGGTCTGTGACAGGTGCTTCATTTAGCCTTGTAAATCTGCCCTGCTCTCACCAACACTTCCTTCCTTGTCCACCAGAACTTTTGTTTGTTTTTAAAACAGGGTCTCACTATGTAGCCCTGGCTATCCTGGAACTCGCTATGTAGACCAGGCTGGCCTTGAACTCACAGAGATCCTCCTGCCTCTGCCTCCCTCATGCTGGGATCAAAGGCATGTGCCACACACACCCAGCATTTTATTTTATTTTTTTAAAAATAACTATTAAATAGCAAACCACCTTGCTCCTTCCGATCCAGCTTAATCCTGCCTCACCGTGTTGAACACGAAAGCCTTGCTTGGGGAGGTGGGAAACCATAGTGCTGGCCCTTCAGGGGTCCCATACATGAAGATTCTGTATTTCACATCTCCGGGATCTCAGCAGCCATTTGATAGTTCCGTTCATCCATCCATGCAGCCATTCATTCATTTATCAAATGAGTCCAAGGTATGCCTTTAGGAATCTAAATACAGAACAGTTGGGAGCAGTTTGTGAACAAAGAAAACTGTACTTCTAAATATAGTGAGAAATTTATGAAAGAGCAAGGATATTTACAGCAGTTCAATTGTTGGGTTTATCTGAAGCTGTCTTTAAAATTGTGACTCTAACAAAGAACTACTTGGAACTTCTGACGTCTGCGTATTTCTGGGTCTTCCAGAATCAGTGAATACCATCATTCTTTGGTTAACATTAGTTAAAAATTACAATTTAAAGAACATTAAACTAGCCCCTCTGTGATGGTAAAAGTAAATTTCCCTTAAGGAAAAAATGTTTGTGTTTATGGGAAATTTGTCATTGAACTTAAGCTGCAGCTTTTACTATTCCTCATTAAGCTACATGTGTTTTGTGAACTAGTCAACTTGTTTTTAGGGTTTCTTACCTATGTGTGGGACAGCAGGGTCAGCCAGTAGCACCATCTCTGTTCCTGCCTAAGATCTGTGCCTGCCCTGTAGTCTGTTTCCTGTAGACGCTAAAATTGGAGTGATGAAAAATTGTTTTTAGATGTATATCCCCACCAACCAGGATCCAGTTGTTACCTTTTCCAGGCCTTCTGCCCTGCCTCTCCCCATCCCATCCATCCTCCACATTCCCAGCCTTGACTTTCTCCTTCCAGGGCCCATACCTCCTGTGTTTACTTTCTATCACTATCACAAGACCTACGACATTCTTATACAGAGAAAAAGGTTTATTGTTGGCATTAGTTTTTTGTTGTTGTTTTGTTTTGTTTTTTTACTCTTTTATTTACGTTTCTTACATCTTTTTCTCCCTATTCCACCCCAATCCCTTCCAACACCCCAACATCAGGTAGGAGAGAAAAAGAGTAGGAGAAGGGGCACAGTTCTTTCTTAGCTGCTTCCTGCTGGTTAGAGTCGTTGGGTTCCCTGGAGCCAGTCCAGTCCTCTTTTCAGGAGATCTCCAACTTCTTGTGTCACAACAGTAACCAGGAACAGCAAGGGGGAAGCAGGAGCAGCTTTGTTCTTTCTTGAATCTTCTCACTCTCTGGGCTCTGGCATTTATTCTCTCTCCAGAGTCCTCAGATTTAAACTCTGCAGCTGGCAAAGAGCTCCTCTCAGAGCCCGCACAAAGCAAATAGTCTGCTGCTGTGGACCATCTGAATCAGTCCCACATCCCACACCTGGGACCAAAACAAAAACATGTTTCTATCTACAACAGTTTATTCGTGGCTTACCTTTTTTCAGGGTCTATCCAATGGATGATTACATTGCTCTGGGTCCCTGAGGGTTGGGACACACAGCAATGGAAGAAAGCATATGGCGGAGCGTACTGCTCACCCCATGGTCAGGAAGAAAAAGAAAAAGAGGGAGATTATTGTGCTTCAAAGGCATGTCCCAGTGACCTAATGCCTCCCACCAGGCCCTGCTTCCTACAGGCCCCACCACCTTTACCATGCTAGGGACCAAACGTTAGCACACAGGCCTTCAGGGGACACCACTCAGGCATAGCATCTTATCATTCTTAACACGCTTCATCAAGCTCATCCCCTATTTGTCCATCTAAATTCATCCTTCTGAATGACTCATTCCGTCTGTCCACTCTGCCTGTTTCATCTCATTCTGTTCTTTTTAACTGCTTTTGGTCTTGGACTCATACCTCAGTGGAATGACACACACGTGGTTAGTGCTAAAGTATGCTGGTCGTCTCCTTGCATATTGGTCTGTTCCTTTGCTGACAGGTATCCTGATCACTTTCTGTTCTCCAAGTGCTGTCTAAGTACCAGTGACACAGTGGGTTACAGACTGCACCCAGGAAGTCCTTGTGCACCTTCTTGCAGTTGACACGCTAGGGAGGGAGGCAGCTGATTTTCTTGAAGACAAGGATTCTGTTTAATAGGTCTTCTTCATTCCCTGAAGTAATTAGTGTATGTACTCCCCAGAGCATGAGAGCTTTTAGGGTTTGTATTTAAAAGACATGGATCTATAAGGTTTAGGGAACCGAACAATTTTTAGTGGAAGAAAAGTCAAACCCCTGAGAGTCAGACAGCAGCTTCTCCATCAGATAGTGGCTTTCATTTCAGGATGGCTTCTCGGGCGGGAGTGTGCAGTGTCTGCAGACAAACTGACAGCGTGAGTAGGCATTTATCTGCTCTTTGTCAGGTTGAAGAGGAAGGTTAGGAGAAGGTAACTGAGATAAGGGAGCTGAGGGCTCTTTGAGAAAATTTCTGATAAAATATACCTGTTAGTGAGTTTTAGGGTAACAGAATCTTGAGAGGTGCAGAGAATTCTAGAAATGCTGTGCTCCTATCCACTTCTTTTTATCTGGCATACAAGAAAATGAAGTTACCATGTGCAGTCCTTTCTGTTAGCATTGTAGCTTCCTTGCTGAGTTTGTGGAGGAACCCCGGTCCTTACTAGATCAGTTTTACCTTGATGAGAGCATCCCCCAGAATGTTAACCAATGTTTACAGATTTTGATACAATCCTTTTTTAATGAGAAGGAGCCAGACTTTAACATTTGGGGACAGTTTTTCAGGGGCACTCCTAAACTGCAGTAAGTTAAAAAGCAAGGCCTTTTCTTCTAAAATAGCATTGTATTGATTCTTTGAACTTTCTGGTCCCTACTGATTGCTAAGGGCAGAATCTCATACCAAGAAATGGGCCAGACAGTATGCCAACAGTCACACATGCATGGGCAGACTGCTGCATTCCCTGAGGAAATGCCTCCTACCCTGAAGCAACAACTCTTCTTCTTTTTCAAAATTCATTCTTATAGAAAGAATTTATCTAGGCCTGTGGACAAGCTCAGTTGGTAGACTGCTTGGTTAATAAGCATGAGGAGCTGAATTTGATCCCTGGGACCCTTGCGGGGGTTGGGGGGGGGGCACAGAGGCATCCTTCTTTTTTTGTTTGTTCGGTTGGTTGGTTTCCTGAGACAAGGCTTCTCTGTGTAGCCCTGGCTGTCCTGGAGGGAAACTCTACACTCTGTAGAGCAGGCTGGCCTCAAACTCAAGAGATTTGCCTGCCTCTGCCTCCAACGCCTGGCTGAGGCGTGCTCTTATGATCCCAGGGGAAGTGAAAGACAGGCGATTCTCTGCGCCTCACTGGCCAGCCAGGCACATCTGTGAGCACCTAGTGAGGGACTCTTGTCTCACAAAACACCATGAAAACACACCTGAGGAGTGACACCCAGGCTGTCCCCTGCCTTTCTTATGCCCGTGCTTTCACATGCACGCACACCTTCAGAGCCACACAAAATAAATACACGCCAGTGAAAATCTCTTTATTCTCCAAGGATCATACTTAAAAGAGGAAAGAGACCATCTTCAAGACACTTGAGAGTGACTCCATGGCAGACTGTTCTAAAACACTAATCTAACTTCAGCTGAGCAATGGGCACGGATGCTCAGTGCTCCGCTCTTACAGATGCTCCAGAGGCACAACTGTTCCTGTGCCACACATGTGAGACGCTCTCAGAAGTGGACTTTGTGTCCACTTATAGGCATGCATTTTCATAATCTTTTAAGGCCAACCCCTTGGTTTCATTCCTTTTTTTTTTTTTTTAGAAGTTTTGTTGGCATTTTTCCAATATTGGCATCTTCATTGTGATTAGAAAAATTTAGAAACACCTTGACATTTTAAAAGCTCTGAGTCTTCCTATTCAATAATGAGGAGCTTTCTTTCTAAGATGTCTCACTGCATTTCCAGTTCGCTTGCTCATTTTATTTCTGGAAACTTTTGTTGGGCCTTTAAATAGAATCTCTGCTTCCATTATATTTTCCCTTCTTTCTCTCATTCATTCTTACTGTTATTCATTTAAGACAGAGCATCATGTAGCCTTAAGTTCACTACATAGCCAGCAATGACCTTGAACTCCTGTCCTTTTGCTTTACCTCTCAAGTGCTGGGATTGTACTTGTGCATGACTACACCTAGTTTGTGAATTGCTTTCTTTCATTTGACACTGTATTTCCTAACTAGTTAAGTTCATTTGCATAGAGAGACATAGAGGTTGTAGGGTTCTATGTGGTACATGTTCAGTCTTCAAGTGATGATCAGTTTTTCGGTTTTCTGATTTTTTTTTCCTTTGGGACGGGGTTTCTCTGTGTAGCCCTGGCTATCCTAAGAACTCACTCGGTAGACCAGACTGGCCTCAAACTCCCAGAGATCAGCCTGCCTCTGCCTCCCAAGTGCTGGGATTAAAGGTGTGCACTTGGCTAAGCTTTCTGATTCTTTCACTTCTTCTCTTGCGTAATTTTATTTGATGAAAACACCCACCATGGTGAGCACTTGGTGACTGTGTTTGGAAGCCTCCAATAGTTCACCATTGAGCATGCTTCCACCTTTCAATTGGGGCATTTATTCACTGGTTCCTGTTTTGAGTTTTTATTATATAAAAAATATGGAACTTTATCAGATGTCTGGGCAGCATCTGTGGAGATAATCAAATTTCTTTTCTCTTTCTACCTATACCTATGACTATTAACAGCATTTTAGCAGTAACATACATCTGCCTTTCTAGTTACTTGTTCATAGTGTGTGAGTTGTCTTGATGTGCTTTTGCTGCTGTTGGTGTGTATGTGTGCGTGCGTACGTGCGTGCGTGTGTGTGTGTGTGTGTGTGTGTGTGTGTCTGTGTCTGTGTGGTGACTGCAGGCTCACAGATGACACTATAAGCGTGTGAAGGTCAGAAGACAACTCTTGGAAGTTGGTTCTCTCCTTCCGCCCTGCCCATGCCTGGTCTTCTCTGTCGTTTCTACTGTGCTGCATACTAGCTGACCCTCAGGCTCCCGGTAGTTCATCTGTCTCTATATCCCAATTCATCTCAGGAATGCTGAGGCTACGGATATGTACCGCTGCGTCTTGCATTTTTGCATGTGCTCCGGGGATGGAACCCACATGGGTAGGCTTGCATAGCTGGTGGCTATACCCACGGGTTACCATACCATCTGGAACCACCTCCTCTTTGTGAGCCGCAGAACAGCTTTTGCTCCACCATTTTGTCCGTGACAGTTTGAGTTATAGTGTCAGGAAATAACAAATTCCTATATTAATAAAACAGTGGCAATAAAAGGATGTAAATCTGAAAAAGAAATTCAAACACAAAAATGTAATAATTCACTATAGCAAATAGCACATGTTTATAATTTCCGATTCATTATTTGTAGTATTTTGTTGTTGCTTGCTCAGTCAGCTGTCATGTTTGTGAGGTTGTAGATATTTGAGATAAAGAATGTAATTAAGTCATTAGTACTTTTTATCCCAAGACCTGCCTTCTCTAAATAATGCAGAATATACTGGTTACCAACATGGGGTCTGGATGTTAGATAAATCGGTCTTCCTTTTGGACTGAAATGACTTTATTTCAGCTAAATTCCAGGTAAACATAGCTGAGATGAGGGTTTGTTTGTTTGTTTGGTTGGTTTTTCTATGGTAGGACAGTGTAGCCCTGACTGCCCTGGAATTCACTCTGGAGACCAGGCTGGCCTCGGACTCAAAGAGCCTCCTGCCTCTGCCTCCTGAGTACTGGGATCAAAGTGTGCGCCACCACTTATTTCCTTCTTTTCTTTTCCTTTTGTGTGTTTTTAAATCTGTCCAGAAACATTTAAGCGTTAAGTTGGAACAAGAGCCCAAACTTTGGAACCAGGATCATCCATAGAGCTTCCTGGGTCACAGACCCTGGTTATAGCTCTGCTGCTGCTCTGGAAACCTCGACTGAGAACTACAGAATGAAGGCTCTCTTTGAGATTCTTGTTAAGTTCTGCTGTGCTTCCCACTTTTGAAGGCTTCCAATCATTAAAGCTAGTTCTAGGCAGGGGAAATGACTCATTCATAAACCGTTGAGCTTGTGAGCACCAGGACCTGAATTGATCTCCAGAATTCACATAAACCCTCATAATCACAGCACTCTAGAGGCAGAGATGGGCAGATCTCTGGGACTCACTGGCCAGTTAGCCTAGCCTACCTCTGGTAGATTCCAGGCCAATGAAAGAGCCCATCTCAACAAAAAACAAAACAAAACCGAGGTTGTCCTCTGGCTTCTACTACATGTGTATGTGCTACCCAAACAATCACATATACACATACACACATGTATACCATCTACTCTATTCTCCTGTAAGTTGTAGATGTCATAAACTTTTTTAAAAACTGAGCCCTGATTCACAGGTAGCTCTCCGTTGTCTGCAGTTTGTTCTTATGTAATTCACCAAGATCTAATTTTACTTTCATTTGCACTTTCCCTAAGCTTTATTCCTTGTGTAGAAATATAATCATGTCATGATAAAAATCAATGAGCTAGTTAAGTAATATCAGAAGGAATTTGTTTACATGACATCCTGTTTTAATTTTCTGTGCTATCACTCTTCTTCCCTTTAGCTAAGAGAAATGTTTTCAATAAAATCTTAAAGCTGGGCAGTGTATCTCAGTGGCAGAGTGAGTACTTAGCATATGAGTGGCCCTGGGTTTGATCCCTAATACCTAAAAGTCAAGTATGTCTTTTATTTTCCTGGAGTGACATGTTCTTTATAAGTCCCCTTTGGAAATAAATCTTATGCTTGGAACTAAAACCAAGACTTGTAGCTAAAGAACACTCTAACTCTAATGCTATATAGACACCTTCTGGGGCAGTATTTTCCAAAGTGGTCCATGACCCATTCCCATAGAATTTCCTCTGGCCACTTATGCTAAATGTGCAGTTTCCCAGGTCTCACACAAACCTAGTTTAGTCATTCCACAGAGTCCAGTCTCTTGAATATGACATCTAAACGATGTCCTCAGTTGATTCTCGTATATCTAGAGCGCAGATCATACTTGGATAAGCCCATTTTTATCCTGAGATTATTGCTCAGATTAGTAAACTGAAAATGCAGATGTAAATCTGTAGCTGTCCTCTGCTTGTCCCTAGGACATTTTGCTTGAGGCCTGTGCTCCCCACAGTGGACTAGGGAGAACAGTATAAATCAGAGAATAATTCTGATTAGCTTCTAGTCTGCACCTCAGCCTTTGTAAAAAGCACATATCAGAGGTAGAAAAGACCATAAGATAACTTAGCAAGAAGGTCCTAAGTAGAGGTAGACTGTCTGCTTCTACACTCTATCTGTAATTGTGTGAAATATTTTTGTTTCATTGTCATAGTGACTAAAGGTTATTGGGGAAATGGGGATGTTAAACATCCCTTGATACAAATAACAGTCTACATCAATGAATTGTCCTGTCTTACTGTCTCAACTACTCACACTGTCTTGGTAAAGAAACAATAATGACAGACTAAGTGAGAAAATGGAAATTGAGAAATATGCTCACCTTAGAGAGGAAGGAGGAGGGAGAGTGTAATGTGTTTTACAAACTTTTTTTAAAATATTGGTATGCATCTTAGTTATTATTCTATTGTTATGAAGGGACACTGTGACCAAGGCAGCTTATGAAGGGAAGCATTTACTTGGGACCTTGCTTATACTTTTAGAGGGTTATCCGTGATCATCATGGCAGGAAGCAGACAGGCATGGCACTGCAGGCAGCAAGCAGAGAAAGAGACAATAGGCCTGGAATAGACCTTTGGAACCTCAAAGCCTGCTCCCAGTGACACGACTCCTTCAACAAGGCCGTACCTTATAACTCTTCCCAAACAGTTCCATTAACTGAGGACCAAGCATTCAAACATATGGGCCTGTGGAGGCCATTCTCTTTTAAACTGCCACAATATGGAAACAATTTTGTTAAAGAATAACATTTTTAGTCTGATTTGTTTATTCAGTTCAATGCAATAAAATAGAATTTAGTGCCTTCCATAGTTACTTTGGCCTTCTAGAGGATATGAAGATGAGTAAGGCAAAGTTTCTATGTTTGCAAAGCTCAAGATATTTAGACAAATAATAGACCAGCCCCCGATATGTAAGTCTGAGTAAGTCTAAAGAGATCAGATTGGGGGGAGGGGGGATGGAATATGTCATGGAAGAGGCATCTACTGACCTGTGCTTTTGCAAGGAAAGGGCAAGGGAAAAAAAGCAGTTGAAACAGGATTTTTGAGGCATAAAACCAGGAAGGAAATAATTGAAGATATAGGAGTAGAAAAGATGTGTCCGAGAAAATTAATTATTTCTGATGAATTGCGAAAGGCTAAAGAGAGACAAACTGGTTGAAAGTCCTTATTTGGGGCTGGAGAGATGGCTCGGCTATTAAGAGTAGTTGATGCTCTTGCAGAGCAGCCAGGTTTCATTCCCAGCACCCACACGGCAGCTCACAACCAGTTCCAAGGAATCAGTACCCTCTTCTGGACTCCCCATTCACAAGGTATGTGCATGGTACTCAGATACATGCAGGCGCTCATGCACAGGAGTAAAATGTCACCATATAGCCAAGAGAAGAGATGACTACATACAATCCCAGCATTTGGGTGAGTAAGGCAGAAAAATCATGATTTTTGACTACACAGTGAGTTGGAGTCCAGTCTGGACTATGTATCAAGACTCTGTCTCAGAAAAATCAAAACAAGGAAAGAGAGAAAAGAAGGAAGGAAAGAAAAGAAAAGGGAAGAGGAGAGAAGACACTAGGATAGGGTGGTACAAAGCGCATGGCGGGAGGTGTCGAGCAGCTGTGCTCTTGGTCTGGGTGGTGGTCACAGCATGTTTGCCTCGTCACGAGGAAGAAAGATACATTCGCTTCCTGTGTGGGTGTTCTCTGTGGGAATGAAAGATCTTTTGTATTTTACTGTTTTTGAGGCCATTTACAATGATTCCAGGGTGAGAGAAAGGGGTGGTCCAGGCCTGAATAAGCAAATCTAGAGCCACTCCAGAGAAAGGACTGCAAGTGGGTAGCAAGAAAAGAAGAGGGAACACTTCTGCTGTGGTTGTAAAACCCATGGGTGACAGCAGCTAGAGGTTAGTACAGAAACTCAAAACACGCTGGGAGATTGGGAGATGAAGATCAAGAGGTAGGAGCCTGCCTGAGAATTGGAATGTTGCTTGGAAAGGCAGAGTCCCAGGAAATGTCTGTTCTGGAGAGGTTAGGCAGTCTAGGAAGGGGTGCTGAGAAGGGGTGAGAGCAGGAGCAATTGTTCCAGGTGGAAGTGGTGTTTTATTTGAAGAGAGAGGGTAGTCAGCTGGCCTGGAGGTGCGGAGGGGAACATCAGTTTGTTACTGTGAGTAAGGTGACCCCGCAAGCAGTGAAACAGTAAGGGTCTGTCCCCACAAGAATGTCAGTGACAAAAAGGAAGGCAGAGACTGTGCAGAGAGGAAGCTGCCTCAAGGGAAGAGGTAAGTGTGTACCTTACCCGGGGGGGAGGGGGAGAGTGGTGATGGGACATTTGTTGGGGCAATGACTTCACTTAGTGCTTCTCAAAGCATGTTTCCCCACATCATCTACAGATCCAGGAATCATGTCAGAAACACAACTACGGGTCCCACCCGAAGAAACACAATATCAGAAAAGCTTGAGTTTCAGTTTGGCAGATGATTTTAACAAGCTGAAGTGTCTTATACCTGGTCAATTTGAACACAAGTTGCAGAGAGGGAAGAAGAGGGATTAGTGTCCAAGACACAGGAAGGGTAACACTATATGTATGTGTGTGTATGCACACATATATATGTATATATATGTGTGCATATATATATATGCACACATATATATGTATATATATATACATATATATATATATATATACATAAATATATATACTTTAAGACAGTAGGAAGGGAGAAGCAGATGAAGAAGAGGGGAGAGATGGTTTTGGCTATCAGGCTTACAGCAAGCCTCTCTACTGAGGATGGGCATCTGGTATACCCTGGGAGGTCCTGGCACTGTTGCCATCACAGCCTCTGAACTGTTGCCTCTTGGAATGTCTAAGGCATCGTACATCCTCCTCTCTCCCTGTCCAAGTCCTATCTGAAAATCCCACGCAGTTCTCCCTCCTGGATACTGCCCCTTACACATCCAAGTGCTCAGGATTAGGCTCAGTGTAGATCCTTCTGGCCATCTGCAATTCTGTGCTTCTTTCAAGTGTCTTATCTTCCAAGTAGACCCTGTGTCCTCTAGGGCAGTAATAATTTTGTAACTCTAAGTCGGATCTACGTTGCATTTTTGTTCTTGGCATCCAGAGAGGCGCTACTAAAGTTCTGGGGTGAGTTATAAGTCCTAGATTCAGATATTGTCTTTTTCCCTAAGTGTGTAGGAGACTTTATTATAGACCCTTTTACCCCATGGCAGTTTAAATTCTATTAAAGGGGGCCAGGATGGAGGGACAAGTGGCAAATAAGCTGTTTAGAAGAACAACAGCAATCCAGAAGTCGTAAGTCCTCTCTATGGCAAGCTATGACAACATAGTCGTAGAGAGGTGAGATGAAGGAAACTGCAGGAAGGGCCTACAGATTCCTCTAAAGAAGAGTGTCTGTCATGTCCAGTCAGAGAAGGCTGCTTGCTGCCTTCCCTACTGCTGGGAGAGAACTCAGACACTATCAGAAGCTGTAAGAGATAGCTCAGCAGTTAAAAGCACTTGCTGTTCTTACTGAGGAGCTGCGTTCAGTTCCCAGCACCCACATCAAACAGCTCACAGACATCTGTAACCCTAGCTCCAGGGGATCCAATTCCTCTGGTCTGCATGGGGACCTGCATTCATGTGCATATACACCTCCACATAATTAAAGGCATTTTTAAAATGTTTTAGAAAAAGAATTGTGTTAGAATGCTACTTCTGCAAATACACAAGGAGCTTCTTTCTTCATTTTGAGACATGGTCTTTATGTATGTAGTCCAAGCTAACCCCAACTCACACTGTAGTCTAGGCTGACATCATACCATACTTGCAGCAATGCTCCTGCCGCTGTCTCCATAGTGATGGAATTAAATGCATATGCCACCACACTTCACAAAAACTGCCTCTTTAGCATCAAAAATGTACAAAACAAAACGACTGCCTACAGACTGGGAAAGAATCTTCACCAACCCCATATCTGACAGAGGGCTAATATCCAGTATATATAAAGAACTCAAGAAGTTAAACAGCAACAAATCAGGTAATTCAATTAAAAAATGGGAAACAGACCTAAACAGAGAATTCTCAATAGGGGAATATCAAATGGCAGAGAAACACTTAAAGAAATGTTCAACATCCTTAGTCATCAGGGAAATGCAAATCAAAACGACCCTGAGATTTCATCTTACACCCATCAGAATGGCTAAGATAAATAACTCAAGTGACAACATATGCTGGAGAGGATGTGGAGAAAGGAGAACCCTCCTCCATTGCTGGTGGGAATGTAAATTTATACAACCACTTTGGAAATCAATCTGGCGCTTTCTCAAACAACTAGGAATAGCGCTTCCTCAAGATCCAGCTATACCACTGCTAGGCATATATTCAAAAGACACTCAAGTATACAACAAAGACATCTGCTCAACCATGTTTGTAGCAGCTTTATTTGTAATAGCCAGAAGCTGGAAACAGCCCAGATGTCCCTCAGTTGAGGAATGAATAACAGAAATTGTGGTACATCTACACAATGGAATATTACTCAGCAATAAAAAAAACAAGGAAATCATGAAATTTGCAGGTAAATGGTGGGAACTGGAAAAGATCATCCTGAGTGAAGTATCCCAGAAAGAAGCAGAAAGACACACAGGGTATATACTCACTCATAAGTGGATACTAGACATATAATATAGGATAAACATACTAAAATCTGTACACCTAAGGAAGCTAATCAGGAAGGAGGACTCTGGCTAAGATGCTCAATCCCCATTCAGAAAGGCAAAGAGGATGGACATTGGAGGAGGGAGAAAACAAGGAACAGGACAGGAGCCTACCACAGAGGGCCTCTGAAAGGCTCTACCCTGCCGGGTATTGAAACAGATGTTGAGACTCATAGCCAAACTTTGGGCAGAGTGCAGGGAATCTTTTTTTTTAACTTTTTTTTATTTTTTATTAATTACACTTTATTCATTTTGTATCCCCCCATAAGCCCCTCCCTCCTCCCCTCCCGATCCCACCCTCCCTCCCGTTTCTGCATGCATGCCTCTCCCCAAGTCCACTGATAGGGGAGGCTCTCCTCTCCTTTCTGATCTTAGTCTATCAGTTCTCATCAAAAGTGGCTGCATTGTCCTCTTCTGTGGCCTGGTAGGGCTGCTCCCCTTTCAGGGAGAGGTGATCAAAGAGCAGGCCAATCAGATTATGTCAGAGGCAGTCCCTCTTCCCATTACTAGGTAACCCACTTGGACACTGACCTGCCATGGGCTACATCTGTGCAGGGGTTCTAGGTTATCTCCATGAATAGTCCTTGGTTGGAGTATGAGTCTCAGGGAAGTTCCCTGTGTTCAAATTTTCTTGTTCTGTTGCTCTCCTTGTGGAGTTCCTGTCCTCTCCAGCTCTTACTATTTCCCACTTCTTACCTAAAGTTCCATTCACTCTGCCCGACAGTTGGCCATCAGGCTCAGCATCTGCTTTGATAGTCTGCAGGGCAGAGGCTTTCAGAGGCCCTCTGTGGTAGGTTCCTAGTTTGTTTCCTGTTTTCAGGTTTCTAGGTTGTTTCCTGTTTTCTTCTTCCTCTGATGTCCATCCTCTTTGCCTTTCAGGTGGGGATTGAACATTTTAGTTAGGGTCCTCTCTCTTGCTTGGTTTCTTTAGATGCATAGATTTTAGTGGGTTTGTCCTACGTTGTATGTTTATATGAGTGAGTATATACCGTGTGTGTCTTTTTGCTTCTGGGACAACTCACTCAAGATGATCCTTTGAGTGCAGGGAATCTTATGAAAGAAGTAGGACATAGTAAGACCTGGAGAGGACAGAAGCTCCACAAAGACAGTGACAGATCCTAAAAGTCTGGGCACAGGGGTCTTTTCTGAAACTGATACTCCAGCCAAGGACCACTCATGGAGAACCCCTGCACAGAGGTAGCCTATAGCAGTTCAGTATCCAAGTGGCCTCCATAGTAATGGGGACAGGGACTATCTCTGATATGAACTGATTGGCCTGCTCTTTGATCACCTCTTCCTGAGTGGGGAGCAGCCTTAGCAGGCCACAGAAGAAGACAATGCAGCCACTCCTGATGAGACCTGATAGACTAGGGTCAGAGGGAAGGGGAAGAGGAAGGGAGGTACAGGGGGGATACAAAGTAAAAAAAAAAAAAAACAAACTGTAATTAATAAAAATAATTATTAAAAAATGTCATGGCCATGCTATGCAAATTAGGGTGAGCCCAGGCCATATGAAGTTTGACATTTTTCAAAATCGAGAAAGGTTTTCTGTGGAATTCTTTGACCATGATTTTTTTTCACAAGGTGATGCAAAACTCTTTCTAGAAGTTGACTACATTTTGTGTTACTACCTTAAATTCAAAACCAGAAAAAAAAAAAAAAAAAAAGAGATGGATGATGCGTTAGTGCAAGTGTAAGGAAAGGAAAGTTAATATTTTTGAGCACTTACACTAAGTTTTTTAGAAGCAATGCTTTCATATGTGCTAGTAATCTATTGTCTCATGTGCTTTGGCAGGGAGCCTGTGTTTGTTTGTTTGTTTGTTTGTTTTGAGTTTAGGGGTTGGACAGAGGGCCTCCTAGATGTCAGGCAAGTTCTCTGTCATTCAGCTACATCCCCAGCCCTCGACCAGTGCTCAGAGTCCTCCAGTAAATAAATGGCTGGCTCAGTTTGACAGGTGAAGGCAATGATGCCCAGAGCATCCTCAACTTCATTGGTGTGTAGGAGGATGCTGGTACTTGAACTCAAAGCTCTCTAACGACAAAACCCATGCACTCTTTCTGTGGATATACATCTTATCCTGGTGTGGCCTACCAGGCTTCCACGTCTATGGCTTTTGTGGTTTTTCTAAAGCATGGGGAGTTCTGAAAAGGTGGGTTTTCAAATATGTCTATCTGAAAAACTGTAACAACATAAAAACATAGGATTTTTGATATTGTGAAAAAAATAGAAACAACAAAAACTTTGCTTTCAAGAGAATTACAAGAAGGACTTGGACATAATTCAGATGCTTGGTTTGAGCCATTTTTACAAATGCATGCTCTACTTACGCTAATAAAGCCATCATCAGGCTCCTGATTATATCTTACATGAACCCATCTCTGCCACTTCTTTGCTCTCTACTCTTCATTTGAACCCCATTGTGTATGGGACTTACACATCTGTCTTAGTTAGGGTTTCTGTTGCTGTGAAGAGACACAGTGACCACAGCAACTCTTATAAAGGAAAACTTTAACTGGGGCTGGCTTAGAGTTTTAGAGGTTTAGTACATTACTGTCATGGTAGGAAGAATGGTGTGGAAAAGGAGCTGAGAATTATACATCTGGATCCACAGGCAGCAGAGAGAGACTTTGAGTCACTAAGCCTGGCTTGAGCTTCTGAGACTCAAAGTCCACCCCATAGTGATGCATGTCCTCCTCCAACAAGGCCACGCCTCCTAAGAGTACCACTCTCTATGTGCCTATGGGGCCATTTTCATTCAAACCACCAATGTATCCCTTCATCCTTTGATGGACCTCTGATTTGTTGCTGGTGTCAGACTATTACAGATAAAGCTTCTGAGAATGTTTGTGTACCAGCGTGGATATGTGGATATGTGGATAAGAGCCTTCTCTAGGGTACATACCCATCAGAGAAACAAATAAACCATATAGAGGCTGCCATTTGACTTTTTAAGGGATTTGCCAAGCTATTTTCAAAAGTGCTGGCTGTTTTACGTTTCCACGGAGGGTTGGAGGGCTTCCATTCCCTCCAAATTCTGTCCAGCTCTCCATGTGGTTGATCTTTTAAATTACAACCATTCTAAGAGTATAATGGAATTTATTGGGGTATTACTTTTAATTTCCTTAATGGCTACTGAATAGATTTTCATGTCTTTATCTTTGTTGAAGTGTCTCTTCAAAGGCTTTGCTGATTTTTTTTTTAAATTGGGTTGCTTTATTTTCTTATTATTGACAAGTTCTAAGAGTCCTTGGTGTGCTCTGGATATAAACTCTATATCAGATGATTCACAAATATTTTCTCTCAGCCTGTGGCTTGTCTTTTCATTTTCCTTTTATTGTGTTTCAGAGAGCAGAAGTTTTTAATTTTAATTTTAATCTAATTTATCAATTTGTTCTTTGATGGGTCATGTGTCTTGTGTGTATCTAAGGAATCTTTGTTTAATGCAAGGTTACAAAGATCTTTTCCTATATTTTCATCGACACATTTTATAATGATAGGTTTTACATTTGGGTTTATGATCTATTTTGAGTTAATTTCTACATGTGGTGCAAGATATAGATTTAAATTATTTTTTTTGAAAATATGAATAACCAGTTGTCAAAACACATTTTATTCTCTTCCCATATGAATTGCCTCCATTTATTTAGGTCTTATTTAATTTCTGTCATCTTTTGTGAGAATTACGTCTCTTTTATATGTTTAAGCTATTTTGAAAATTTATGCTATTGTAAATGGTATAGAATTGGAAATTCCAATTTCCAGTTATTTGTTGCCTGTATAAAGAAATACAATTGATTCTTCTATTGATCTTGAATCCCACAAGCCTGCTACACCCACACCAGTGGCTTTGTTGACTCTCCACAGCATATTCTATATAGATTACTGTGCTGTCTACCAAGAAGCACATCACTCAGTATGGTCAGCTGCAGACTTCTCATGGATCATGTTTTTCAGGTTGAGGGAGATATTTCTTTGTACACTGAGCCACCTTGCTGGCCTTTGAGGAAATTATTTCTAATCTTGTATTGTTGAGTTGCTTTTTTTTCATTTTTTAATGAAAAACAGATGTTAGACTATATCAAATGCATTTTCTGCACTGTTTGAGGTGGCCATTTTAGTTTGTTAGTGCTGTGGATTATATTTATCAGTTTTTAATATCAAAATAACTTTCTTACATTTTTGTGAGAAACCCCCACTTACTATAAATAGCTGTGTATGTGTTTATATGTGTGCTATGGACACCGATATAGGTGTACATATAGAAATATAGACCCAGAGATACGTGCGTCTTATCTCTCGATTCTAGAGTGATGCCACTTCCATCATCTATGACATCAGTTTTCCCTGCTTTATATCCGTGTGTATTCCTTGTTTTCTTTTTCTGGCCAGTCTGACTAGAGGATTATCAGTTTTATTGATCTCAAAGAACCTTGGTTTCATTGATTTTTTCCCCTATCATTTTTGTTTGTTTTATTCATTTCTCTTCTAATCTTTATTACTTCCTTTCTTTGATTATGTTGAATTTACTTTACTCTTTTTTAAAACTTATTTGGCTAGAAACTGAGTTCACTAATTTGATGAATTTTTTTCTAATGTAGGTATTTATTGCTGTCAATTTCCTTCTAAGGACTATGTAGCATCCCATAAATTTTCATGTTTTATTTTCAGCTTTATTCAGTTCAAAATGCTTTTCAGTTTCTGCTTTGGTTTATTTTGGGCTCTAGGATATTTATAAATATAATATTTATTTTCTCAATATTTGAAGATTTTATAGCATATTGATTTCCAATTTATTGGTAGCCACTTTACTTCCATTGCGAACAAGGATAATATTTTTTTGTATGATCTTGATCCCTCTAAACTTATTGTGACTTTATATTATGATCCAAAATAGATCTATTTGAAAAGAATACGAATTCTATAAATGGAGTACTCTGTAACTATCAGTTAAATTTTCTGGTTGATAGCATTTAAAGCTATCTATCTACACCAGTAGTTTTTATCTACTGTTCAGTTAAAGAGAGGGGGATATTAGAATCTCTGACTGTAACTGGACTTCGTCTGTTCCTTCACTGCTTTCTGTCACTCAGAGCATAAACTTGAGAGGCCCAGGGCTAGCCTCCTTAACCGGCCCTTTAACGGGATGAAGCAATCTCTTTCAGCCCAAGTAATAATTTTACTCTAAAATCTACTGTCTGTGGTTAAAATGTATATCCTTTAAAAATGTCTTTTGACTAGCATTCCTATGTCATTTTTCCATATTTTCACCTGTAACTCCTGTGTGTTTTTATGTATAAAATGCTTTTGATGTAAGCCCCGTGTGCTTGGATCTAGATTTATCTTTGTTTTTTGTCCTTTTGAAGTACTGGTGCTTGATCCAGAGCCCTGCTACTCTATAACTGAGCTTTTTGCTGTCTGTCTCATCTAGTCTTTGTTCCTAACCATTTTGTTCTGCCTCCTATTGGATTAGTGTGCCTTGTTCTAGCTTTGTCACTCATGCTGTCTTATTAACTATCACTTTGTTTCCTTACTCTGATTCTTGCTTTAGATTTTATAGTATAGCTCTTGGGGGAGAGGGTGCTGGCCCGTGCACGTTTAACGACCAGAAGTTGACGACAGCGTCTCATCCCTGATTTCTCTCCCGGTGTATTTTGAACCTGGGATTCATCATTTTGGCTCCACTGGCTGGCCAGTGAGCTAGAGATCCTCCTGTCTCCAGCCTACCCTCCAACGCTGGGGTTACAGCCACATGTCGTCAGCACCTCCAACTTTTATGTGGGTGCTGGGGAGTCGAACCCAGGTCTTCGCGCTTTCACAGCAGTCACTGTTCCCGCTGAGCCATCTTCCCAGCCCCTCTTGTATATACCTTAAACTCACCAAAACCTGTCCTCAAACAGTGTACCACTGCATGTTAGTATGAAACAATCATAGGATTATATGGTCATTCTTGCCCCCATCTTTATGCTCTTTGACATTCAACTTGTTTGTGCGTGCTGGACACCTCCCAGTACTTTGTATTTGTTTGACTAGTCCTATTGTAAGGAGGTTTAAGTAATCTTTATGACACATGTATTCAACTGTACATATTTGTGACATATATTTAACTACATATATTTATGACACATATTTAACTGTATACATTTAAACAGTTTTTATGACACATATCTTTAACTTGATCCTCACCATTCCTTGTGTGGCTACCTATCTCCGTGTACCATTTTTCGTGTACCTAAAGGACTTTCTTTGATATTTTCAGGGGAGTGTAGGTCTGGTGGTGATCAGTTCTTTCAGCGTTTTTGTTTGTTGTTTGTTTTAAATATCTAAGAGCACTTCTTCCCTCTTTCTCTGAACTATATTTCCAATAATCACACGATTCTAAGTAGATGGGCTCTTGTCTCCGTCCCTCCAGGGGACTGGTGCTGTGCTGTCGTCTGACCTTATCCTCTTTATCTGTATCTGGGATATGCCTTTTCTTCCTCTGGAAACTTTGTAATTAGCACTTCTTTTAGTCGGTTTGGTTATTATGTGGCTTGTATTTTTCCTCATGTTTCTTATGTGTGAGCTTTGTTGAAATGACTTCAGCTTTGTAGTAACAGTTTACACTAAGTTAATAAGGTCTTCAGTTATTGTTTCTTCTAGTAGTTTTCTGCCTTCTCTCTTTTCTTAGATTTTAAGAATTCAAATATTAAATCACTTTAATTTGTCCCCCAGCTTGCTTTCATTGCATTTTCAAAAACTAACTTTTTCTCTGTATTTTTTATTTTGGATAGCTTTAAGCTTTTTATAGTTGTTTCTTTATTTAATGTCTATTTGTACATGCACTAGTCTCCTCAGAGGTGAGACAACAACTTGAGAGAGTTGGCCCTCTCCTTCTACCATGTGGGTTCTGGGAACTGAACTCAGATTGTCAGGCATGACAGCAAGCAGCTTTTCATACCAAGTCATCTTGTCAGCGCCTTTTGGGGTAGTTTTTATTGCTGTGTCTTAAAATTCTCTAATCTTTTCCTCTGAAATTTCTAACCTTGATAATTGAGTCTAGTTTGATTTTTCTCATATAATGTATTTTCATCTTAAGATTTTTAGAAAATTTTAAAAAATGTGCTATGTCTCTATACCACATTTGAAATACATCTAAGTGCTATTATGATACAGAAATTAATGCCCTTCTTGACTGTCTGACACCTCTGTCAGTTTTAGATAGAATTCCCATGTTCTTTGTCTCTCTATCAATCTTTGATTACACACCAAGCATTTCGAATTTTAACTTACTGGGATCTGAGTGTCTTTGTATTCCTGTAAATATTTTTGAGTTTTGTTCTGGGATACAGTATGTTAACGTGGCACTCATTCCCTTGTTTTTTAAATCTGCTTCATCCAGCAGATCAGCATTTTCTCTAGGACTAATTATTTCCCGCTTCTGAGGCAAGATCCCTCTGGGCACTCTGCCAGCGCTGTAAATTCTAAGATTTTGTGGGCCGTGGGCTGAAATCAGGCACTGGCCCTGCCCTATGATCTCTGCTGTAGTCCTCGCAACACTGTCACGTGGTTTTTACCTAACCTCAAGTAGTTTACACACACACACACACACACACACACAGAGTTTCTTACAGATTGCTCTGTGGGAGCCATCTACCTGAGCCCTGCGTTCTCTCTGTACAGCTTTCTTCTTTATGGTCCTCTGTTCTAGCCACCTTGGCTTCCCTGGTCCCTGGATTCCATCTGTTTAGCTCCAAAACTATTGGGTCCTATCTCAGGTTTTTTTTCTCTGCTACAACCTAGGATTTCCTCAAAGGTGTTACACTGGGGTAACAGTGGGGCTTATTTTATTCATTCATACTCTTTCAAGGATTAATGACTATTCACTGTTGTTACTAGCCAATGTCTTGGGAACGTGTGTGTGTGTGTGTATTCTCTCTAAATATAATTTTAAAATTGTTTTTGTTTACAGTCATTTTTGGTTAAGATGTAAAAGAGGTCCCTGTTATACCATCTTTGCTGGAAGCACAAGTCTTCAGAAGACATTTTCAGTAGCTTTCACATATATTCAGAGAACAACTTAAGAACAGCAACCTCTAGTTATTGAACGCCTTCTGTGTGCTCATTCAGATGTTATATTAACAGAGCAGCTATCGTGTGTTGTTCTAGGCACTGGAAATACATCGCTGCCCCAGAGTTTAAAGATCGACGTCTGTGGTAGTTTGAATAGGAATGCCCCCCATAGCTTCATATATTTGAATGCTTCATCACCAGGGAGAGGAACCATTTGAAAGGATTAGAAAGATTAGGAGGTGTAGATCTCCCATTCACATGAGTAAAGAAAAACCATGAATGAAGTATACAGGGACAGAGGATCAGGAGTTCAAATCTGGACTTGTGAAGTTTGGGTATCCATGAGAAATCCAAGTGCAGGCATTAAGATGGGCGGGGGGTGGGGGCTGGATCTGAAGCTCAGGCTGGTAGGTAAGGGAGGATGAAGACAGAACTGACTTGGATTCAGCAATGTGGAGATCTTGGGTGAGTTTGATGGACCACTTGTGGTAGAGTAATTTGGTTAGAGTGAAGTAGACTTAATAGAGAATGAGAGAAGAAGACCTGGACACAAAGTATAAACAACATTTTTGAGGAGTTTGGCAATAGGGCAGTAGCTGGTGTGGTAGCATTCAAAAACGGTGGTTCATGAAAAGGAAAAAATTGCCCAGCTGAAGACTGATGGGAAGAATCCAGAGAATAAACTCCTGGCAGGAATGGTCAGAGAAGGGAAACTACTGGAGCCTCATTCTAGAGGAGATGAGAAGGGGGCTCTCCAGAAGAAAGTCCTGGTTAGGGAAATTAGTGAGAAAATGGGCAGAAGACAGAATCGAGGGGTGCAGGTACTGCTAGGAGCATTGTGTGCATTTGTGGGAGATTAGGGACATCCATGTCTGACTGGCAGTCTCAAGGGTAATATAAGAAGCAGGATATATGTTATAGTTATGTAGCTTTGTGTTCTTGTGGGACTCCTAACAGTGGATTGTGGGGCAGTCTCTGACTCTTTTGCCGGCACCTGAGACCCTTTTCCTTCTACTGTGTTATCTTGCCCAGCCTTGATATAAAGGTCTGTGCCTAGTCTTATTGTAACTCACTGCACTGTACTCATTTGATGCCATGGGAGGCCTGCCCTTTTCTGACGCAGACAAGGGAGCATGCGTGGTCTGCAGCTATATTCAGGCACATGGATACAGACTGGTCTGTCAGTGAGCTGGACAGCAGCTATAAGAAAGGCAGAAACGAGGGAGTAGAGAGTATACCTGAGGTACTGACTAAGATGGAATTTAAGCTGGACAGGAAAGAAAAGTAAGCACTAAAGAAGGATGGCAATGCCATATTGACGGGATCAGGAGACTGTGGATAGAGAGATTGAGGACTGGTTGGGACAGAAAAACTTGTAGAAGTAAGCTGGGAAAGATAGTAAGGGCTAGTCTGACAGTGCGTGAGGGTTTATTGATAAAGATGAAGCCTAGAACAGGACTGCTCAGTGAGGCCCACGGGTGGGAGCCAGGTTGTGAGTTGCATATGCAACAAGCTTAAGAACTGAAAGTAAACGTTTTAGAAACATGAGTGTAGCAGCCAGTAGACTTAGAGTGCTTTTGAGTTGTTCTTGTTATTTTGGATACTAAGGACTGAACCCAGGGTCCTGTGCCTGGCAGAGGCTCTGCCACTGAGGTAACATCTCAAGTCCCACCCGCACCCCTTTTAACCTGAGACAGGGTCTTGCTGAGTTGCCCAGACTTGCCCTGGGCTTGTGAGCCTCCTGCCTCACCTTCTCGGTAGCTGGGTTCTCACCCCCATTTTCTCCAGTTGACTGCCATTTTTTGTTTTGTTTTTCCCTTTAAAATATCATTTACCCATTAATTTGTACTGACTTTTGCAAATTCGTGGTTCTGTAACAAACATTAAAAATATCGGTCCTTCTCCCATAGCCAAAAGGTGGCTGTGTGAGTGTGTGTGTGTCCGTCCATATTTGGTAGTCTCTGCATGGAAAGAAAGAGAATTGGAAGGAATGAGTTATCATCTGCCTTTCCAAGATAGAATTTGGACTAAGCAAATCTAAGGGGCACCATTCTCGGTTATGCAGTGTGCGCACAATACAGCATCAGGTGCTCTTCAAGAGTGCAGGGAAATGGCCATTTGAGAGCTCAGGGAAGTGGCCATTCTAATCCCCATTCTACAGAGAACAGACCCAGTGTGGCTGAGCAACTGTGCAGATGCACACTGCCACTAAAGGTCAGAACAAAGGTCTGAGCCTATGTGTGTTTCTTGTACCAAAGCTGAACTCCACTGCCACTCTCTCTAACTCATGCTCATAGTTAGAGAGACAGCCTGGCCTAAGCCTTGGAAACCAAGGACTGTGCCCCTGGGAAATGTTCTGTAGGCCATGTGGCCACATAGGGTGTTTTGATTTCTTTTACAGAAGCTGTGACTCATCACAGCTTCTATGTTGATTCTTAGCCAAATGCCGCTTAGACCTGATCACTCCAGTTAGCGTTTGTTGAACCAGGAGGCTGAAGTGCCTCAGGAATCCAGTGTTCAATACCGTCACAGGGTGCCCTGCCCTTTGTCCTCTCCTGCCTTAGCAATCGCATATGAATTAGAAGCATCTAATAGTCACTGGTAAAAAGGGTAAATTGTGAGTGATTTAAATACTTTCTGTCAAAACATATATGGTGAGTATAGTGAGTTTGTAGCCTGTGAAGACCTGTTCTGGAACTACACTTCTTTGCGATGCTGTCGTCTTTTGAGACAAGGTCCTGCTCTGGCGCCCAGGTTAGCCTCAAACTCACCACCCTCACGCCTCTGCCTACCCCAGCGGCTGTGTTTTAAACCATCATGTGTACAGACTTGTCAACTCCTGAGGGCCTCAAGTGTCTGATATGGGCTGAGCAGGTGCACTCTCCTCCAAGTCCGGGAAAAGCTGGTGTTGGTGGGTGCCTGGAGTTCCTGAGGAATCCAGAAGTAAAGTAAGCCTTGATCTCTTAGGGATTTGCTGGCCTTCTCTGTCACTTGGCTCTTCCTCTGCCTAGGGAGTAGAAGAACACAAGAGCTATTTGTAAAGCTCGCCCTTGTGTCATAGGAGGTGACCTTCCTTGGCATGTCTGGAAGGCTTGCCAGGCTGCCTCTGTACTGAGAAGGCGGGAGCACAGCACAGGGCCTGACACACAGTATACAGTAGGTGCTCAGTAACTGTGAGTCAAAAGAATGAGCGGCCAGCTGGTCCTTAGCCTCCTTGGTGATGAGTTGATGTGTTTAACCTTGTATACCTTAAGAATGTCATTACTGTTTATGTCCATCAGTGTGTATGAAAAAAATTTTTGGACTGACCATGGCTAAGTCTCATTTTTTTACTCAAACATGACTGTGTCTCTGGGAAGACAGAAGAAATGAAAATTCCACCCAAATAAGCAAATATAATTGCCGCAGAATTTTATTTTTAAAATATAGTATCACAAATCACAGTTTTGGTGAGTGGGAGAAACATCCTTAAAAATGCTTTATTATGATAAATGTTAATCATCGCAGCTATCAACTGAGGGGAATATAGAACATGATTTGCTTTGTAAGTGTTGTTAGAGTTCTCCGATGTATGCTATCAGCTGTTGTTATCGATGAAAGGTTTAATGTGTGAGCCTCCTTTTGGACTGTCGGTAGGGAGGAATTCTAAGTGTACTTAAAGGCCTGAGAACTTCCGCATACAGTGGGCTATTCTTTCCTTCCATCTTGCCACATTGTTCATTGCATCAATAAGAAATGTGACTGACATGACAGGCAAGATAGATACACAATAAATTTCACATGACTTGTTTTTATAAATTTTTATTCCCTTATAAATTCATATTTCAGCCAGATGGAGAATGTTTTGATTTCAGTTTTTTCCTCATTGTTGATAAGGGTCAGAAATCATTCTAACAACCGAGGTAAGAATCTACTTTGTCTACAAAAGCTTGTAAAACCTAGCAAAAACTCAACTCTCCCATTTCAGTAGAGAATACTTCCTCTTTTACATTTAAAGACAAAATAAAATATAGTAGACAGTTATATCCTAGGTTTTTTTTATTATATCTTTTGAAATAATTTGTATATACCTTCTAAATAATTCCAAGTGCCACAAAAAATAATGTTAATAGCTCAAAATCAAAAGTTAAAAAAATACCCTAAGTATAATTTTTAAAATCTTTTTCTCCTCAAGCGTTTTACGATGGGATAATGAGACAGATGTCTCTCAACTGGAAGGACATTTTGACATTGTTATGTGTGCTGACTGGTAAGTATATAAAAATCATAAAACTCCTGTTAGGGAGAAAAAAAATAGCTTTGCTGGAGTAATTGGGCCGCGCTGCTTTTCTGATGGCTAAGCCAAGTCAACAAATGAAGCACAAAGCCACCTTAACCTCAGTGAATTAATATTCATCTCCACGTGACAGTTAGAAGGTACTCTTCTATCACACAGTAACTTCTACCACATTATTTCCCAAAGATTGATTTTCAGAAGCATTTCCATTTTCTGGAATTGCCTCTGTTTCATGCTTGACGTATCAGTAAATGGACGACTTAGGCAAATTGCAAATAATTATGGCTCGGAGAGGAACAGTCTGGAGAAAAAGGAGTTTATCAACACAAACAGCTCAATTAGCTTACTTCTTGGGGGAGATCTGGCCATCGATATGAGGGAATATGCATGTGTACACACGTATATACTCTCTGGCAGATAAACATATCGTGGAGTATCTTGGGGAAAATAGCCTTTCTTAAAGTGTGTTTGATATCTGCTGTTTTCAGTTCACTCAGTGCTGATATTTAGTTATACAGAACACAGTGATTACACAATCACATTTTGTTCTTATGCAAATAACATCCAACTCTGTCAAGTGTCTGAGTTTTTAAAAATAAATTTACCCTAGACATTTTGCCTTCTGCCTTAGCCCAGTCTACTTATTTGTTAATGGAAGTGTGATTCCAAGTTACACAATAAATGTGTGCAGACCTTTGTAATTATTTCAACTAATTTTGTGCATTTCTTTATTCAGTCTGAGTGATTATTTCAGCTTATGGAAAACATGGGCCATAAGCAGGTACTGTCTGTTCAGCATAAGCTCTTACTTGTAGTTTTACCATCATGGTGACTACTTTAGATTTAAAAACAGCAGGTTCAGAGTTGGACCTCAAGTCACACTGATGAGCCCAAGCCCAAGATCCAGAACCCAGAACAGACTTCAGCAAGAAGGAAGTAGTTTTCCAGGAAGTTACCTTATCATGATTCAAATACAATTTCCAATGTACAACTCTCCCATCAAAGTCAATGGGGTTAGCTTTGGTTTTTCTTAACCTCCCTCCCTTCTCCCTATATTATCACTATTATTTGTGTGTGTATGAGAGAGAGAGAGTGCGTGCGCATGTGCGTGCATGCGTGCATGTGGGTGTGTGTGTGTGTATGTGTGTGTCTGTGTCTGTGCTTTGCAGTAAACAGTACATATTTTGTTCTACTTTTAGCTGAAAATTTCTACTTTTCCAAGGCCATTTTGGTTTCCCTGCACTGATGGCTAACCCCCCCCCCTTTCCAAATATGGGAAAAGCCTATATTCCAGATTGATCATGACAACGTGCCTCCCCCATCTAATCAAAAAGGAGCTCAAACCAACCCACGTGATCTACCAAGTAATTTAGTAAATGCCTTTCCTCACGGTATATGAGAAAGGAGCCTCCAGGTTTCATTGCACAGATGAAGATAATGCAGGCAGGATTAGATCAGATTAAGCTCGGGAGTGAGATCAGAGAGCAACAGCAAGAGGGACAGGGGCAGTGTCTTCCTGAAGGTTCAGATGAGGATCACACCCGACGAGCTCTGATGATTTGGGAAAGGCAGCTTTGGTCAAGAGATTTACAGTTAAATTGTCCTCACACAAATATCAGGATGGCCTGGCTTTGTCAGACTTGTGTCTTGGACACTCACACCGTGTCATCCTGTTTGCACCAGGGGAACCAGCAGAGGAAATAAGAGTTAAGCCCCCCTGATTAATGTTCTCAGTTGGGTTAAAAATAGCTGCACAACGTGTTTGAAAAATAGTCTTTTTTAAAAATACCTAGCCGACAACAGTCTTATAGAATTGATAAACATGGTTCATATTCAGTCTAAGGCTTTCATTACAGATATGTAACACAATGCCATCTTATACGCATGCATCTGGTAGCTACGTAAGAATTATTTATGGATTCAAATGAACTAAATACCCGAGGCTTCATCTTATAAATGGCTTTTCTATGCATGAATCGATGGTTAAGTTTTTTTTCACCCTGGTGTTGTAAGTGCCAGAATGTCAGCCTGTCTGTAATTTCCCATTTGTAAATGTAAAACATTAAGCTACTCTTACAGTGATGCTGATATTATTTCCAAAAGAAATGCTTTGGTAATGGTCTCCCTTTGCATTCATGGAGACGGGTAAGCTGCTTTGAAACTTGGAAAGTACAGTGAAGTGTAGTATCCGGGCTGGACATCTGGCAGCGAAGTTCAGGCTTCCAAGTATTTCTTACATCCAGCTGGCTTGGTGGTGCTCCACGGGGGTTATTGCATGATGCTGCTTCCATGGCAGGCAGGCCATGCCAAATTATTTAGAAGGTCGCAAAGAAGCTAAAGAAAGCTCTCTGTGGATGCTGCCTCCAAGATGAAACCCGAAATACTCAATGCCATACTGAAGTGCCGCCACACTTAAATAGATCACGCTAAGTCTCACCATCCTTTCTCATTGTCAGTCAATGAGATCTGCAGTGGGCCGCAGGAATGAGGCATGAGTCGACTTTCGAATATTAGGTCCGTGGATTAAATTCTTCCTCAAGCATTTCCAGCAAGGGTGGTATTGTCTGATCCATTGAATAGCTAACCACTGGTACTTCTTGATCCCATTTACATGAAAACCTGCTCCATTCACAAACCTGTTCCAAACCCACATTGTGGTTCAAGTAAAAAGCACATGACTATGGCCAGTGGTGATATGTTTATGTTCCTAAATCATTCATATATTCCTATATTTACATTCAAATGTTCATAAACCTGTGGGCAGTGGGGGGAAATAACTCATTTCCCACAAGAGAAAGTCCCTTACTCCAGATCCAAATTTAGTCGCTCAACTAGATTATAAAATAAAGAGGCAAACTGTGAAAGTAGTCATTATTTCACCGTTCAGCATTTTTGACAATAAAAAATAGTTTCATGGTTCAACAGTTCCTAAATAACTTGTAAAATGTCAACTTTGAAATAAGCAGAAAGAAACATGGAGGTACAGTCATACCTACCAAAAGGGTGAGGGGGAGCTATTGACAAACATCAAAATATTAGAATATTTAAGCACAGGGGTCGGGGAAAAACCTGCCTATTAAGCTCCTCCATTGATTTATTCTGTACTGAGTTTAATAAGAGCATTCCTTTCTGCAGGAATGCAGTCTGGCCCGCCCTTACTGTGTTAGGAAGAGCGAGCACTTGCTAATTCTTAGCCCGCCTTTCCAGACCCTGGTTCAGTCACACTCATAATCTAAGAGTCTGGAAGTAAGATTTTTTTTTTTTCCCAATACAATGACTCCTTCCGTTTATCTTTACCATTTGATGGCTATCCAGTTTATTGCAGTTCTGCAAATATAGAAATGACTTTGTGCCTTTGAATTCTCACAAGGCTAGGAAAGCATGTCTGAAATGCCACCCACTGCCTGACCCATAAAGCTGGATATACAGGACAGTCAGGGAACATATGTGTCTGAAGCTGAAGGCTCGAGAGAGGAATGGGAGAAAGCCCAGGGGCCTGTTACCCTGCTTTCACGGCCTCTGTCAGCATCTCCACACTGATTACACACCACAGATTATTTATAAGTTGTTTTCCTCTTCCCAATTCTCTTTCCTTTCTTCTAAACAATGAAGAAATATTTGGCTTTTAAATTGTTTTGTGAGAAAGGTTTTGGTTTTTGTTTGTTTGTTTGTTTGTTTTTTTCCTCCCTCAAAATGGAAATACCATGGGCCTGAAAAGTCCGTTGTTTTGCAGCCTAATCACAGCTCACAGTCCCTGGCCCCTGACAAGGTCTCTAGCTCCAGCGTAATCAGCGCTTTTGCCTCACCTGAGAAGACTCAGCCTCTGCGACATCCCCGAACTGCCCAGATTCTCACAACTAAAGGGGCAGAGGCAAGTGAAGTTAGAACAGGGCATCACTGGGCAGTCCCTCCAAAATAGGGTCAGGAATTTTACCTTGTTGAAGGTAAAATCTAAAACAGCAGGTCTCACCATGAAGACTGCATAGGGGTCTTCTTTCTGACAAAAAGAACTATCTCCTAATGTTCTGTATGAATCAGTTTCTCTAGAATACCTGTAGCTGCTCCAAGCCCTGCATACAGCTGGGATTCTTCATTAAGGAAGTGATGAGAAGGATTGAACACCTCTCCTTTGTCAGAAAATCTGATTCGGATCAATGGAACAAAGCGACTGTTGCTGCCACGGGCAGTGGCCCAGAGGTGCATGCATGCAGGAGAGAGTGTGTGTGATAATGGCCAAACTGGACCGTCAGGGTATTTTGATCTGCAACTGAAGGGAGAGCTGAAAGTTATCTCCATCCCCATCACTGACCCACTCAGCCTTTTTAAATAGATCCACTTAAGCGACCGCTGTTCTCCAAGCCATTAGGACTTATTTAAGGGGTGAATTTTCAGGAGATTACATATCACTCCCACTAAAGCACATTGAAATTGCTCATATGACGTACCCCACAAAGCGTTATGAATTCTGCATGGAAGCTAAGTAGAAAAGTGAGCTTGCATGGAATAAAGATCTTTTAGAGGGCTACAAGAATTACTTTTGGGAAATTTGATTTGGAACGATGGGGTAGATGCCATTACCTTTGAAATGACTGTGTTCGGAATGCATTCCGGGTGTTAAAGCTGCACTTTGCAGTTTGCTGTGATGTTAACCTCTTTGTCACCTTTACCAGCGCTCAGTGGAAAGAGTGCTTTGAAAGGGCACACTGGAGGCCCAGCCCGCGGCGCTGTGCTGTTCATCTCTTCCTAGCAGTCTCGCCAGCTCTCAGGGAGTGCAGAAATAAGAAGAGTCCTTTGAATAGCTGCTGCATATCCAGCCATCCAGAGATCTTTTGTAGGTCTCTTGCAGGCCTACATGGCCAACACAGTCAATATGTCAACAATATCAAACTGCAGATATTATCTAACTTCCTGAAAGAATAAGATTAAGTGTCATATCTAGGTGTGGTGGCACACACCTGTAATCTCAGCACTCGAAGAGGCAGAAGCAGGGAGACCTCTGTGAGTTTGAGGTAGACTAGTCCAGGACAGCCAAGGATAAACAGAGAAACTCAGGTTCAAAAAAAAAAAAAAAGAGTGTCCTGAAGAACACAATTTGTAAAAGACAATTCCAATCTGATGTGCTTCTCCTCAGTCTTTACTGATTGTGAATCACCGCATACCATGACTTAGTGAAACATCTTTGCAGCATTTAAATTAAACATATTCTTTCTTGAGGATTTAAGGATAGAACTTTGTGAAAGACCATGTTTTCCCAGGTTATCCTGGCTGCTAGGTGGAAATGATGTCTATGCATAGTCAGTAGCTCATCAGAAAAGGCTCTTGTTTCCATTGCCCAAAGCACCTTTCCAGGGCAGGAGTACAGCTTCATAATAGAGGGCTTGCTTAGCATGTGCGAGGCCCTATGTCCTCAGCATTGACTATTTCAGAATCAATCAGTGTCTCTTCCTCCTTTCTCCCATCTTTCCCTTCTTCTTCCTTCAGACAGGGTAGCACAGACTGGTCTCAAATCCATGATAGTCCTTTGACCTCAGCATCCCAAGTGCTAAGAGGTACTACCATACCCAGCTCTTGCTCTCCCTTCTCAAAATGAGACTCATGGGAAGAGCACCTGTGTGGGCAAATGTCCTACTTACATGTTGATACAGCCCAGTAACACTGGCCAGGCCTGTGCTCAAGGTGTTTAGAGTCACTGATGTGGACACTGGATATAAACTTTCTCCATTTCAAGGACCATGATGAGCTGCCTCAGGCAATGGAAAAACAGTTCCATTTAGGTATGCTGTGAGCCATGAATGAACGAAAGCTCCTTAGGAGTTGAGCTTGGTCTATTTAAAGCTTAGCCCCAATACATAATACTGCTTCTCATGTCATAAGTTGACAATTATGAATTAACATGTATTAATTTGATGTCCCCCACAACCACATAGTTGGGCCTTTATTGACAAGAAAACTGAGGCCTAATGTAAAGGGAATTACCCAAGGTCACATGGAAAGGTCAAAGCCAGAACTTTATTAAACCTGAATCACACACTTCCACTTCCTGTTAGCCTTCCTACCAAGAGCTAGTACTCTCGGGTACACAGAAGGCATCAAAGACACTCCAGAACTGTACATGTTTCAGAGTTTCTGCCACATACCCTGAACTGCACGGTTTATCCGCACCAAACAGTGGGCCCTCCAGTGGAGGCCAGAGAGAAGTGGCCCCACCAGTCGGTAGAATTGACACACTCCAGAAGCTGTTTTATCTTGGAAGGGCGCTCCAGCTGTGCCCAGAGCCCTCCTTTAGATGCCAGGAGGACCACACGGCAGTGTCTGGAAGTGAACTCTACTCTGTGTTCCTCTAGCACTGGCTGCTTTCGCCCCTCCATGCCACAACCCCACAGGAAATTTGTTTTGGCTTTCATAAGCACTCTGCCAGCTCACCGCAGTCTATGTGGTTACAGGAGAACTCAGACTGAACAATTTATAAAGCAAAGAAAAATATGGATCCCAGTTTGAGACTCTAGGACCGGGGTTCTCCCTTACTAATGCTGCAGCCCTTTAACCCCTCGTGTTGTGGTGACCCCAGCCATAATTTTTTTGTTGCTTCTTTATAACTGTAATTTTATTCCTATTATGAATCATAATGGAAATACCTGTATTTTCTGATGAATGTAGGGGACCCCTGTGAATGGGCCAGCCCACCCCCAAAGGAGTTGAGACCCACAGGTGGGATAAGTGCCTAATCTTTTCTTCTAAGATAGTGCCTTGAATGTTGAGTCTTCCAATAGGGAGGGACCCTGTATCTTCTATAGCAGAAGAACAAGATAGCACCAACACAGTCACATCAGAGGTCAAGTCTGTAGGCCAAGACTGTAGAGGAGATACGTTCAGACATAGAACTGTGTGAGTTAACTTGCCATCAACTGCTAGGTGACCCAAACTTGAGTCGTGGATACATCTGTTTAGATGAAGTAACTGTATTCCAACTGTTAGAGAAGATGTGGTGAAAATGGGGTCAGAGAAACTCAACCATACAGATGACAAATAAACAAACAAACAAAAACCACACAGAAATACTCTAGAGACCCAAGCAGAAAAAAAAAAAAAAAATCCCAGTGGATAGGAAAGAATCAACTTGGAGGTCAAGGAATAAAACCCTTGGGTTACCACAGCCTCATGCTCGAATCACCTGAGCTTTGCTTAGGAAGGTGTTGGCTCCTGGGTCATTGGTTGGTTGGGTCTTACCTTCAAGCTGTTGGAAATCACTAAGATATATCCTCTTTCACCACCAATATTTCCCCAGTGGTTCAGGTACATGGAACTGGTAGTTTGCTTTTCAGAGGACAGCCTCACAGTGGTCCTGGCAGGCAGAGAGCCCAGGTCTACTAGAAACTGGGCTCTAACAAGGAGAGGTACCAAGTGTGCCATCTCCAACAGATGACACTCATTTAAAAAAAAAATCATCTTGTAAATTGTCTGTGTGACATTAACACATCACAGTCAGGTGTGAACCCTGGCGTTGACAGCCTGATAGTCATTGGATAACTGATCACTCTTTTTAAAATCAATCTCTTTTTAAAATTTCCCCCTAGCAAGACCCTTGAATGGAAGGGAACAATCCTTCTCGAGTGTTATATAAATGTGTAATTAGCCTTGTGCTTATCACCATTGGTATCATTAGGCTTGGAGGCCCAGTTTAATCTGGATTGTGCTCTCTTCTCAATGTCAGCCTATTCCTGGACCAGTACAGAGCCAGCCTTGTTGATGCAATAAAGAGATTACTCCAGCCCACAGTAAGTATGTTTCTGTTTTCTCCTGAATACTGGCTACAGAATAATTAGTCTCTGCACAAGGATGGGGAGAGTAATGGAATGGCAGGATTAATGTCATGTAATACTTTAATGCTTATTATGTCCAACTTCAATTGGGTCTTCTGATCTATCAGGTTCTTTCCTAATCATAACTAGGAAACTTCTTACCCTTGGCCTTCTGATAAGGAACACTGTGGGTAGTAAAATAAATGAAACCGCTTCAAAGATAGTGTGAGATTATTTTTATCAAAGAATTTCTGGAGTCTTTCCCTTTGATAACAATATCTTCATATTAAAGTAGAATTATGATATTGAAATTTTTATGTTGACTTCTGTCGTTTTAAATCCCTTCAGTGGAAACCTTTGTCGTTGAGTATTTATTTATTGCATAAGAACACTTTTTCTTTTTATTTCTGTTTATATCAAAGAAAAAAGGGACTTCCAGATGAATCTGTATATTAAAAGTTCTTTGCTTTAAAAGGAAGCCATTATTTACATATTATAAATATTAGGTCACAATGAAGCCAAGCATGGCATAAAATATTGTGCACATTTTTACATTTATATATCCATTTATGCCTGTGAGTAAATTACAGAGTTTGTATCCACTCTTATTTTGTTGAGCTGTTATACTAGGCTAGGAGGTCCTGTAGACTGAACGGAGAGTTAATATACATCTATTTAAAGTAAGAAATGAGTTTAAAGCTCGTGCATTTAAAAAAAAAAAAAAAACAACTCACAAGTATGTAGGACTGTTTGCTGTGCCACAGGAATTTAAAATAGGCCAATGATCTGAGTACAATTGAAGATAAGAACTCACAGTTATCTGATATGACTGCTGTGTATGTGCCTGTGTATTTTCTAAAGTTTTGTTTCTGAAGTCTTTTGTGAATGACTCTAGCCTCCTGACCTCAGTGAGACTTATAGACTAATACCTTTCAATCTTCCTTTTATATCTTTCTCACACTGAAGGCTCCCAGAGCAATTTGATAATCATCCATCGCCTTACACTGTTGCTTTTTATTTCATTATCTCTCTGTAGTTCAGAAACTTTAAATAGGCCTCTCGGAGGAGTAGCCGCAGCTTTGTAAGTGGCAATCAATTCAATTAAATTGGCCTTCTCGATTCTGCTCGTGAAGTGGGGAGTAGGTCTGGAGGCAAGGAAGGGCATGTGCCAAGCTGCTGCTGGCTGCTGCCTCATGGAAGAGGCCGCCCAAGTTGAGGGCAACAGAAGGAATGCTGAGCCTCTTCATCTCCCCTGTTAGCCTTGGAGGATGCTTGCAAGCATTTGCAAGACCAGGATTCTCAGGGAGGGCACTGAGATGCTCGGATGCAGAGCCTCTATGAAAATGTCTCATGCAGAAGCACAATGCTTTCAAGGACTCCCGGATCTCACACGGCACAAACAGTACTCCACTCACCACCAACACCCCTTCAGAGCCTATTTGCGGCAAATACTCCAGTTTGCAGGAGATTTGCATGATTTACAATAGAAAACTGCCCAAGCTATGAATAGACCTAAATGCAGATTGGACTGGAATCTCTCGAGTCTCTCTGTACTGGCTGTTAAACCCTGAACTATGCTCTGCCCTGTCTGAAGTGTGGCTTTAGACAGCAGCCCCGTCCAAGCCAGGACTGCAACCCACTGACTGACTGATAGCCAGTTCTTAACCTTGTGGCAGAAAAGGACAAGGACAGGCCCCGGAGCAGGTAACACTTCCACATGCTACTGTAGGAAGGTGAAGGGCAAACCCAGCCTGCAGCATTAGAAGTGGGAATAGGGCACCTCACTTAGGTTCCTCACAGGACTGCTGACACCCAAGGCCACCGAGTGCTGTACTTTAAAGTTCAGGGGCTACTATCAGAGAGGAAATCTGAAATAATAAGTAGCATAAGGACTTCTTGAAACTGCCACTCAGAATCTCAGGTCTGTGGAGACAGGGGACTTGCCCCCTGGGCCTCCATCCATTGGATCCTAGAAGGGTCACATGGACTAGGATCCTAGGACTGGTGGGCCTGAGGGTTCCCACATGGTAGTGGGAAGTCTTTTATCTCTCAAGGCTGGCTCTTCCAAAGGACTTTCCCACTGAGTAGACACATACTTCAAGACTGAGATCACAAACGACAGCTACATTACAGTTAAAGCTAGGTGTAGACTTATTTTGAACCTTGACAATTCTTTCACGATTCTATGGGCCAGGGTATGAAGATAATAAAAGTGTCCGCCAAGGACATAAGATGGGGGCTGCATTGGTGGGTTCTGAGTTTTTAGTGGTTCAGTGTAGATACTGTAAATCCTCAGGGTCTAAGAGAGATATACTGGAATGACCTCCTAGAAGAGAGAGAGAGAGAGAGAGAGAGAGAGAGAGAGAGAGAGAGAGAGAGAAAGAAAGAAAGAAAGAAAGAAAGAAAGAAAGAAAGAAAGAAAGGAAAGGAAAAAGAAAAGAAAAGAAAAGTGTGTGCTCACTAGCCACCCAGCTAGGGAGTGTGGTGGCATATGCCTGGGATCCCATCATTCAGGAGGCTGAAGGAACAGGATTATGAGTTCAAGGGCAGCCTGGACTGCATGGCAAATTTAAGGCCTGCCTAGACTCCATACTAAGTTTCTGTAGTGACAGCCAGCCTTTTCTATTACTCTCCCAGCTTCTGGAGATTAATAAGGAGACAGAGGTCCTGGGAAGGAATGGCAGCCTCTCTGTTGGGAAGCTGAGTTTCAGATCCAGTTCAGCACTATCAGGCTCTGAAGCCTCCTGTCATGACGCATGTGGCCCCAACCTGGGCAAAGCGAGAGTTCACCCACACTCATATGGGGTTTGTCAGCTCTGGGACGCTAAGTCCCACCTGCCAAGGTAGGTAGGCACAGTTAGGCTCTGGAAACAGAAAACAAAGGCTGGTGGCTTTCATCCTTAGAAACCTCAGTGTCTCCTCAGTCTCGTCTCTGCAAAATGAGAGAAGCCAGTTAATTCACTATGGTGCACGTGACCAGCGCTTGTTTCCTTGTGGAAGATTTAGGGAGACTTTTTGACCGTATCAGGGAAAAGGTACAAAAGGTCCTTTGCAAGCACTTGGGGAAATGCTGGCAGGAAGGGAAGACTCTTTTTCTGGCCCAGGGATTTCTGAGCATAGTCATCCACCCCTGCTGCTTTCCTCCATACATGAACCCCCACAACAGCAGAACCTGACACTTTTTAACCACACATAGTCCTGCTATGTAGAAAGAGAGCCAAGGCTACATAGGTGAGACTTAAATAATTGCAACATAAAGATTGGGCATCAGGCCATGGGAAGGAGCAACCTCACCACTTTTGACATGAGTCTTTACTTGATTTCTGATTTGACCAAATCAGTATTTGGGGGTCAGAGGGTCTAAAAACAAATAAAACAGACAAAGAGGAAGCATTTCCCTGCTTTTCTGCTTTTAGAGAGAGAGAGAGCCTAGCCTTCCAGGTGGGTCTGTGGCTTGTCCCAACAGCAATGTTTGATTCTAAGGCTGACCTCAGTTCCTCAGCCAAATAGTCCCAGAGCCTGGAAAGTCACCACACCAGGGCCCAGATTCCATTTAAAAAAAAAAATGTCACCAGCCTGAAACAGGCATTTTCTTCAACTCTAGTAAAAACTACATACACAGTTACTGTCTTCTGTCAGGAGGTATGAGGAACTGTCTAGAAAAAAGAGAAATTAAAAAAAAAGTGTTATCAGTAAATTTTACTCATCCTAAGAAGCAATGTCCCTCACTCCCCTTTCCCCTGCTAGTGAGTGGTTTCTCTTTGCTGATGATTGATGGGGTGTCTGCAGAAGGCCATGTTTCCTAAAGTCTGTGACAACAGCCACGTCCTATATCAGAAGACCCAAAAGCAATTTAAAGTCTGCCTGCAAGTTGAACAGCAATGACAAACAGCAAATGACATCTGCTAATATTTTCTCTAAAATGGCTATGTATTCCAGAGGGGAGCCTGGGCAGCCAGGCAGGGGGACCTTCCACAGGACCCACAAGGAGGCAATGCAGATAGCACTCCAGCTGGTTAGCAGTGCCTACCAATTGTCCCCAGCTCGGAAATACTGCTGTGGCCAGTGAGGCAGTTCAGCAGGAAGAAGTGCTTGTGGTGCAAGCCTGCTGACCTGAGCTCAAGCCCCTGAAATCCCAATGGAGAGAGAAAACCAGAAAGTTGTCCTCAGAAAGAAAAAGAAGAACAACAAATAAACAAACAAAGCCCAGAGGTGGGGGTGCATGTCTTTAATCCCAGCACTTGGGAGTCAGAGGCCAGCCTGGTCCACATAGAGAGTTCTAGGACAGCTAGAGCTACGCAGAGAAACCATGTTGTCAAAAACAAAACAGGAAGTTGTCCTCTGACTCCAACAACACACAACAACAATAACAACAACAACAATAATAATGATAAATACTAATCATCTAAGTGTCGCTGTGGAATTCACATAACCTTCTTCAAAACCAGGGCCTAGCGGTCACAAGATCCTAGGAGTCTTGCCTGCGTCTGAGGAGTCCTGTAGTTGGAAACTGTTTGGCCCCCATTTTTAGAAGAGCGATTTCTTCTTATTGACGGACTTCCTCATCTTTTTAAAATTCTAGCATCTCTGTTTACATCTGTACACACATGGTTTTTTGCCTATCTCAGGGAAATTGCCATGTGTGAGAAGTGGGCTCCATGTGGTGACTGCAGCCACACTGAAAACCCCTTGCTTTCCTGCCAGGTCAGAGGCCCAGAGACTCCCCCTAAACCCTACCCCCAGCTCTTAGTGAAAGGCCATTCAGCCATCCCTTGCTCAGCTGGTGGTAGAAACAGGCTGTTTCAATAGAGAGCTCCTAGAAGGCTGTAAGGCCCTCAGAACATGGGCCCAGCCCTGAGAAGTTCTCTCTGAGGGCCTTGGGTACTGATTCGGCATGTACAGTACTGTGAGCTCTTCACAACAAGTGGTAGATAGATCCTGGGGTGCCCAGGAATTGAAGATCTGTCTGTAGAGACATGTTCACAGTGATCAGTGAAAAATACAGCCTGGTGTTGTTCTTACCACTTGTATGAAGCTTTTGAATTTCTGTCTTCAGTAAAATGTGAGATGTTCTAAGATACAGGTATATCCAGGTAGCCTGGACTGTGCGGCACATTCAAGGCCTGCCTAGACCGTGTAACAAAACACTGGTGTACAGGAAGTACTCCATAATGATGGCTGACCTCTTCTTTTGTTCTACTCCTTAACATCTACTTGGTCTCTTTTGACATTGCAGCATGAAGTTGTCATGTATAAAATTCACACTCACGAGCTGCACAATCAAGTTCTCCACCTCAGAATGTTCTCATAATATTTTAAGAAAGTGTATGGGTTTTCTGTTGGGCTGCATTCAAAGTTGTTCTGGGCTCCAAGCTGCCGCAAGCAGCCCACAAACCACAGATTGGTCAGGCCTGATGGTTTGGTTTCATCGGATACTTACTAAGTAACCATGGCCTGCCTGGTACTGTGCTGCAGAGTGTGAATGTAGAATGAGGAACACTAAGGTGCAACAGCAGAGCAGCATCACATAGGAGCTAACTGGCAATTATAACTCCGCATGGCCAGACTAGGAAAGAGGTACCAGGCACAGAGTGACAGGAGGTCTTGGAAGGTTTGCCCAAGAGGTCTTTGTTTGCAGCTTAAACCCAGAGGCATCAGGATGTTCTGTACCTCAAAGAAAAGGGAGAGAATTAATTAGCATATCTAGTGGACTGAGCAGGGATGCACATGGAAGATAGAAAAGCATGGTGGAGTATGAAAAAAGCATGGTAAGAATGGAAAAGCACAATGGGGTACGAAAAAGCATAGTGGAGAATGGAAAAGCATGGTGGAGTATGAAAAAGCATGGTGAGAATGGAAAAGCATGGTAGAGAATGGAAAAGCACAGTGAGAATGAAAAAGCATAGTGGAGAATGGAAAAGCATAGTGGATATGAAAAAGCATGGTGAGAAATGGAAAAGCATGGTGCTTGCCTGCAATGTCTTGACTGTCTACTTTGGAGCCTGGGCAGAGGCAGAAAATGAAGGTAAAGAGTTCCTTTTGGGTACTGAGAAGCTGACTATACTGTGATGAAGAAACAGGACCTGACGAGAGAGCCACTGAATGTGTATAGCAGTGGTGTGGCCACTCCGATACTGCCAGATCGAGGCAGATGGCAGTAAAGGAGTGTTTGAGAAAAGCAAAGCTCCTCAGCAGTCCAGCATGGTCAAGTTCTAAATGGAATCGTCCATCTAGGAGCTAATGACACCAAAGAAGAAAGTATGGAGCCGACGTTTACTTTCTGCATGCCTCCTGGATGCTCAGCACATAATAAGTAGGAGCAGAAGATGGAGGAAGAACATAGCCCTACCCCAAGGAAACAAGCAGGTGCACATGCTGGGTCAAGAAAGAGCAAAAGTGTAGTAACCCATGGGGGCAGGGAGTGGAAATGACAGCTTGGGAAGGACCTAGTGTGGAGGCCACAGACAGTCAGAAAAGGCATCGAAGGTTCAGGGTGTCTCATCCAGGTGCTGAGGGGTGAGTAAGAGCTTGCCAGGCAGGAAGAAAGAAGAAGTGGAGGTAGAAGGACCCTGTAGCCCGCAGGGATGTTCGCAAGCTTAAAGACAAGGGGATGCATGGAAGAACGTATCAGCTGTAATTAGTTCAGACTGACTAGAGGGCAGAGTATGGGAGGCCCAGAAACAGTGGTAGGTGATGGTGCGAATCAGGTCACATGGGGCTATGTCTGCCATCCCAAAAAGTCAGAACCCATCTCAGGAATTTTCAGACCCCGTTTTATTGCAAAGACTGTCTAGCCAGCATCCCAGTAAGGTTGAGGTGTGGCTCAGTGCTAAAGCATATGCCATTCACAAGATCTAGCACCAAAAAAAAAGGAAAGAAAGAAAAGAGAGAAAGAAAGAAGGAAGGAAGGAAAGAAGGAAGGAAGGAAGGAAGGAAGGAAGGAAGGAAGGAAGGAAGGAAAGAAGGAAGGAAAGAAGAGAAGAGCAAAATGGAAAACTGCTTCCAGCCCTGTCCTCATTTCGTCCCTTCAGTTTCCCTTCAAAAGCAGTTCAGAACACACTTGAAGGTAGGAGGACACGGCGATGAGGTTTTGAAAGACCTTACCAGGTGTGGTGGCACATGCCTGTAATCCCACTACTTGGAAGACAAAACAAGAGGATGGGTTGGGGTGGATGTCAGCTTGAGCCATGTGAGACCCCGAAAAGAAAGTGACAGGCTCTCACCCCCATGTTTCTAGCTGGGCATGAGTGTGGAAACATAGCACACCACATAGGTCCTGAGCTCTGTGTATCTGGGCATGCGTGTGGGAGGGTGGTGCAGTAGGATGATGGCTAGTGCTTTGAGAATGGTAAGGTTTGGAGCCAAGACATAAGACAGAATGGTTACAGATATTTTCAGAATGTCCACATGCAGAGATGAGGAGGCACCTGGAAAGATGGGGGTGGACCCTTCACCAGGGTGAATGCTGCAGTTGGGAATGATTGATGTTTAAGTGATAGTTGAAGCTGTGGACTTCAGTGCAGTTGCCTAGAATTATGCAGACCATGAAGAAAAAGTAGGCAGAAGCCTGGGGGGCCACTGACAATTAAAGAGCTAGTGAGAGAGGAGGAGCCAGGCAAGGGGGAAGAGAGAGGGAGCCGGAGAGGCAGAAGGGAGTGAAGGCTGCATGTCAGAAACCAGGTAAATAAGCCAAAAATAAGCAGAAGCTTAAACATGTAATCGGTATTTAATAATTGGTTGCCAGGAAGAGGAAGGGGGTGAAAGTCTTTCAGTGGCATGGCACATTCCTTTCTTTAAAAAATTTGAAGCACCCTTATTTTCCCACAAGTGTACACCCTTTAATACCTGAGCGTGGAGCAGCCCAGCGGAGCTCACTGTAGGTGTAAACAGTGCCGTTATTGCCAAGTGGAACTTCTCTTGTCTCTCCAGGAATAAGTGTATTCTTCAGAATTCCTGCCCACCAGTCAAATTTTACATTCAATTGAGTGTCCATTGTGAGTTTTAAGAATGACTCCATGGCTGAATGCTTAGGGCGTTGCACTTCGGTAAATTGAAAATAATTTTTCTAAGGTAATGTGCCAATTTGAAATCTATATTGTTTTCCTTGTTTTGATTTTTTTTTTTTTTTTTTTTTTGCAGCTTAAATTGTAAGGCACATCCATTGGTTGTACCTCTCCACAGGCATGCCCTGCTCCCCTGGGGACACTGAGAGCAAGGGTGGCTGCCCTTAAAACCACTTATTACAGCCTGGGGCAGAGACTGGCACCCGATAGGGCTTTGTAGATGTCATTAAATGGATGAATTGTATACTATCGTCCTCCAGAACATGAATCCATATCACAGAGTACCTATACTCAACAAAATGAAATTTAAAAAAAAAATTGTAAAACTCATAACTAATCCTGGGCCAACACTACCACCCCCTCTTTCTCCTTCTATGGGTGCTGGATTAGGTAGTTGGGTGCCCTCTGCAGTCCCGCCCTAGAGCTGGCTTCTGTGAAAGCCTCTTGGAGAAAATCTCTTCAAAAGAATAAGCAATAGAATGCAGCCTTCAGATTCTCAAAGACTGGTGTTTTTCAGATTATTCAGCACCAGGATTTAGTTTATTCTTTCAACAAATATTGACTGAGTACCTGCTATCTGCGAGGCACTGAGGAAGTGCAGTGCAGGAAGCGTCAGAGGCCCTTGTTGTCATGGAGCATGCGATCCGGCCAGAGGAGACCAGAAACAGCAAACAGGCTGTGTAGTGTGTGTCTGTGATGATAAGTACTAAGAACAAAACTAGAGCTGCAATAATGATGTAGAGGCTTGTGACGGGAAGCGGGGTGCTTGCTACAATCCTGGATGCATGTGTTAGCAATAGAGGGTAAACTGAGCCTTAAGCAGAAGAATTGTGTTTCGTCAGAAAACACTTCTTAGCTAACCATCCACTCCCAACCCAGTAGTGAGGGGGATGTGGGAAGCATGCACTTTGTGAATACAAGCATCAGCCCAACCAAGAATCCTGTCACCCTGAAACGCTATGATATATAGCTTAGATAATAGCTGTAAAAAAAATCAACTCCTCAAATTGTAACTGTATGACAATCTTTGCAGGTGACTTCGAAATGAAACAACTTCCATTATTCAAAACTCTAAGATGGCAACCAGTCTGTTGAAATGACTGAAATGACCTACTGGTATTCCCTCCTTTCCCCTGCCCCTTAAAAAAAAAAAAAAAAAAGGAGAGCCATGCTCTCCTGCTGAGACCGTGTATTATATCTAGTTTCACATGAAAATGAATTTTTGCTGCTAAGTTTGAAAACTGCCTGAAAATAGCAATTAATATTGGCAAAGCTGACAGAACCTTAAGTCTAGTGGCATGATTGGCGCTGCTGTAATTATGTGCCTGAGTGTGTATATGTCTGCGTAAACACAGTGTGAAAACACACTTGATGTCCAGGGCTGTGTAGCAGTGTCTTCTCTTGCAGGTGATGGAGTGGGGTGAGGGCTCGTATAGCATGGCTGAGTAATATGGATCTTTCCCAATCTTATGTCTGAATAGCCTTGCTTTTCAGATTATTTTTACATTCACTTCACTGGAGCCTCACAGCTTGCTGGAAGGAAAAACAAAGGGCTGTGCGGCTTGGTTCTTCCCATGAGGTGGATGAGCAAAGCCAGCAGGTCAGCCAGGAAGGCTGCAGGTTCTTGTGTGCAGAATCAAGAGATCAGACTAAAGCAGCTCCAGAACCCCTCCTGGCTCTGAGTCTGGTTGCCCTGAGGTGGCGCAACTGTCTGATGGTAGGCATGGGTGGTGGGCATCCATGTTCAAGTCCAGGATGCCTTCCGCCCCATGCTTCCTACTGTTTTTCAAACCCTCCACCACTTGCTTACTCACCTGTAAAGTACAATGTCTTCTGTCTGCAAGGTTGTGGAGAAGGGTGTTGAAGGGATTAAAGAAGGTCTGTGAAGCAGCTAGCACACTGGTAGCTGTCATTATCATTGTCATCACTGTGGCTGATAAGGACACTATGGAATAGAGAGAAAGGGCATCCATATTGGAGGCAGGTGGATGAGTGTCTTCTCCAACCTGTGTTCTGCCCCCTTGGCCAGTTATCCAACTTTCTGTAGCACAGGCCTGAGAATACATTCATAAGGCGGAAACTAGAGAAGGTGATGTATATGTAGCTGAGCCCATTGTCTGGCACACCCCACAGTACCAGTAAATGCCTGGTAGGGATGAACGAGAACTTTCTGTCATAAGAATCTGGAATATGTTCGGCATGGTAACCCATGCCTACAACTGCAGATCTTGGGAGGTGAAGGCAGGAAGAATGCAAATTTGGGGCTAACCTGGACTACATAATAAGACACTGCCTCAACCAAACAGCAAGCAAAAAAAGGGAGCTGGAGTATATTTCATCATTTTCTCAGAGCCTAGGATGACATTTCACAGATGAAAGTAGCATGGAACTAGCAGAAGCAGGTAGGTGCCTGTTTCTGCTTGATGGGAGGAAAATAGATGAAGAAACAAGCGTGTCAGGGCAAGGGGAGATCCACACCTCTCCAGGCATTAGTAAAGGGTCATTGTGAAAGGTCTTGTCACACTGGCTTCTGAAGTCCACTGTACATTTTACTCAGGTTCTCCTCATGACCACAGTCCTCTTCAGATTATGGAGCTATTCAGAAATGCCTGCTTGCCTGCACAGTGCCACTCTCACTTGCTCGCTATAGGGAGTTGCCCTCTTACAGTGTGGACCTTTCAGAGGGAGTCCCTGGAGATGGAAACCTAGATTGTGGAACCTTGTCCCAGACGAGGAGGGTCACAGAAAAGGCTCAGGAACAGGACTGAAATGAGAGAAGGCTCCAGCGTGGACTGTGGTTACTGGTCTCTATGGAGAGTAGCTTGGCACCTGATCTTCAGGGCATAATAAACTACCATGTACAGGCGTCAGAACCCTGCTGTGGCTGTGTTGGCAGGTATGAAGGAGTCACAGGCGATAGCAGCCACCCCAGACTCTAAGATCCATGACTTAAAACAATAGACTGGCCATATGGCATTGTTCAGAACAGCAGCTTTTGATCACATATTGTTTATTACATATGCATTATTTGGAAATCGTACAATATAGCATGGCAACTTGGGTATGAAATATTCTTTTCCTTATCTGTCCTTGAAAGGCTTCTTCCTATGAATGTTCATCCCCCTTAGGTCTCCAGAGCAGTTAAGTTTCTGTACCTGAGAGGTGAAGGTAAATGCTTTGACTGATGTCTGTTGGGTCTGGTTGCTTTCCAGGTTTAAACTGTGGGAATTTCTTTTTTAATGTTCTAGGGGAAAGCAATGGTATTTGCCCCACGCCGAGGGAATACTTTCAACCAGTTTTGCAGTCTAGCCGAAAAAGCTGGTTTCTCTCTCCAAAGACATGAAAATTATGATGAACACATTTCAAACTTCCACTCCAAGGTTAGTTTTCTGCTTTTGCTAGATAACACTTTAATCCTCGTTGCATTTTGAAGAGATCATGGACTTTTTGGCAGGTAACCTAAATATTTGATTAAAGTACTCTTTAGGTGTGTTGCTTCCGAACAACTATATGTATCTGATGATTTTGTGTGGCAAAGCCATCTTTTATCTTTGCATGTCTAGGAGGATTTTACAGACACCATTCCTATTTACCCCTTTCTCTGAAACAAACTAATCTTTCCCATTCATAATGGACTAATTTGCAAGTTGTAAGAGGAGGCGGCTTAGAATGAATGACAAACATGCATTTGTTTTCTAATGAAAAACCTTCGGCTTTTAAGTAGGTTAAATGCTTAGCCGAACTGAAATAAATAGAAGGTGAATGTCTAATTGTATCATGTTGGACTGTAAATCTCTATCTCTGCTTGCTTTATGGCTGGGTCAGTTGACAGTTTGAGACTGTTAAATCTCATACAGAATTTCACAGTTGCGAGGTTATATGTCAGATTGAGGCGCTACAAGATTTAGGTCAAAAGCACTTATCTGAGAGTGATTTCTAAGCCTGCTTACATAAAGCAGTGTTATCAGCCTTTTTATTATTTATGGGTATAGGGCAATATAGGACACCAAGAGGTGAGTATTTCATGGAAAAGTTTTTAGGATTCTCACGTTTGCTGGTGCCTGTCACAGGGACTAGCCTAACACGAATTTCTTGTGTAATTTTGTGCCTTACAGAAATCTCCCTCTGCTGAGCTCATCTGCCCTTGGTGAGAGATACTGACTTGTCATGCTTCCACAAGCTATGACTGCAGAGAAGGAAAAGCTTGACCTTAATTTTCCCCTGGGACAATGTGAATAGCATTCTTTAATGTAACGTAGAAATAAGTATGTTGGCTACCGAAAAGTCATATTCGAAACGGATCAGCTCTCCCAAGCTAGAGAAAGGACCCTTATTCTCACTTCCTTGAAATGGGTTGTTTTCTTTGTGTGTCTAGGGCTCCGTTTAGCCTGTGGGTTGGGTGGGAGTGGATGATGTGTTGAGAACTGGAAGTTAAATAGCATCCTCTCCCTGGTGGAATCGAAGGACGCCTTACAATCAGAAAAGAGGAACCAAATGGCAAGTCAGTCACATCTCACCTGCTTCTCTGTAATAAGGCTCCCCCCCCACCCCCACCATTTACCCTCTCCCCAGAACAAAAGAAATAGCTCTGAGGGGTTACCTGATGGGGAAGTGTCTCTCCTGGGCCCTGAGCACCTTCAACCAAAGCAATGCGGTGGCCTTCTCTAAGGGTCAGACTGGAACTACAGGGGTCAGGCTGATGCTGCTTTGACATTCTGTCATCTACTTGCTCCCTGGAACAACAGACGCTTTTAGTTTCTTAGTGCCAGCTCAGGAGAGCAAAGGTGTGGGTCCTTCCACCAGCAGAGATGGTTGGCATTGCCCCCTGAGACCCCTTGTCTCTTCTCTGAAACATCTGAAGTACGATGGGACAGGCAAGGCACAAGGAGTCCTTGGTGCCACCTGTCCTTTGTGTAGAACTTGAGTGTCAGTGTGTAGTGGCTGGCAGCCTCCTCCTTTGATTTCTAGTGCTGTGCCCTATCCCGCTAAGCACAGCACGCTCAGAAAACCTCTGAATGTGTTTCCAGCATCACATTGTGTACTCTACCCAGCTTGCACTTGGTAGGTCCCCACTGACTGACTAACTGGCCCAGACACAAATACATCTCTTTGAATAATTAAATGGCCTTAGGTTTGCTTACAAGTCAGATTCCTTCCTCTGCTGACGATGGGCTTAAAAACAGTCTTCCTTGTGGTTGACATTCTCAGGAAGTAGAACCCAGGGGAAATACTGTGCAGTCCTGGGACAAAGATATAAATAAATAGAGTGTGTGTGTGTGTCTGTGTGTCTGTGTGTGTGTGTGTGTGTGTGTTTAATGAGTGCTATTTCGATTAGTTTGACATCTTGCTTCTAGCGCAAGGATGCTCATCCCTTGTGTTTCTTTTTCAGCAGACTCACACCTCACCACCACCACCACACACACCCCAGCAGAGCAGGAACCCGAGGGACCCAGTGGATGAGTAGGGGGAGAGCCCTGTCCCTGCTCACCCAGCCCCAGCCCAGTGAGGTCAAAGGCAGTGTCCTATCCCTGCCACCTGCATGCGGCTCCAGGAAGCTGAGGCCGGCTCGGCTGAGGGAGCCTCTTCCCTGGTGGCTTTTGTTGGCCGCCTGCTAATAGCCAGGGCTTAAAAGTTTTCCATCTTGAGCAGCAATCAGCTTTCTTCCTCTGCATCTCTGGCCAAAGCCCACCGTCCCTGGGCTGCGCCTGCTCCCCATCGGAGGAGCAGCTTCCCTTCGGGCTGCGTGTTATCCTCTTAGGCCTACTGTGTTGGAATAGAGCGTAAGCAGCTGGAGGACTGTAAGACGCCTGATAATGCCGCTCTTTTCCGCTGTCCCGTCTTAATCTTGTTACACAAATGGTTGTGAAGAGATTCATGAATTTTAATTTTGCCCTCTGCATTAGTGCCTCACGTCACTCATACACAGCTGCCTCCTATGCCGAGTTTTCACCCCTCCTCTTACAACAGGGGAAAAAATTAGTTACAATCTTGGCAGTAGTGCAAGGTAAAAAAAAAAAAAAATCTACAGATTTAGGCAACCACCCATGAAGCTGATTAACAGTCAGCGATCAGGGGGAACAGCTCTGCCTCTTAAACTTTTCACCTCTCATTGTTAACTGTGAAATTTTATTTCCGTTAAAAAGCAAGCCTGTAATCAAAACGGTGCCATTCTGCACTTTCTGCCCGTGCCTTTGTTAAGCCGTGCCCACACCAAGCAGCCGGCATGCTCAGGGACAGGCAGCCAAAGGTGTAGCACCGGTTTCAAATACTCCCTTTCTGTTTGTCCGGGCAGCAGGAAGAAAAAAATAAATAAATAAAACGCTTCCCTCTCCTTCCCAGATTCTTCTTAGCCTCTCCAGGCTGAGCATCAGACATACTGCCCCGTAGAGTGGGGCAAACCTCTAAGATACAGGATTGTTGAGCTGGCGAGAGGCTTAGCCCAGGAGAGCAGCGGTTTAGACCGAGCACCGGCCTGAAATGAGCTGATGAAACCACTCAGATGTTCTCCCGAAATATAATTTTACAAGCCATGAGTTGGTTTTGCTTTTTTTTTTTTTTTTTTACTTTGGCACAAACCACCAGAGATTTTATTTTCTGGTGGGTTTTTTGGTTTTGTTTTGTTTTTTTTTACTTAGCCCAGAAAAAAACGGGGGTGGGGTAGGGGGCTTGGGCTGCGAAGTCAGTACATTGTGTGAAATGCACGGCCATATTGCACTTCTGCTTATCTATTCAAAATGCCACGTTACAAGTGGCTGGTGCTTGTAATCTGTGCGGTGTGCTGTTGATAATTGTGGCTACTGTAAAGGGTAAACAGTCTGAACTCCACTCCCGCTGCTGTTCCCGCTGCATCGAGGCCGAGTATGCTCCATCCAATTATGAAGGGAAAGAGAATGCTGCTAATAACAGCTGTATCATTTAGTGCAGTCCTCAAAGACCCTGTTTTAACCTATGAAATTGAAAAATTGTTTTATTCACAATTTGCTTTTTGTTCCTTTTTCCCCCCGAAGGTGCTTTCTTACTTCTTAAAAATTATAATTATTAATTGAGCAAAGAAGTATAGCCTGGATGAATGGAATGATTCTCAAGCCTTGTAACATCCCTCCCCCTCCCCTATCCATGCCAGTATTCCCTAACACATTGTGTGTGTTCAAGGACTCTACTGTAACAGGTTTTCTCAGTTCAGAGATAACCAGGTGGGTGTTTGTGAAGTGGGGAGCCCCCTATTTCCAGAAAGGCTCAGAGGAAGGACTCTGGCTGGCCCCTTGCCCCTTCCGGCAGCCAAACCTCTGCTTTGGCCTCCAGAGGTCAGCACAGAATTCAAGTTAAAAGTGATTTCTAAACCATATTTACAGAAGAATTATTTACCCCGTAAATTGCCTCAGGGACTTTATAAAGAGCTCATTTGAGGCTCTGGATATTATTGCCTGGAGAGTGAGTAGGTCAGCTGACTCGATTGGAGTGATCAATGTTCCCTTATCCCCAGTCCCCGAGAAAAGAACTTAGCTCCTGTGGACCCCTCTCCTCTCTGAGAAACCTTTCAATGAGCTTGTTCTGTTGCTAGGGCGATGTGTGACTAAGGTGTGTCCGTTGAGCCAGCTTGGGCGGCAGGCTTGGTGAGCCAGTTCCTCCAAAATTCCCATGACTGTTAGACCAGAGAGTGAGGGACACTGCTGATGCTCTGGTGGCAGAGTCTGTTCTAAGCAGACGTCCAAGAAAGCAAAATGAGGTCACAGCAGTAACCACAGCACTCCTCTTAGGAAAGCAGCTTAGAAAGGAGTGAGGCGTGGTGGTGGCATATGCCTTTAATCACAGCACTCTGGAGACAGGAGCAGGCAGATCTCCAGTTCAAGGGCAGCCTGGTCTGCAGATCCAGGACAGCTAGGGCTGCAAACAGAAACCCTGTCTTAAAACAAAACAAAATAAATGAGAGAGAGAGAGAAAGAAAGAAGTAAGAAAGGAAAGAAAAAGAAAGAAAGAAAGAAAGAAAGAAAGAAAGAAAGAAAGAAAGAAAGAAAGAAAGAAAGAAAGGAAGAAAAGAAGAAGAGAAAATGAAATTGGCTTTAGGTCTTAGTGGAGAAGGTAGGTTCATGACTCCTGTCCTGAGTACTGAAGACATGTCACCATTTTGGAATAGGATGTAGAAAAGACAGGTACTTCAAAATGATGCCGTGAACATATGAGTTGCAGAATATGATAGTGGAGCCTTTGTGGGATGTTTTAGGGTGAATAGTAGTGACTGATTTGAAGTAAAGAATTGCTTTCCTATATAGTGAAAAGATTTCTGATCCTGATAAAGTAAAAATAAATTAACAGTTGGCTCAAAAATGCTAGGTGTGGTAGTACAGGCCTTTAATCCTAGCACTCAGGGAGGCAGAGGTAGTTGGCTCTGAGTTCAAGGCCAGGCTGGTCTACAGAGTGAGCTCAAGGATAGCCAAGGTCACATAGAGAAACCCCGTCTCAAGAGAAACCGGAAGAGGAGGAGGAAGAAGAAACAAACTGCTATTTATATAATAAATATAAATGTCTGATTTATTCTAGCCAAATGGGGGAGAGGGATAAAGTCTACCCCTCCCCCACATTTCCCAGAATGTGTGTGTTAGGTTTGAAGGTTGGCTGGGATTTAAAATTGTATCACAGAAGGCTGTCAGAAATCCACCTTAGCACCATCAGGTGTTGGGATATGTCCCTGGGAGTGGGGGTGGGGTCCTGAATCAATCACTGCCCTTAAGGGCCCCAAGGAGGACCTAGGCGGCCTTTGACAGGTCTGAGCCCACAGACCCACAGTGTCCGGATGTTGCCATGGTCTCTGGGCAGTCATCCAGCACCCCTGCCTGAGTGGAGCGGTGTGGCGCTGACCAGGGCAGCAAGGACCGGACTGAGGTAGACTAGCCTAGTGCTAGTCTGGGAGAGAGGAAGTTCAGTTTGGGTACTTTCTTATGGAAAGAAACAAACAAACAGAAAGAAACACCCAATCTTCACTTAAAACAAAACAAAACAAAACAAACAACAACCCCCCCAGGGTCTTACTTTAATATCACCATCATGCCAGTACCACTGGAAACTACGCTGACTTGCTTTTCTGTGATTCATTTCCAGAATCATAAATTCAGGTAGCAAACATAGTAAAATTAACATTAATGCTAAAATGAAAATTCCTTACTTTGACTCTTCTTACTTTGTATTTCTGTTATTTTCAGTTGAAAGAAGAAAACTCGGACATATATGAAGAAAATCTCCATTACCCCCTTCTGCTTATTTTAACCAAAAAGGGGTAGAAGGCCGAGGGAACGCCGCACACACAGGGAACTCTTTTCACCAGATGAGGCCTCTGCCATCGGTGCCCCAGACTCAGGACCGCAGCCACTCTTCCACATTCCACACCTTGGTTCTGGGACTCTGCCCCCCTGGCTTGTTGCTCTTCCGTCCCTAACCTCTGTGTGTTTTTATGTGTCAGCAGCCTGTCTGAGATCAGAATTGGGCTTGCGAGCAATCTAAATATTTTTCTCTCTAAAGCAGAATTTCTTTTGATAATTCCCACCTGTCCCCCTCTTTTATAATTGTCTTTGTTCTGTTTGTTAATAGTAGTCTTTCCCTGTAAACAGAAAACATCACTCTTTCTGGTTAAATAAATAATAAATAAATAAATCTTTCTCATGTCCCAGTTACTTGTTTCAATCCATCATCTCTTGCTCTGTCTCTCTGTCTCTGTCTCTCTCATTATTTTTTTCTTTTTAAACAGGATGCTTTTTTTTTTCTTTTTTCCCCTATAGATGTATAAGAAATGACTGCCTCAGCCCAAAGCCTCATAAACTGACCATTTGTCCTCGGGACACAATAGCGTGTCCAGCCCTCTGCTCCTCCTCTCCAATTATGCGTGATTAGTCTCAGTGTGCTGTGTCAAGGAGGGGGAGTGTGCGGAGTGCTCATTATCTGTTTAGGTACAAGAAGAGCACATTCAGGCTCTGGCTATGAATGAAATGTGAGTCTTTATCAGGGCTTACATCTAACTGCCTCTCTTCTTCAGGCCTCTCGCAGACTGAGTCTCTTCCAGAGAAATGTTCAATAAATGTCGGATAAACTACATTGCAACCAGGGGGATTTTAAAAATAGAAAAATCTAATTACACAATTATCTTATTTAAAGTAAGTACATATTGTTAGTCTCTGAGATTCCAGTGTGTAGTAAACATTTCCTAGGTGCTACTCAGGTGGAGGCTTTCTGCAGGGACCTCAGCCCATCCTGCCTGGCTTTCATGGAAGTGCTGAAATGCCTTTTGTAGCAATTCAGATATTTATCTGCCAGGGATCATCTGTGCCCACTTTGGCAGGAATGTCATTAGGTGGGTTAGCTGTGTACCCTCAAGTTGTTAGCAGAAGAAAAATGTGTATTGGATGTGATACAATTAAAGTGATAGGTGGGGGCGGCCTGGGGAGGCACATCGTTTTGCATGTTAAGCAAACTTAGCTGTCATACAAGTAGCGACTCTCAGATATCTTCGCTGCCCAGTTCTATCATCAAACAAAAATTTTACCATCAGTTTGCATGTCCCTGCATCCCCCACTTCTTCTGCTCCATTAGAGCACCTAGATGGATCTCAGAAGGCATAGGTCAAGTCGCAGTTAGATCATACATTTCTTTCTCACAAAAACTTGAATTGCAATGCCAAGTGATGGGCTAACATCACAATAACAGCAATTTATTCCTCTTTGGATAAAACAGCAGTCTATTCTCAGTGCTAGATAAAGACCAGGGCAATGCAAACCAGCCATTTAGCTGAGTAGTTCAGCTGGTGGCAGCTCTCCTTTGGCGACTGTGTGAGTGGCACACTGGCTTCATATTTTCTTGTTTGAAAAATTAGAATTTGGGATGTTTTAAAAGGCAACACAAGTCATTCCGCTCCTACCGACGAAAATTCAACAAGAATTATTTCCCAGGTAAAACCTGCAACTAAGTCTGGCAGACAAAGGACGCTTGTCTCTGTGGTGCTGCCTAAGATGATCATTTCCCCCCTTTTAAGTATAGAACAGCAGGACCATGAGAATATTTCCTTTCTTTTCAACCAGAAAAATACACGAACTGGCAGAAATTCAATTTTTATTTGTGTGCTGCAGATATACAAATGCAGTGATTCTTTCTTTAGGAGAAGTTGTATTTTTCTTTTTCTTTCTTTTTTTTTTTTAAAGCAAACTAGCAGTGGGGTTTTAGAAATATCTGAGAATAGTGTATCAGAATTGAGCTATTCCTACTAAGAAATACCCAGTTAAATATATAATAAATAAAGAAAATATCATGGCATGATTGTGGCCTATAGACACACCTTTCGCATGTTCGGTGGTCCATGGAAGTGGTTTTATTTTTTTGTTTTTTTTTTATTGAATCCTTACCTGGAAATAATTCTGTGCTATATAAGTTATAAGAAACTAATGTTACATTTTTTAAATATTTTCAAAGTTTTAAATTAAATTTTCACATTTTTGATAGAATGCAAATATCAAGAAGGAAAGATAAGGCAGCTCTAAAAAGTTTTTCATATTTATATTTCTTCATGAACTTTAATTATGTCTATGCATTAGCATCATATGTAGAATTGAAGTAGTCCTTTCTACAGTTTTCTTCATAATTATGCACATGTTTGTTTCCAAAAGCACCCTGCGTGCCTGGGGAATCATAAGACCTAGGATATTCTGGGCCAGTGAGATGGTTCAGCAGCTCCACATGCTTACATCCAAGGCTGACACCCTGAGTTCAATTCCTGGACCCAGAGGAAGGGAAAAACTGACTGGAAGAAGTTGTCCTCTGATCTTCACATGCACACTGTGTCACACACAGGCCAGGAAAATTTTCTAAATGGAAAACAATGTTAAGAATTAGTATTTTTAATAGATTTTTTTAATATTCTTATAAAACGCTTGATTTTTTTTTTGTAGATGTGAGGGTTTGGGTGTAAGAATGCATCTAATACTGTCCACTGGCCATTGTAAAGCAGTGATATGAACAGCCACGTCCAAGTTGGTTATGAGAAATATGTTTTATTTTATAGCAAGACATACGCTGTGAATTGGGATAAAAGTGCTCAGAAGGACTACCTGAGAGGTTGCTGCTATTTTGTATGAATTGTGTATTTTGTTGGCTTTTTGACTGAGCATGAAAATGTAACTTCCATTAGGGAAGGGTAATTTAGGTGCTCAGTATTCAGCAGAAAACTTGTCGGGGCCATAAAAGCTTTTCTGGCTGGTTCCTCGGGTGTTTTCAGAGAAGAGCTGCCCGCCCCTTGCTGATTTTCCCTTTGGCTTCAGTAGAGGCTGAATTTACCACTGCATACCTGTTGAATTTAGTTTGGGGGATCCAGCAGTTAACTGAGTGAAAGGCAGGATTAGTGGCCCTCTGGAGCCCTGCGACAGCAGCCAGGTGTCTGTCCTACTGGTTAAGTGCCTTTGACAGTTGAAGAACCTGGTAAATGCAATAGGTGGGATGTAGGAGTTCTTTTCTTCTTCTTCTTCTTCTTCTTCTTCTTCTTCTTCTTCTTCTTCTTCTTCTTCTTCTTCTTCTTTAAATCTTTTCCCCACTACTAAAGTAGGGCACACCTTTTTCTAAGAGATGGGTGTGTTTTGTTTGTTTGTTTTGTTTTTGTTTTGATAGGAGTGGGCTGTCTCCTTCCCTCTACTCAGAATCTACTTCTGTAGATTTTGGCTTTGTGCTTAGTCAGTGTTTGATTTGGTTCCAATCAATGCCAGACAATTGGGAAGCATTGTGTGGCAAACTCTTTGGTTGGACTTTGGGGGAGGGGCAGGATGCCCACATGGTCAAGAGAGGCTCGCTGAACATATGTGGATATACCACACTCACTGGGGCAATCAGGCTGCTTGGCCCCAGTCCCTTAGTCCAAACTCTCCTGTCTTCAGGATGCAGAAACATCATAATTACACTGCCTCTATCTCACGGAAGAAAGAAAGGTGGTTTGAAAGGCAGACTGGCTTTAGCCAGAGCGACTATGTTTTCCTGAGTGGACTATTTCCCAGTTATAAAGGAGCCTAGTACACTGGTGTCTGACAAACCGTCAGGCCTGAAATGCCACTTTGAATTCTTAGATTCCGTTTTATCCAGATTGCCTGCTGCCCAGGCTGTGACTAAAGGCTTTCTGTGTAGCCTTCAGGAAGTCTGTACATTTGGAATCTGTATTTATTTATTTTTTTGTCTCCCTGACTTTTCAATTAATACATTTTTTAATAGATAAAACAGATCATACTGTGACTTTTAAAATGTCAACAAGCTTGTAAACAGAAATGTAATAAAATGGCTAATAGGAGATTCAATAGTTAATGGAGGGCCTGAAGTGTGAGCAAATACAGTAGCTGTATATTGGAAACTGTGCAAGTGAAGATGGCTTTAGTATTGCAAACTGAGGAAGAAAATTGTTTTTAATTAGCACCTTCATAAGAACTGCTGATTAATACTGTTTTGTTTGGTGAAAAGCTTTCAGCTGAGTAATTTGTGCAGCCATTACAACAGTTTTGTTAGAGCGGGACTCCTGTTGTTAAACACAAACAGCAGATGATAATGGTGGAAGATGAGTTTGTCATGTAACAATTTACCTTATTGAAAAAGCTTTATATAAAACCCAATACTGTAGGTACCGGCAGAAATCACATATTTTAAATCCTTCCAAAATTGCAGTGTGCCATGCTTGTAGTTCTTTTTTTTCCCCTAGAGCCTAGAAGCAGATTTTATATCATTTATAAAATTATATACACAATTTAAAGGTAGCATGGACAGGCCACTTTCTCAACAGCAGCTTACAGAGGAGCAGTAAAGTGGACGTGTATTTAAACACTCTCTAACTATACAAAGCAGGGAGACAAATGGAAGCCTAATTAAATAATGTTACTCACATGGAAATTTGCATTGGGCTTGGATGCAGGGAAATAAGAGCTGGTGGCTTTGCATGGGATGGGTTCATCATACATGCTATATAAAAAAAAAAAAAAAAAAAAAAAAAACAAACCACAAAACACCCTGGAGTTTAATTAACCTTTTTTCTTCTTCTTCTGTCACTGTTTTAACTGGTCAGAATAAACAGTATCCAATCAGTAGAGCTGACCAGGAAAGACCAGTTTCAGTGAACAACGACAGGAGAATGTTCACTAGCCAGCATCATACATGGGAAACTGGAAAAATAAATAAATAAATAAACAGAATGCAATAGTAAAGCATATTTGCATTAAAATATTACACGACCCAAGAACTGCAAATTATTGCAGTGGCGTAATAGAGCATGAGATTTTTTTTTTTTTAGACAGGCCTTCGGGGTAATAACCAGGGTTGAGGCTCACGACAGTGCCAAATAAGCTTTAGACAGCATAATAGTCTGCAAAGAAAGCCACAGAGCACTAATGTGGAGGAAGAGCTGTCCACCACATGCAGCAAAAATCACCAAAGGTCATTTTATGGTAGCAATTGTGACATAAAATTGGTGGTCATGCTACATGTCTAATACCGAGCACAGCTTTATAAATGATGGGCCCCTAGCGATGGCTGTCATTAAGTGCTTTCATCATAATAAACTTTAAACTGTTGGCTTTATGAATCGCCAGCTAGCTTCAGCTGTTCGTTGGATGGAGCTTGCAGTGCCTTAAGTGTGACAAGACCTATTAGGAATTGCAACCATGTTTCAAGCGTACTTGGCTTCCCCACTCCTGGGGTGATTGCTGCCTATTAAACGGCGTCTGGGAAGATTTTCCTCCAGCAATCTCTGATCAAGAGCTTTTTTGGGCTTTGACCTGCATTTCCTTCAAGACTTTTTCTGAGGAGTTTTATAAGAGCAAAACTCCAGAGGATTTATAGCCACTTCTGATTAATACCTTTCCCGTTTTTCTAGCAACTCTCCCACTGCTGCATAGAGAAAAGCTTTCATTGTTCCTGAGGCGCTTATTTGTGACCTTTTCTCTGCTTCCTGATTCCCTCTAACGTGTTCTCTCTGTGAAATCCTCGGGGTGGAACCTAGACAGTTGGTGAAGTTGTTACAGCTGGAGAGACAGAGAAGGAAAGAGGAAGGCTTTTATATTTTTTAAAGGATTGCTTGCAGAGCGGCCTGGCCCCGCCCATTTAAATACCCGTTGTGACGTCACCCGCAGCCCCCGGTACCAACCGCATCTTTAATGAGCCTTCGGTGTAAAATTGAGCGGACATAAAGATTTCATGATTCAAATTACACTTTTATTAACCTTTAGCACGGGAAGTCTTTTTGTTTCCACACAGTGGCCTACCGGCCGTCCTGCTACCATGAATAATGAATGTTTGGAGACCCACTCCTTAAAACCTAGGTATTTAAGGTACAAAGGCTAGATGCTTAACTCGGGCTCACGTAGCAAGAACTTGAGATCTCCTTGCCAGTCTCCAGCTTGAAGGCCCCGCCACCCCTCCGATCTGTGTTCTTCTGCTTACTGGGATGTTCTAACGATGGCAAAAAGCTTTCAGTGAACACCCTGTCTTAATATTCTCATTTGTCTTCCGTTTTTGCTAAGAAATGCCCTAATGAGAGCGAAGGGAATGTCTCAGGTGTGCCCATTACACAATTAAATTAGCAAACCTCGGAGGGATTGGATTAAAAGTCGGCAGGGCGCATCTGGAGACCATGGGTCCAAAAGGACAGAGGCTCTAGGCCTCCCTAGTAGCCTGGCTCCCAAACTGGTCCTCCCAGATGAAGTTGGCGGGGTCCACTCCCCCCATTTCCCTTTTGGGAGTAGGTTTCCACCGCCGCCAGAATGGAGCCATTGGTGACTGTCCAGCCCAAAGCAAACGGGAGGAGGAGCAGTGGCTTTCGGGGTACAAAGGCATGCCCGGTGCACCCCGCGAGAGGCCGAGCGTGGACAGAGCCGGGGCCGCGCAGGTGCAGGCGGCGGCGGGCGGGCCGCAGAAGGCCGGGAACAAAGGCGCCTCGGGGGCCAGCGCAGAGGTCACCTGCTGCCTCCGGGGCAGATTAAGGAGGCCTGGAGAGGGCATTGGGAGGAAATGGTGCCGAGCTTCTTTGGAAAATCAATTCGTCCCACCCTTAATAGGGCATTTCGCTCCCCCTCTTCGGGAGTGGCTGGGCAGGTGTGCTTCCAGGAATGGGGATCCCGAGGGAGGAGGTGCCGCCCCGTCCTGCGTGCGCACCCTAAGAACCTTTCTGCTCTCGGCATCGTCCCACTTTCTTTTTTCTCTGCTCCGGGCTCTTCCCGCCTCGCTCTCTGCTCAGGCCTCTTCCTTAATGAGGCTGGAAGTGGAACTTTCCCTCACTCCCTTATTTGGTGATTTTTTTTTTTTACCCCAGTGACCTGGTTGCACTTTGTCCCCGCTCCCTGACTGCCAATCTTTTCTGGATAGGGCCCCTTTCCATTCTTGAGGCTCTCCCTCCTCGCCAGCCCCGGGAGGCCCAGCCTCCCCCCGCCCCCCAACCAGATCTCCAGCAACACAGCAGCCCCCCGCGGAGCAAGGAAGAGGCCTCCTCTGAGTGAATGGCTGGTAAGGAGGTTTTTAATTTGTCTGGAGCCACAGAGAAAAGGCCTCCGGGTAGCGTCCCCCAAGCCCTCAGCAGGCTTGGCAACGCCTGTGGGTATCACTCAGAGCCCTTCTGCCTTCCTGGTGGGCGCCGTCACCTTTCGGTCCTTGGCCAGGTTATTGGTGACAACTGGACTGAGGGAGTTAGAAAATGTTGAGGCGCTGTGTGCAAAGTCACCTCTGCCTTCCAGAACAAGGACTCTGCTTCGCCAAAGTCTCTGCTTTGTTGTTCCAAACCTACCAACACGAGAAATTTAGAGGCTTGACCTGATGCTTCTGTCAGACAGGGTTAGAAAAGGCTGTTCAGGCCACCGCTGACTTGATTTGCAGCCGCCCGCTCACGGCGGCGCTCTCCTTGAGCTTAGGGGAATGTCACCAGGCTGTCTCCCACTGAGGACCGGACAAGATGGTACATTTAAAAGCTTTGCCCACCTGACCTCTGGCTCCACCTCCAGGTGCACTCGCCTTCCCTTTCTTCATGGGCTTTATTTTTAGAGCAAGCGGAGGCTGCAGCTCTGACCCAGCCTGTTTTGAGTGCATCTCTGCCTCTCCCTTCTCCAGCAGCAGACTCTGATGCCTCGGGAGGGAAATGAATCAGCTGGCACTTCCTGGGTTTTTTATTTTTATTTATTTTTTATTGTTTTGCAGGTCTTGCTTCTCTCCATGGTCCTCTTGTCTAGCCAATATGCTCTTCAGACCAGCACTCGAAGGGACGGGGTGACAGTTTTCAGGGTCTCTAACTTGCACCCCCC
>NW_026585644.1:48836027-48931651 GCF_907164565.1 Psammomys obesus
AAAAAAAAAAAACATTTAACAACAACAACAAAACCATCTGTGTGTGTTCAAAGGCCCCACATACCTTGATTCTTCGTATGTAAGAACAGCTATTGCTGACACAAACAAGTTCAGGGAGGAACGATTTGTTTTAGCTCATGGCTTCAGAGAGCTTTCAATTTGTCACCACAGAGAAGGCCTGGCAACAGGAAGCAGACAAATGATCAGAAACACAGCTAGGCTCTAACCCTCCAAGGCCAGCCCCCAGGGGCACCTCTACAACCAGGCTCAACTTCACGATTCCATAACCTCCCGGGACACCACCACCAACTCCCCACCAAATCTTTAAACACGGGATGCTGCAGGCGTCATTCTTACCTAACTATAACTTGGAGGCACAGGGTTAATCTGCAAGCCTCTGGTGATTATCAAGTCACAGCCCTGCTTCATGCATGTTTATGCTTAATGCCATTATGTAATATATATTGTCATATATGTACTACATTGATATATATCAATATATATATATATACTTGTGAACATTGGATACACCCACCTTTATCTGATGCATAGTTTTCTATCCTGCCCTCTGTTTCTGGGTCTTGCTGTTATTTCCTCTCTGAATGTCTGTTTCAACTCTTCCTCCTCACACTCTTTATAGAACATACTCTATCCTTGTTACCTTCGTTCGTCAGGATTATCTATGTATTGTCTGAGCCTGGCTCCATCATTACCTGCTCCGAGAAGCTTCTACTGGAAATCCTGGGAGATCTCATCCCTGTCTTATAAGCTCTTTCTGCATTAGTGCTAGGACCTTTAGCATACTGGGGATGAGAGTCTTCCTGCGTGCTCTGCCCCTCAAACAATGAGAGCCTTTGGGAGAAAGAGAGTATTATTGTTATTAATGCTTGTAACCGAAGAGGCTGGTTTGAATGAGAATGATCCCGAGAGCTACATATGTTTGGTTACTTGGTCCTCAGCTGGTGGAACTGTTTGGAAAACGTTAGGTGGTGTGGCTTAGTTGGAGGAGGTGTGTCATTCAGGGCAGGCTTTGAGGTTTCAGAAGACTAGGACATTGTGAGTTAGCTATGCTTCCTGCTTGTGGTTTGAGGTGCAAGCTCTCTGCTGTTCTTTCCACCATGCCATTGCTCTATCATCATGAACTCTTACCTGATGGAACCATAGTGTTGATGGTTTATTTTTTGTTTGTTTGTTTGTTTGGTTGGTTGGTTGGTTTTTTTGAGACAGGATTTCTCTGTGTATCCTTGGCTGTTCTGGACTCGCTTTGTAGACCAGGCATGCCCTGAACTCACAGAGATCCACCTGCCTCTGCTCTAACCCTCCAAGGCCAGCCCACCACCACACCCCACTGTGATTTATTTTATAAATTGCCTTGATCATGTTGTTTTATCATGGTGATAGCAAAGTAGAAGTAGTGTCAGTGTATCTGGCGCTCAGTATAATGTAACTGTATACATATCCAATGCAGGAACCACGGATGAGTTAAGGACACTCAGCAATCAGCATTGCACTACATAGCAACTGCAGACTTTCATCTGACTCTCAGTAAGTTGCTCTGCCATGGATCAGACTTGCTCTTTCCAGAGGTTAGGCTCACAGGAAGGAAAACACATAAAAGAATGACAGAGGGTCTGGAAGCTTCATTCTTACAGACATGCAACCCAGGTGCCTCCCCTAAAGGAGCATCCATAGTCACTCAAAACACGGACAGCCAGGTTCTGGACCTCAGATAGTCAAGCTGAACCGAGAGGGAGACATCCCCTCGGAAGACAAAGAAGATGCCCATATGCCATGCACTTACATAAAAATGGAGAGGAATAATTTGCTCACAGTGACGACAGACCACTGTTCCCATCAGCAGTGAGAAGTCCTGAATGGCTTTTTGCCTTGTGGTTAGTGCTTGCCAGCTGGATATTTCTATGCCCTGGATGCCTTCTCTGCCCCTAGGCTTTCCTCCTCCTGCTACCCAAGACAGCCTGTTGGCTCACTAAGCCCGATGGAAGCACATTGGCCCAGGGCCTAGTGAGGCCTTGAGTGTTGATGCCTCGCAGCAGCAACCCAAGGTTTACTCCAGCTCCTACATAAGCTGATCTGCACGCTCCTGAAGCCCACCTACTCTGAGGCCTCAGGCTCTCCTCCCAACATGGTTCCGTCTGGACAAATGCAGTTCCTTTTTATGTGGTCCTGGGTCACTTTCACTTTCTCACTGAGTCTCCAACAGCCTCTGAGAACTATTTGGAAGGCCTCCTAGGCTGTTGCTCCCTTCTTTGATTCCAGGCCAGTATCTCCCTTTGCTCTCTGTCCTCCCCAAATCTTCAGCCTTACTCGTTACTCTCAGTTAGTGTTTCACTCTTTCTTAGGAAATCAGCTAATCCAGAACCGTCTTCTGGAAAGCGTCTTCTTTGTGTTGTCATTGTTTTCTTTCTCTGCTGAATCTCAGTGGCACATAAACCTGCAACAAACTTGCGTGTCTCTAAATATTATTGCTAGGCCTCATTTCCCTCAGCCACTGTGCTGTTCTTTGACATTTTAGCTAAGCTGACAGTCAGCCAGGCCCATTACCAGGAAACCTGCTCCTGGTCTAACACAAGCACCTACCCTGAGAGCTGCCCCTAATGGGCATTCATGATGGCTCAAGCCAGGAGAGCTTGAGAGCTGGGCATGTGAGCATCTAATGCATAGAGGTTATTCAGTTATGTGTAGGTCACACGTTGACAGCAGGTGCCTTGCTCCCCGATTCTGTGCAAGCCCATTTTCTAGAACATTAGGATCAGAGTAGGAATGCAATACATGCTTGGTGACTAAGAGAACAACTAAATCTAAGACAAGCTGCATTCCCACAACTTTAGCCGTGTAAGTCTAGCTCTTCTTTGAATTCCCAAAGCAATTCTCTTCCTCTCCTCTTGCCTCTGTCTCTTTCGGTTTTTTGAAACAGGGTTTATCTGTGTAGCCCTGGCTGTCTTGGAACTCCATCTGTAGGCCAGGCTAGCCTCAAACTCTGCCTGCCTCTGCCTCCAGAGTGCTGGGATTAAAGGCATGCACCACCACCACCCAGCTCTTTCTTTCTCTTTTGTCAATGTTGTCCTTGTTTGGCCCATGTTTGGGCAGCCATGGTGTTTTGACTTTTGGATGTAACTTCTGCATCTCACAATCTTTCTTCCCCCTCTTTCGAATGTTCTCTGAACCTTAGGTGCTGGAGCTGTGGTGTTGTTGTATCCATTAGGACTGGAATCCACAAATCTGCATTTTGATTAGTTATGGGTTTTTTTTTTTGAACCGGTCTCCATCTGAACAAAGGAAAGTTTCCTTGAAGAGGGGTGGGGCCTACACTTAACTGTAGCTACAAGGCAGTTGTTCTGAACCCTCCTAATGCTGTGACCCTTTAATACAGCTTTTCATCTTGTGGTGACTCCCAACTATAACATTATTTTTGTTGATGCTTCATAACTGTAATTTTGCTACTGCTATGAATCATAATGTAAATATCTGTTTTCTGATAGTGACCTTTGTGAAAAGGTCATTCAACCCCCCCCCCCCCAAAGGGGTCATGACCCACAGTTTGAGAACTACTGGTATAAGACTAAATATTTAGAATGTAGTTAGGGAATATGCTAGTTAAGGGGTGAGTGTAGGCACTGGCGACCAAACACTTCTTGCCTTGGCTGAGTCATCAACACTTAGCTGCACTTCCGTGTCTCAGCTCTCCATTGCTGTGTGACAGTTTATCCCCTGTAGCACAGCCTCAGAGTTAGTCTTAGTCTTCTCATATAAGACTGTCTGGTTCTCTAGAAGCACCCTCTACAGCATCCAAAGCGCTCAGTAGATACACACTGAACACATTAGTCAGTGAGTAGACGTGATGAGGTCCCTGACTAGAACTCTGTTCTTCATGCTTTGTGGGTCAGACAGAAGAAAGGCATGGCTCCTTACAGGATCCTATAGTATTAAAGAAAGACAGAGAGGGGAGAAGAAGAGCAAAGTCCATTTTTCCCTGATAGGAGCCCCACTCTTTCTTACCTGCCCCCAGACTCTGGAAAGACAGGTTGTAGGGCATCTAGGGAAAACTGGAAGCCAGCCCTGAAAGACATTGTCCGGTGCTTGAGGTGACAGCAGAAGATGTGGTGGGCCTGATCTTGGTGTCCCCATATCTCTCTCTCTTGCAATGTTTGGTTTGGGTAGAACAGCATATTCCCCACCAAAGAGACTCTGCCCGGTAGATTGGCCCTCTCCAGTTCTGTCCACCTCTGACACCTGCATCTGCTCTCCTCCTCCCAGTTCCCACCGAGTCACTTGGATACCAGCTTCCAGCAGCCTTTTAACCTCCCCTTTCCACACACTCCATTTTCTCTTCCCCTGGAAAGGCACCTGCAGTCCTCACAGAATCACGGAAGTCAATTTGTGCCGCTAGTGCCAGCGTTTTAGCATATTGAGTGGTCCAAATATTTAAATATCTATGATATAGGAAGCATGGAGAACATTAAAAACCATTTTCTCCCTGCTGATTGCAAGAGAGGAAATATGCGCAGCTCCTGCTCTCCTGCACGGTTGCAAAACTGCTGGCCTAATCATATTGCCTTATGTAAAGAGCCTCTCCTGCCTCCCCCAGAATGGCTTTAGGTTGCATTGACTGTAAACAAAGATGTATTGGGGGGGGGGCTGCTGTTGGATGGAGTTTATTGTTTATGTAAATCTCTCAGAATGTGACATAGCAAGATAGCTTCCTATGTTGTGCTGATCCACATTTTAGGCCAACAGCCAAAGTATTTTATCTTTTCCTTCATTATAGTGATCTTCCAATTAGCCGTGGTCTGTAATACCCTGATTTTGGTGGCAGTGGTTTGGACAGGATTGTTTGATAGTTCTGCTCGAGAGGCAAAATAAGGGGCCTTATTAGAGAAGTGCAGAGGTTGTGCAGAAACTGAGTTCTGTTGCAAAGTTTGCCGATAAGGGGGAAACCGGCCCTTAAGCGTCCATTCTGTTCTGTATATTAACACTTCTAATCTGCTCTGCTGATAAAACTGCAAGCCATTTGCCTTTGGAGGAATTAGTTCTGCCTCACTTGTGTAACCAGGCGATGGTGATTAACCTTTAAACTGTCCAATATTCCCAGCAGCCTCCTGCTCCAGATTAGAAACTATTTAGTTATGACCAACTAAATTAACAACAGTCCCCCTCTAAAGAATGAGATTCAGAAGGTGGGTGCATTTTAAGGTGGAAATGTGTTTTGAATTGGTGATCCATCCTTCTAAGGTGTTTATTCCCCTGTCCTTCGGGTCCAAGCTGCCACAATGGGAATGGAAAGCTTGGCTGGGGGTGGGGTGGGGTGGGGGGTGGAGGTGGGCGAGGCTGTGTGTGTTCAGGGAGGGAAGGTAGGTAGCAAGGGAGGACTAGTTGTCCTGGTTGGGTTTGCAGATGCAAGGGTTCATGGACACAAAGGAAACTTGTCTGGGTTTAGGTTTCCTTGCTCATTAAAAAAAGTATGAGCAAAAGGCCCTGGGTTCAATCCCCTGAAAGAAAAAAAAAAAAAAAAAAGACAACTTTAGCTTTTCTGCCAGATCCAAGACTTGCTCACAGCAGGACTAAGCAGTTATTCCTAATGGGAAGATTAAGGAATAAAGTAGCTCCCTTCTTCCCCATTTCTTCCTAGAGTTGAATGTCAGAAAACGACGCTAACTAACTTTCATGTTCCAGACCTAGGCATCTGCCCACCGCAGTGGGCCTACCGAGTGAACTGCAACCAGCTCGCAATCCCAGTTCAGCCCTCCCCTAGCTGCCCATTTCAAACGTGTCACTTATCAGCGGACGGGTACCCTCGGTGGAGAAGGCCAGGCAATTATGTAATCGTGTCATGCCTTAAATCCCCAAATTGTCGGTCCTCCCTGGATAACACATAAGATGGAGCAGCAATCCTTACCACCCCCCCCATGTCAGTAGCAACCTTTTCTGTTTTACCAGTTTCGTATCAGCTACCTCCTTAAGAACTGCTAATCTAGATACAGCCTTGGCGGGACGTCAGTCAAGCCGCGGTGCACGGTGAGGCCTTCTTCATACACCAATTTAAATCATTCATGGTCTTTTCTTTGGCATTATTCAAAAGATCATAATAATTTTCTTGTGCCCACAGCACAAAAAAATCAATTATTTCCCCACAAAGACTTGAAAGTACTTAGCGAGTGGGGCAAGAAAAGCTGAGGGTGATATCAAATTGAAATTGCACTCATTACATACAACACAATTAGTTGCCACTAGCCTGGCCGGGCTTTAATTCTGAATGGCATATCTTTATTATTACAGAAACAAGCATGCAAATGGCATTGTTCAGGATTTGCCGAAATCAATAGGATATAGTGCTGTGTGTTTGGTGGCCACTGTCACTCACGCTGCTGTGGATGCGAGATAATGTGTGTGTTTGAATTAATGAAGGGAGCAGGCAACATCATAAGTGACACCCAAATAAAAGAAATGGGTACATGATATTTGTAATTATTCTACTTGTGTTTTCGTTGTAAATACTTGTGCTTTTTGTTTTTTAATCAAAGGATTAATTGCATTTTAATAAGGCATTATGATTTGCAGAGCTTTAGTTAATTAAAACTTGTAGTATATAATTATGAAGTGATGCTGAGTCTTTCTAAAGATCACCCATATGTTTAGAATATGTATAATTTTTCTGTTAAGCAGTAGCAACCTCCTCCCTCCGCCCCCTTTTCCTTGTTTTTCCCTCACCAGCAGAAGGGCATGGACAACTATGAAATATTGGTGAGCTAACAATTCCACGTAGATTTCTTTGAATAGTAACTAGAACTCGATTCAGGAAGTTGCCCTTAAAACAACTCCGAAGCAGCACCATGGGATAACATTCCGCTGAAAACTTTCTTATTGACACTCATCTCTGGTTCATACTCTTGAGATGCAGCCCTGAAAAGGTTTGAAGAGATGCTGTGAATTTTTGACACTGGCAGTTTAGACCCGGGTGAGATCACGCCAGTGAGCTGTAGACCCTGCCTGTTTATCTGGGGCACGGACACCAACCCAGAGGAGCTGCTAAGATCCAGCCTTAAACGTTGTGATGCCTGAGATGGATTTGGAAGGGATGGGATGGGAGAGGGATGTTGAAAGTCAAGGGAGCTTGGAATTCCCCAATGTTAACACATTAGTAATTCACAATGGAATCCAGCCCAGAGACATGTAATCGTGTTTCCTGTAGGTGTGTATTATGTGAAGGCTGATGGATTAATTGCTAGATAGATGGAATAGAGCTAAGGTAAAACATGATTAAAAAGTTTTAAAATCTTAATGTAACATTTTGAAGTTTGCTTTGGGGAATTTCTTTCATTTGTGTCTCCTTCTTTTTCATTCTCTCTGGGATGGAACATTTCAGTTGTCCCCAAGGTGGGACCCACCTGCTGACAGCTTCCCATGTATGTCCTTTGTGAAGGCCTCAGGAAGGCGAGCTGGATGCAGGAGCTGGTGGCTGTACCTCATATGGCCAGTGTTATGTTTGGGTAAACTGACTACAAAGTGCTAGGCTCCCAGTACCCAGTGGGATAGCATCTGGGCACTCAGAGGCTAATGTTTTCTTTCCTCTAAACAAACAGACACTGTTAAAAAAAAAAGGCATCAAGAACACTACTTCCACTGACAAGGCCAAGCAAAGAAGGGTGAAGTTAACAGAACAAGGCTCCAATGACATATTCCTCCCCAAACCTGACTTTCCGTGATGTCTACAATAGTACCCTAAGTAGGATGGCCCAACGTTGATTCAAAACCTATTATTAGGTTTGTCATGGCTTCCTATTTTAACTCTGAAAACCTTGAGCTTGAAAAGGTAGTTCATTCAAAGCTTGCTAAAATATTTGCTCAGCCACACAATGGCGTGTGATGAAAAATAAACTCTTGTGGCTTGCCTCATCCTATCAGCCTCGGCCTGCAGCGGAGAAAGAATGAGGGAAGGTCAGTCAATTACGTGTGGTAATCACCGTAAGCATATTATCTGAGACACAGATGTCTTCTCTGACCCCACATGACATGGCTATTAACCTTGGAGCAATATAAAATTGGAGTGGGCTTGCGGGGAGGAGTGAGGTAAACCAGGCTTTCAGTCCATCCCGTGCAATAGGCTCGGGGAATGGAAAGTTCTGGATGTGAAGACTATATTTAGGAACTTGAGGAACCTGACCCTTGTTCACCCCTCCTTGATGGAGCCCTTTCTATGGGCCTCATCAAGTGAATAAGCACTTGCCATACCTGAAAACGAGACTAACCAAACGACCTGGGAGCTATCGCAGACACATCGTGATCTTACCATTCTACTCTCTGTTCACCCGAGAGGAAGTGAGAGCAGACAATCTGAGTATGAGGTAAATAAACTCCCCTCCAGTCTCGGGTATGACTGGGGAGGAAGGACAGTGGGTCACTCAGGCCATCAGGTGGACCCAACAAGGTTAGCCAGGGACACAGACTGAAAGAAGGGGTTTTTATGTATTCAATGGCACTTTGTCTCCATGGGCAGGCCTGATTCTGTGAAGAGGCTGGCACTGAGCTGGGCACAGGGTGATGTTCTACAAAGGTTGCTGAAGGATTGCTAACAGCCTCAGGATGCATACGCATTTAGGAAAATGGCTGCCCTGTGAAACAGCTAGAGCCGGGCTCTGAGGATTCAAAAATGAATACACAGGGGGTCCTGATCTCCAGGAGCTTGCCCTGTGTGAGAAAGAAGATGGGGAAAGCCTAAATAAATTTAAAGATGTGTCCTAGCTAGAGGAGCAGTCCTATGTAAAGGGTGGGTAGAAATGATGAAGGTACTGTGCTAACAAAGGGGCATAAACAATTTCCCTTGGAATGATGCATGCGCTGGTAATAACTATCATTTTGAGAACTCACTAGAGTCAGGACACTGTCCCAGGCCCTTTCTTGGATATTGTCTGAGTCTCACAACATCATTAGACTCACCAGGAGTTTAAGGTTCGCAAGATGGAGCTTGCCAGATGCCTCCTGGCTGTTTAGTAGTAATACAGAGCTTAGAATCTGGAACTAGCAAACCACTCTTTTAAAAGGAGAATGTGGGGCAGCCTTACCAGGCCAGAGGAAGACAATGCAGCCAGTCCTGATGAGACCTGTTAGGCTAGAGTCAGATGGAAGGGAAGGAGGACCTTCTCTATCAGTGGACTGGGGAAGGGGCATGGGAGGAGAAGAGGGAGGGAGGGCAGGGCTGGGAAGAGCTCAAGGAGGGGGCTACAGCTGGGATACAAAGTGAATAAACTGTAATAAATAAAAAAAAATTTAAAAAGGAGAATGTTTTAGCTTGCACAGGAGGAACAGCATCTGGGGTACAGAAGCATGGTACACCCCAGAAATGTAGGGGCAGTGGAAGTCAGAGTCATGAAGGACATGCATGAGGGACAAGTGTGACACAGAGGTGGACAGACCTCTCAGTTTTTTGCCATGGAGGATGGCATGATTAGATATGTCTCTGAAGGGCTCCTTTCAGTGTCGCTGGAGAGATGAGTCGAGGAACTGATGATCTGAAACCAGAGCCAGATAAAGAGATTTGCTCCAAGGTTGGGTATAGATGGTGATGAAAGACAGGGGTGGAGAGGATATCCAGGCTCCAGGAGGTTTGCACAAGAGGCGGGCAGCTCAGGGCTATGATGGCAAAAGGTCTGGGCGACAGAGGTCCTCCACAGTCCCTCGGGTGTCTTGTGGAGGACTCTGCGTGCATCTCTCTCATCGTATAAGAAACAGAGACTCAGAAAAGTATGAGATTAAGTCACCCCAGGTAGAAGGCTCATGGCTGTGTCCAGGCGGGCTTGGAATTGAGCCTTTGAGTTCGAAGCCAGGGCTTTTGCCCGTGCCTGCTCCTCTGTGTGTGTGTGTGGGGGATGCCCCTATGCATTTGAGTGTGCATGTGAGTACACACATTTGTGTTCATATGAGCGTAGCTAAGAGGCATCAAATCGCTCCTAGGACACTTTAACTCATGTTTGCTTGCCTTCTCTGTGCTCTCCCCCACTCCCTTCCCTTTCCCCAAATTCTCTCCACTGAAAAACTCTCAGTGATGTGTGATCAGAATTCCAGTGGTAACTCACCTACATTTACACTTTTAAGCCATTAGTAGCAGGTAACTGTACCAAATGAATGACAAAAAATATTCGTATTGGGATATATTTTAGGAGGAACTTTAATCACCGTAAGCTGGCAGGTGTTAATGACACATGCTATCGTGAATGTGCCATCACAACAGCGCATATGACTTACAAGTTAGTGTATGAAGTACTCTTCAACCCAGACACAGCAGACACAATCGGGTGTCTCTTCAGCATTCTCTCTACCAGTCTCACCTCCATAACAGAGAGGAATTTGTTTAAGGACGTCTCCTACTTTTTGTGGCTTTCTGTTTCAGTGGAAGAACGGTCTGAGCTCAGGTGCAAAGGGCAAGTCCTGAGGGGTCCAGGCTCCTCATTCTGATCCCCTTAGACTCGAGTAGGTGGCAAAGAAAATGGCCAGTGAAATGTGCGTAGCTATGCTGGTGGCCTTCCCGGAAATGTTTCCTCCCTTCCAGTGAATTCCTTCTGCGTGTCAGTTTGGGTTGTTCTAACTTGACAACGGGTAACTGACAAACACTACATATCTGTTGCTTGCAGGTTCTAGGGGTTGGGACGTTCAGAGCAGGGTGCCGCTCTTCAGGTCCTGGTCCTCATACATAGTGCTTTCGGAGCAGAGGTTCTCGACCTGTGCGACCGTTTCCAGGGGAGGGATGTCCTACAACCCTTTCACAAGGGTCGCCTAAGACCATCTGAAAACACAGATATTTACAGTACAATTCCTAACGGTAGCGAAATTACTATTATGAAGTAGCAAGGAAAATTGTTGGGGGTCACCACAACACGAGGAACTGTACTGAAGGATTGCAGTATTAGGAAGGCTGAGAACCACTGATCAATAAGTTAAACGGAAGGAAGGCAATGGGAGCTCCTCCAAGAAGTATGTCAGTCCCACTCATGAAGACCCAACCTCACGAAGGCCCACCTAATCACCCACCTAAGATCTAACACCATCATCTTGGACATTAAGTTACACCATATCAATTGGAGAGTGGAGATGTAAGAGTCACATGGTGCTCTTTCTCTGTAATATGATGTGCTGGAATGTGATGTCTCTAACTGCAGCAATCACCCTGTGAGCATGAGCTGAGCAGAGTACATCATCAGCAAGGGCCCAAGAGAGAGGTGGAGTGACTTGGGCTATCAGTGATGTAGGAACTGAATGCCAGCTGTGGTTTCCTCTGAATCTTATGTGCTATGCTATTGTCTTCCACTTCCTCAGCCATTTTTTTTTTTTTGGTTTGTTTTTTTAGTTGTGGTAAAATGCATATAAAATGAGGTTTGCCATTTAACAATTCTAACATTTACATAGCATTCAGTACATTCATATGGGTGTCCAGCCATTACCACCATCCCTCGTCAGCAGTTTAATACTTCTCAATGAAAAGCAGCTCCTCAGCTTTCCTCCCCCAGCCCTTAGCAATCATTATGATATTTTTTAAAGTTTTATTTTCTTTTATTTGTATTTATGTTTTGCCTGCACTCCTGGTACCTGAAGAAGCCAGAAGAGGGTGTCAGGACTGCTGGAACTGGAGTTACAGATAAGTATAAGCCACTATATGGGTGCTGGGAACCAAACCTTGATCCTCTGCAAGAGTGGTCAGTGCTTTTAACTTCTGCCCCATCTCTCCAGGCTCCATTCTGATTATGGATTTGACTATTCTCCAAACCTCATAAATAAAGAATTATACAAAACTTGTCCTTTGTGAATTGCCTCATTTTATTTAGCATGGTATCTTTTTTAAAGAGAGAGATTTAGCCAGGTGGTGGTGGAGCTCACCTTTGACCTCTGACCTTTGTCCTGAGGCAGAGGCAGGCAGATCTCTGTGTTCAAGGCCAGCCTGGTCTACAGAATGAGTTCCAGGATAGCCAGAGCTACACAGAGGACCCCATCTTGAAAAAAGAGAGGGAGAGAGAGGAGGAGGAAAGAGAAGCAGTAGGAGAGGAGAGAGAAAGAAAGATTTATTGCTGGGCAGTGGTGAAGCACACCTTTAATCCCAGCATGTGGGAGGCAGAGGCAGGTGGATCTTTGAGTTTGGGCCAGCCTGGTCTACAGAGTGAGTTCCAGCACAGCCAGGGTTACACAAAGAAACCCTGTCTTGAAAAACCAAACCAAAAAGGGAGAGATTTCTTCCTCTATTTATTGTGCATTCATGTGTGTGCCTATATGAGCCTCTGTGCCCCACATGCTTGCAGATGCCCAAGGTGGTCAGAGGACCCCAGATGCCCTGCAACTGAAGTTGTAGGCAACTGTGCGCCACCTGGTGTGGGGTGCTGGAAACTGAACTCGGGCCCTCTGCAAAAGCAGTGAGCACCCTCAACTCCTGAGCCACCTCTCTAGGCCTTAGCATGCTGTCTTCCAGGTTCACTCATGCTATGTGTCTAAGACATTCTGACATGTGCAGCTGAAGGTATCCCAAGTCCTTGACTGCCAGGTGTAATTAAAGGTCAAGAGGTCAAGCCTAGTACACAATGCACTGGCTCTACCACTTAGGATCTGGGTGAGCAGAAATCGACTGGTTTCTTCTGTTTGCCTCAGTGTTTCTAACTATAAAGGATCAATGCATTGGGTGACTGGAGATCAAAGGTAGTTACTGCAGAGAAACATACGCAAAATCACTTCAGAGTGTACCCGACATTAATTCTTTTTATCATAACTGTTATTGTTATAATTATCCATATAGGAAGGAGTTTTTATGCCTTTCCCAGAAAGCTACATGTGATTTTTTTTTCTACCATCATCAGCCATTATAGGAGCTTTTGAATGGTTCCCCAGCACCCCATTGCTGCTCTCTCAGATTGAAGTCTCTGAGCCCTCTCAAACTTTCTCCTACTTGACTTCTGCTTTTGTCTGAAAGACATTTCAGCTTTCCTTCAACTTCAGAAGGAGCAGCTCCTTAAGGTTCCAGGACTCCAAGACTCGTGCGCAGGTAAGGCTGTGAGCCCGAAGCCCAGGTAGGCAGACAGCCCAGTCCTCTGTGTACCACACCAAGGGGAAGGACTTGAGGCACTGTGTATAACCACCATAAAAGGCATACCACAAGCCTGGATCCAACTTCCCCGTGGAAATCTGAGGTGAGGTGCAGCTAGGACCTGAAGGTGAACTGAAAAAGAGACCAGCGGGCATAGATGGCTCAAGAGGCCAGGGTGAAGGCTCAGACCCATTTGCTTTGCTCCTCGACCTCACTCCTCCCCCTGCAGCTGTTCCAGAAGGAAGTCCAGTAGATACTGCTCTGAGCCCACTGCTCATAGCAGGGTGAATTTGGGTAAGACTGAGAAAGGAAAGCAGAATAAAGTTTCTTGAAAAGGTGGAAGGTGGAAACCAGAGACAACTAGAAAGATGTGGGATGTATGTGTGTGTGTGTGTGTGTGTGTGTGTGTGTGTGTGTGTGTAGAATGTGACTGAATTTCTACATTTTCATCAAGAGATTAAGAGAAATACCTGCCCTTCTTATGTCATCAAGATTTTTGTCAAGAACAAATGAAAAACTACATTAGAAACTGCTTTGGAAAGCACTGTGGCTCATACCTGCAATTCCAGGACTCAAAACACTGAGGCAGGAGGATCACCATGAATTCCAGGTTAGCCTGGGCTACAATGTGGGCCCCTGTCTCAAAAAAGCAAAGCAAAACAAGCATAACCTGCGTGGGCAAGACGTGTCTACGATGCAGGACCTGGCTAGCCTGCCTCTTCAAGGCAGTGTTTGGACCCACCTCTCAGCACATGGAAAGGTAGCCCTGGGTGTGAAGACACTGCTCCGGATGTGCCACAGTTAGCTGACAATGGCGGCAAGCACAGGGGGGCCTCTGTGGGAAGCGGTTCTGCAGCGTCTGCTTCACAGAAATGCGCCCATCTGCAGGGTCGGGACTGGAGTGTGGGCTGGACAGAAGTCCTCAGATACCCTGGCTGGACGGAAGGGAAAACAGACCCGGGTTTTATTTGTGGGAGGGGGAACTGAGTGTGCCACGAGACACAGGGTAGCTGCCTGATAAACTGAATATTTGGTGGAGGGACAAGGGGGAGATAAAAGATTAAAAATGTAATAGAAGATTTGCTTACAGTTCTCGGAACGGTAATTAAATTTATTTATAGTTATGGAAACTTTGGGGAAGGGTGGAAAAGCAATTTAAATGCAGACTTTTCACAGGGTAACTGCAAATGGCTTGCTTTAACAGCGCCACGGAAGGTTAACAGACAGGCAGGGAGGTCGGACCGAAGTGCATATGATAAGTGACAAGTGTTAGCATGGCAAATCATGTATTTAAAATTACTCCGAGCTTTATCAAATGCTTCCTCTTGAAAATAAGCTATCCTGGAAGGAAAGGTTAACAGAGGAAAGAGTATTACTTGAGTGTTCCCGTGATGGGAAGCGGAAGGAGGGGGAGCTGTGTAATGTAGGAGAAGAAGGGGCAATAAACACAAATAAGTGGTGATCTTATTAACGGTGAAGAAACAAAACACATCCCAAACTTCCTCTGTGCTGTGAGAAGAGGCAAGTCTATCCATGTCCCTTCAGCTCTTACTCTTCTCTGTCATTGTGAGCCAAGCCAAGCCCAGTCAACCCCCAGCACGGAAAGGGGGAAGAAAGAGTGGCAGCTGGGGCTTCCTTCCAGAGCTGTAGCTGTCCACACCAGTTGTGCTCAGTAAGAGGACTGGGTAGAATTCTCCATCTACTTCCTCACCAACTGTCTTGATTTTCTTCTGATGCTATGACAGAAGGCGAATGACCAGCAATAGTTCACTTAGCTCATAGTTCTGAAGGCTGGACCATCCAAGGTGGAGGTGCTGCAGCTGATGAATGGCTTCTTGTGTGTAATGATGGGATGAAATATGCCACAGGAAAAGAAGACACTCAGGGCAGAAAGCTTGTTAAACTCATTCCTGTAATAACTCACCCACTCCCAAGATAACAGCATCAATCCACCCCACTATACTAGCACAAGAGCAATTAAATTTCAACGTGTTTTGGAGGCGATGTATAAGTCATGCCTCTGGTCTCCATCTTTCACAGGATCCCCTAAGACCCCGACTGAGGAAAGGGGAAAAATGGAGAGCTGAACAAAACAGGAACATTGCTACAAGCCAGCCTAGCCAAGAATGGAAACCATGGATTCTTAAGTAAGGTCATGGACTCACCACTATCCTTTCCCCACAGTCTCTGTGTTGTCTATATTATTGAATCAAAACCTTAAGTGACTAGATAGAACGGCAGAGATTGTTTCATTAAAGTCAAGCAAATCACAATTGAGCGTTTAAATTCACTAATAATATTGCCTGCGAGAGCTACTCCATACAAGAGGGCAAGAAATAAATGAACAGCATTACAACATTACATGATTTTTTTTTTCCTCACTGGGGTGAGTAAATAAAAGAGAACCAATCGAGAAGCTGCTACGTCAGTGGGAGCATAGGTGAGTATAAAATAACATAAAAAAATCGCCTGTGTAGTTCAGGGGTAGAATGCTTTTCAAGCATCTACAAGGTCCTGGGTTTAATCCCCAGGTGGGTAAAAGAAAAAAAAAAATCTGTGGTGGTTTCAACGGGTATGGCCTCTCCATAGATTCACGTATTTGAATGCTTGGCCATAGGGAGTGGCACTTAGGAGGTGTGGCTTTATCGGAGGAGGTGTGTCACTGCGGAGGTGGGGCCTCGAGGTCTTAAGTGCTCAAGCTATGACTTCTCCTCCTTGCTGATCAAGATGTAGAACTCTCAGCTCCTTCTCCAGCAGCATGTTTTTCTGGGTGCTGCCATGCTTTTTGCATGATAATAATGGACTAAATCTCTAAACTATATATAATCTGGCCCCAATTAAATGTTTTCCTTTATAAGAGTTGCTGTGGTCATGGTGTCTCTTCACAGCAATAAAAGCCTAACTAAGACAATCTCAATAAACTATCTATAAAACAACAACAACAACACACACACATACAGAGAGACAGACAGACACACACACACACAGAGAAAGAGAATGCACCATATTCTTCATATTCTTTTTTTACCCAGTGGGACTCAGATCCAGAGCTTTGGGCATGCTAGGCCATCACTGCAACTGAGCTGCATCCCAAACCCAAAGAAAGAATACTTTTATAAGGAAAAATTTGATATACAAAAAGATGTTAATATTTTTTAAAAATAATATGTGCATTCCAATAAAGTCATTTTGGCAGAGGGAACAGTATGGGATGCCTGGCCTCAGTTCTCACATGGAAAAGTAAACAAGAGCAGCCAGTGAGAGTCTGTGCTCCTATGCAGCCTGACAAGGCCAGCTCATCCCCCTCATCAAGGAAGCTTCTTTTTGCAGCATAAGGATTCTGTTAGAGAAAGCAGCGACTGGACAAAAGGCAGAGAATGGCTGACCATGGTGTGCCCAGCCCCAAGTGCCACATCTAGAACACAGCTCCTACACACCATGCTCAGAGAACACCAGAAGAGGAGGCAGAAAGAGCGTGAGAGCCATAGCACAGGAAGTCTGCTGTGAGAGCGTGCCTCTTAGCTATGATGGGGGAGCTACGCCCAAGAATGCCCAACAATACGGCAACCTAAACAAGACCTGAACAATGCCAACACCAGCTGACATTCCAGCGAAGCTGGAGGAAATCCCACGGGACTTCACCCTTAGATGAAGAGCTACAAGCAGTAAGTATCTGTTAACAGAGAGAGAATCAGTCTGCCTCAGGGACGAGCTGCATAACTGATTACCTAATACCAAAAAGTCTGTCCTAAAAATAGCCACATACAAGCAACACTGAATAGACTCACGAGGTTTGATTTATACACTTATTCCTGTGTGTGACAATAATTTTTTTAAAAAGAAGACACAAATTTGAGAGAGAGCAGGAGGGAGGAAGAAAATTGGAGGGTAAGAGAGAGGAGAGGGAGGGAGAATTTTTTAAATAGCCAGAAAAATAATAAAAATGATGGCAAAATAGACCAACCAAATATTAAATGACATTATAAAGCCACAGAAATAAAGTGCTGGGACATGAATATATGTGCTTGCACAAGTATGTACATGGATAATTCTGGAATCATGCTTGTAATAACAAAAACAGAAGACTACCCAAATGGTGAGCCCCATGATATCAAGTGTATACACTGATGTTTTTACATGTGGCATGCTGAAACAATCTTCAAAACCTGTTTGCTAGTGAAAAACGCCAAGTGTCCTACATCAATGACACAGGTAACATACCACATGGTTTCATTAGCACAATGCTCCAAATCACGCTAAAGTAAACTTCGTGGCTTGGGGTTACGTCTAGAGGAGAGAAAACTGAAGAGAAAAGCAAGAAGCTAAAAATCACAAAAATTGCCCTTCTGCAAGGTTATGGGAAGTAGATGATGAGTCAGAAGCAAACGTGATTTTTGGGGTGCCGGCAGTGTCTGGTGGTGCTATTTAGATCCCTCTGCATCGGAGTATAGCTATTGACTGGGTTGGGTAAGTTTGCATCACTGTGACAAAATACCTGAACAAACAGCATAAAAGAGGAAGGGTTTGTTCTGGCTTTCAGTTTAGGGAGGCTCTAGTCCTCTGTGTTGGGGAAGGCACAGCGTTGCAGGGATGGCTCAGCCTGTGGCTACAGGAGCTTGTGGATGCTTCAATGAAGGGGCGGGACACAGAGCGCTCAGGCCTGGGCCAGAAGTCCATGTATCCTTTCAAAGTTCTACCCCTAGTGACTACTTACCAGGCCCTACCGCCTTCGAAATAGTGCTGTAAGCTGGGAACCAAGCATCCAAAACATGAGCTCGTGGGAGGCCACTTCAGGTTTCAGCTCTGACATTAACCTCTGCATATATATATATATATATATATATATATATATATATATTGTATTTTGTATGTCTGTGTTATTTTCTTTGATAATTATTTTACAAAAGGCAGGCACGCCTCCATGTCTATAGGATGACAGTGTTCGACCGGAAATCGAAATACACATCAATGACCGTGAATGCTTGGCAAGAGCTCACAACAGATTGGCACAGACTAGATGCGGTGCTTGCTGCTGGGGACCTGGGATGCTTGGAAACAGAGATCCCCGTACAGAAGGTAGGAAGGCGTGCTTTACCCATTAGTGTTGTTTATTAGGCATTTATTACCTTACAATGAATAAGCTAAAATGATGTTCATAATAAAGGGAAGGTTACATCTTTTATGTGGACGGTTATACAAAGGACACAAAGTATAATGCACCCGAGTCAACGGAAATAGCTAAGAGCAATTATTCTAAAGGCTGGGGCATTGCTGGGAACAGCGTCCACACTACAGTGGTTAGCAGAATGTGGTTATTTACAGTATATTGAATGGTGCAGAGAACTATTGCCCTGAGAAAGACACCAAGTTGGGCTCTGAATCAGTTCCCAAAGCAGCCAAAGTGACTTCTGCCTCTTATATTGATTCGGAGCCATTCTCAGGAGTCTGATTATGGTCAGTACTGAAAAATGGAAGTTGAGTACCACAGGCAAGGTCCTAGACCCTGGGTCTCTGCTATTCTTGCCACAGAAACCACAACCACAGTCTTTCACAACTGTGCTAATTTGCAACCACACTCAAGACATGGTCTCAGTCTCACTTGCACATTTCAGATTTCACACAAGCGCAGATCATGTCTGAAAACCTGGATGCAAGTGAGTCTGAAAATGCATCAAATGCATGCAAGTCAGCACAACCACTGCACACAAAATTGTCATCCTGTTTAACAGACTTGAAATTGCACTTACCCTAGGATAGAAAAATTCTGCTTTAGAGTAACTATTCAGAGGAACCTCTCTCATATCATCTACAAAAACTGCCTACATGAAAGTTATTCCTAAGGCCAGCTGTCGTAGTGCACACCCATCATCCCCACACTCAGGAGGCAGAGGCAGGAGGATCATCACAAGTCGGGGGGAGCCTAGTTTATATGGTGATTTATCTGTAGGCCTTCCAGGGCTACATGGTGAGACCCTCTTTCGAAAACCAAGTCAAACCAAATCAAAGAAGGAAAAGGCAAAGGAGGAAGAGAAAAGAAAGGAAATGCATTTGACAATAAAAAGCTGAAAACAGTCTTTAGTATAATAGACCACAACGTTTTCATTCAATTGACACACTACAACCATTAACATTATGCAAGACAGCCACTGGTGAGAAAATAAATACATCTCAGCTTAGCAACACTGAAAACAATGCTGTCCACTAAACCACCTAGTTTTCACATAAAAATGGTAAAAGACAAACTAATGCTATATATTTGTTGGGGGGCATGGGTGTCACATGGAAATGACAAATGGTGTACTCAGAGCAGTGGGTGTAGTTGGAGGGGAAAGGAAGGGGATTAGAAAGAGGCACGCACAGTTTTCAACCGTTCTTTGTGTTTATTACATGTAAACAAAACCTGAAGCAACCACAATCAAATGTCAATATCCCATGAAGCTAAACGAGGGTCTTGATGGCTGTGTTATCATTTTATAGAGTGCTCATGTGCTTTAAAATTTTCACTATATAAAGACTTCAATTTGTGAATAACTATTAAAATGGGCAATTTATAAAACATCAGGGACAACAAAAGAAGTCAGAACATAGAAAAAGAAGAAGGAGCAGGAGCGGAAGAAGAAGAGAAGATGAAGACGAAAAAAAGAAAAAGAAGATGAAGACAAAGAAGAAGGAGGAAGAGGTGGAGGAGGAGGAGGAGGAGGAGACATCAGTCTTAACAGTAGCCAGGAGAGAAGCAAAGAGGAGACTTAAAGAGATAAAGTGGCTAAGTATTATTTTCATGGCTGATTGAATTTACTCCCGAAAGTTTAGTAGAGCCATTCTGTTTTTGTCTGTTTCGAAATATCTTTATAACTTAATTGACAGTATCATCATGCCTCATTTGTGATATGGATGTTCTGCCATTGTTTCATTTTTGAAGGTGCTGCATTTTCAATAAATTTATAAATTACTCAAAAAAAAAAAAAAAAGAAAGAAACTTAAGAAGACTGTTATAAAATAACATCCATGTCTGTGGTCATCATAGTGCTCAGCTCAGCTAGGAAAAGAGTTATCATGTTATTCATTTTTTTCAGATGGGATCTCTCTTTGGCCTTGAGCATGCTGCATAGGCTGGGCTGGGTGACCAGCATGCCCAGGAATCTGCCTGTCTTCACCTTTCTAGCCCCTGTAATTCCAATGTGGTCACATGAAACTTTGCCCTATGCTTTATGCTTACTGGGGGCTTGGCTGGTAGAGCAGTCTCCTAAGTCTCACGTTAAATTTTAAAATATTTTGTGATGTATTTGGGTGTTTTGGGGGCCTCTATGTCTGTAAACCATGAGAGTGCCTGGTCCTCCCACGAGGCCAGAGGAGGGCGTCAGTTATGGTTACACTGTAGTTCCAGGCGGAACTACACCACGAGGGAGCTGGGCACAGAACCTGAGTGTTCTGGAAGAGCCACCAGTGCTCTTGTTCACCGAGTCTCCTCTCAATGAGTTCCACATTAGATTTCTAAAATAGCAATATGTGCCTCGAAGTACAACCCAAGCCAAAATTATAGGTGTGTTGAAATCAAATTGATGTTTAAAAGCACAAAGGGCAAATATCAGTCAAAATAAGTGGATTGGACAGATCATGAGTTCAGTTAGGAAGCATAAACGGCAAGTGTGGTTGCACAATGGAAAAATAATTCACAAGTGATGCACAGGCCGAGGCTCCTTCATCTACTTCAGATTTCAGGTTGGTTTTGTTTTTCAGATAAAAAAAAAAATGTTTGCTCATGTCTTCCGAAACATATTAATAAAACCCGAGTCTAAAATGAAATTTATTTATACTTTGTATGCACCTTGTGTACATGAATGGGGTGTAATTTGTACACGTTTTTCAGTGTGCTTATTTATTGACTATGACCTATCACAGGACATGGGGTGTTAATTTTTTCACCGTGGCATCATGTTGGCATTTTAAACATTTCACAGAGTCTTTTCTTGGGCAACATCAGAATCTAAATTTAGAGATTTGAGACATTCAGCTTGTAAACATATCATAGAGGGTATGCATCTAATAAAATGGTTTCAAATATATATATATAACAGTTATTTTAAAAAGCCATAATTTGGGAGTTTTTAGTAAACTATCACATTGAAAGATTAAAAAGAAAATGGGAGAGGCAACAAATTGTACTTGGTGGTAAAAGGGACATAACTACAGATACAACAGCAAACTTAAAATCATATATATTCTTAAAATCATAAAATAATTTCTACTCATTTTTATGCCATTAAATTAAAAATATAAATGGGAAGTCATCAAAACTGACTCAAGAAAAATTGAACATTTTAAGGGATCTGTAATCATTAATACATAAATAAAATCAAAGTCAACATGACTACCATCCAATGAAACGGTTTTAGAGGACAGAAAATTAGAGAACGCTAACTAACTTACTATACAAAGTTAGTTTCACCCTGGTGCTGAATAAACCTAGAGCGAATTTAGGAGGAAAATAGAAAATCAAATATGTTGCTTGCGAACATAGAAGAGAAGTAAAATACTAAATCAAGTTAAATTCAGAATTGTTTAAAATCAGTACTATGCCCATCAGAAGAATTCATCTCAGACATCCCTCACTGACAGTTGCTGTATCTATGTAGTGTAGATCATACTTGATAAAGTTTTCTTTAGTAAGTAAAATAAAATGCCTAATTAAAAATAAAAAGGACCTCTCCTAATCTAATAAATGATACAGTCTAAAAATCTATAATACCTGGAGGGAGAAAAGGAAAAGAGAAATGATGTAACTATAATCTCAAAAATAAAAGAAAAAATCTGCAGTACTATATTTCTATTTATGTATTTATTTTTATTTTACACAGGTGCTCGCCTTTGTGTAGCCTGTGGGCACTAGGTGTGTGTAGTGTCCAAAACAGAGTCAGAGTCCCCTGAAACTGCTGTTACAGACGTTACAAGCCTCCTCGTGAGCTGAGACTCAAACCTAGGCCTTCTGGGAAAGCAGCCATCTCTTCAGCCCCTTAAAAAGTGTGTGTGTGTGTGTGTGTGTGTGTGTGTGTGTGTGTGTGTGTGTGAGAGAGAGAGAGAGAGCACACACATGCATGGGTATGGAGGTCACGGGACACCCTCAGTCCTTGGTCCTCACCCTCCGCATTGCTTGAGGCAGGACCCTTTCCTGTTTGCTGTTGTGTGTGCCAACCTGGTTGGCCTGGAAGCTTCCAGGATTTCTCCTGTCTCTGCCTCCTGTCGTGCCGTAGGAATACTCGGATTAGGAGTGTGCACTACCTCATCTGACGCTATGTGGCTTCTGGGGAGCTGAACTTCAGTCCTCAGGTTTGCATCACAAGTGTTTTAATCACTAAGCTGCATCCCCTACCCCAACACTGTATTCTGCAGGACTTTTTAAAGTCAAGAGCAAGGTAGGAGGGCTAGAGTGTGTCTGGGGCGATAGCTCGCCCGTTAAGAGCGTGTGCTGCACAAACCTGTGGGCCTGTTTGCTTAAGCACCCGTATAAAAAGCTGGGCATGGTGGCACATGCCTGTAGCCTCTCTGCTATGGGGGACACGGACAGAGCACTTGGGACAGTTAGTCAGCACCCTGGCTTTGGTCCTGTGAGAGACCCTGTGTCAATGGAGTAAAGCAGAGAGTGATCAATAAAGCTGGACTCTTGGCCGCCCCCTCCTCCTCTACCTCCTCCTCTGGCCTCTACATATGTGCAAGCACTTGAATACCCGCACACACGTGTGCATACAGCACACGCGTGTGCCTACACACTCACCAAAATTAAATAAAAAGAGAAAAATAATTAAAAAAAAAAGACATAGTGATATGTATCAGTAATCCTACACTCTGGAAGATGAGGCAGGGGCATTGCAATTTCCAGTTCAGCCTAGGCTGCGCAGCAAAATCCTGTTTCCCTTTCCTCCAAAAATGTGTAAGACTTGAGTTCCCACCGCTGCTCCTCTTACACGACACTGTACTTGGCATCCTAGAGAATGCAGCAGTGTGAGCAAAGGAGTGGACAAAAGACAGACAAACACATTACTTATAAGCTATAATTGTAAGTGTCCACATAAAAGTCCAGCAGTCATCTCAAATGAAACTCGGGGCGTTTGGCAAGGCTGCTGCAATCAGCACCAACACACAAAGCAACAGTTGTTCTAGACACAGTCACATCTGTTGGTGGAGACTTTCTACTTGACATAGCTCCAAAGTTCCCATGGGATTTCTTCCAATATTTAATCTGATTCTGAGATGCATAAGTACGTCTGGGCAGAGGTGGCACACATCTTTAATCCTGACACTGGGGAGGCAGAGGCAGGGGGATCTCTGAGTCTGAGGCCAGCCTGCTCTACAGAGGGAGTTCCAGGATAGCCAGGACTACACAGAGAAACCCTGTCTCAAAAACCAAACCAAACAAACAAAAAGATTCATAAGTATGTAAGTATCTATGATAAATTTATAAAAGGAGCAAAACAAAGGTTCAGGCCTGCAGGCTCTCAGGACATGCAATGTGGGCTGCCAACACTCTCCAAACACCAGCCCGGAGGCAGCCAATTCACTAACCCGACAGATTGCCAAGGACCAATTTCCCCAAAGCCAATTTACTGAAGGATTAATTGCACAGATGACTGACTCACAGAAAACGTTTTAAGAAACATTCTTGACCTTTTAAACACTAAGCAATAATAGAGGAGAGCCAGCTCCTGCCAACCCTGACCTCTGCTTGCACATCATGGTACTTACACACATAGAAATAAATAAATAAATAATAAAGAAATAAACGAACATATTTAACTATTGAGCCATCTCTCTACACCCTAAACGAACATATTTAAAAGGAAGAGATCCAGCAATAAATATAACCAAATATATATTCAATATTTATTTCAAATCCTTCTTTTTTAAAAATATCTGCGTATGGCTGTTTGCCTGCACGTGTGTCTGTTTTGCACTTGTGTGTCTGGTGCCTAGAGACCAGAAGCTTAGGGCTGTGGCAGTGCAAACTTCCAAAACCAAAGCGCAAAGAGAATAGACTCAAAGAAGAAAACAAAAACCCTACCCAAGGCCCAGGAACTGCGGAGAAACCAGCAGTTACAGGAGAAAGAAAAGAACAAAACCGCATCTGGAGCAATAACCACTGAGAATTTCCCCAAGTTAATGCCAGACACCGAACGTAGTTCCTGGAAGCTCAGAGGAGCTAAAGCAGCATCAAGGTCCCCCAAGCCAAATGCGGCCAAAGACAGACTCGGCACCTAGGAGACCACATTCTAGCTTTCTCCTTTTTTCAGACAGGGCCTCACTGTGTAGTGTAAGGCGGCCTGGAACTTTGTAGTGTAAGCTCACTATGAAGTCTAAGCTGACCTGGCAATCCGCAGCCCCAGCCTCTTGCATGCAGCAATCGCAGAAGGCACCACCCCTGTGTTCTAATCCTAGAAAATCAAATGGATCCGAGGTTAAAGGTGCCCGCCACCAAATCTGGTGATCCCACACCCTGAACAAAGTAAATAGTGAATAAATGTAAAAAAAAAAAAAAAAGACAAACAGAAAACAAACAAAATCATGAAAAAAGCCATGGTGAGGAGCACCCATCAACAGACGGGAAGAAGATAAAAATGAAATCAACTTTTCCTCAGAAACCTCGCAAGAAGACAACAATGGGGCGGGGGGAGGAGAAGGGGTGAGTGTGGGAAGAAGAGGCAGAGAGGAGCTGGGCTAACCTAGAATTTTGTATTCTGTGCAGAAAATCTGTTGCCAGTTATATTTGTGAGTAGATCTATATGCTTCCAGTTGCTAAGGACTAGAATGTAATACAGGGTCCGGAAGCAAACCACGGGGAGATGGCACATGGCACACCTCTGTAACCTCAGAACCTGGAGGACTGAGGCAGAATAAGTTTGAGAGTGGTCTGGGCTCAGTGGCAAGTTCCAGGCTAACTTGGGATGCCTAGTGAGACCCTCTCTGAACACAACCAAGACAAAAGACAACAAACAAATCAACTCATCTTGGATGAACAGAGGTAGAACAAATGAGGACCAGCATCTTTCCAGCAGATGTAATAAAAGGCTAACAACATGCAAGTAGAGCAAAAAAAAAAAAAAATTAGAAAAGGAGGCTTCTACTCAAGTTAGAATGCAGCTCAGTGAGCTGAGTGTGGTGAACCTCTGTAATCCCTGCGCTCGGGGAAGGCAGAGGCAGGTGGATCTCTGTGAGTTCAAGGCCAGCCTGGTCTACAAAGGGAGTCCAGAACAGCCAAAACAAAAAGAAAAAAAAAGAGAAAGCCTGTCTTGGGAAAAAAAAATATAGCTCAGTGGCAGAGCACTGGGTTTGATGATCTCCAGAGGAGCAAAATAATAATAATAATAACAGCAACAAATTATTATAATAATTTATAATAAATTTATATTATAAAATGATATATTTATATTTATAAAATTTATAAAATTGTGATTCTAAAGCAAAAATTATTTCAGAATTATTACCTAAATAAAAACTCCAAATTACAAAATTTCTAGAAGGTAACATACATGCAAATCCAGATGAGCTTGGGTAGGGCTATACTTTTAAAACATAAACATGGACATAAAAAGTGTCTACTTTTCACCATCAACATGAACTATTCTAAAAAACAAAAACAAACAAACAAACAAACAAAAACCAGCTAAAAATGAGATATTTATTGCTTGTAGTGGTTTGAGTGAGAATGGTTTCCATAGGCTCATATGTTTTTCTGCTTGGTCCCCAGTTAGTGGAAATGTTTGAGAAGGATTGGGGTGTGGCCTTGTTGGAGGGGGGTATCACTGGGGGTGGCTTCAAGGCTCACATGAAGCTCAGTCTCTCTCTCTCTCTCTCTCTCTCTCTCTCTCTCTCTGCCTGCTACCTACAGATCAGGATGTGAAGTTCTCAGCTACTGCTCCAGGACTGGGCTGGTCAGCCTTCTACTATATTCCCTACCATGATGTATGGACTCAGCCTCTGAAACCGTAAGCAAGTACCCAACTAAACGCCTTCCTTTATAAGCTGCCTTGGTCACAGTGTCTTTTTGCAGCAATGGAGCAGTAACTAAGGCATTGTCTCACTCTGAAATCCAATAGCAGGGCAGCAATTGGCAATTTTAAGGTATTTTATATATCAGTTTAATTCTATTATACACGATTTAGGTTTCTCTATACTTTCAGTCATGGGTTTTAAACAGGTTCTCTTATTTTGGCCATCCCTTGCTTTCCACTATCCCCAGCTTCACATGCAGACATAGAAGCATCCAATGGCAGAGAAAGGGCCATCTCGTTTATAGCCCCTTCTCCCACAAAGTGGAGGTCCCTTAGCCTGGTCACTCAGGAGGTGTCCACTAAAAAGTCTTTAAAGCCCAGAGAGGTACCAAGTTATGAAGGACATGGGGTCCCCAAATTGGTTTAGATCATTGACTTGGTTGGGGAACGTTGAACAACAGAACAAAACTAGGGTTCTGCACAGATGAAGGAGAAATGTCTGAGCTACAGGCATTCACGATAGCCAGGAATTAGGAAATAGGTACTTAGCACAAGAAAGCAGGTGCCTTATAACCTTTGGCAGGCTGACTGAAGCTCCAAAGATAACTTCTAGACTGTCATTATCCAGTTAATGCCATCTGAGGCACAAAAGGGGAGGAAAAAAAGCTATCAGGAGACTACCAAGGGGGTGTCAAGTTCAAGATCACTATCAGAGCTGTGATTCAGAAATCTGGGGTTTTACATCCAGGAACCACTGCAATAGTTTAAATGTCTGGACATCAGAGTGAATAGGCCATCCTTGCAAATGTCTTTTAAAAAAAGACCTCTGTATGGGTGCCTTTGTATGCTGTATATTGCTGTATGAGAATAGGCACATATCTACCACAGAGTGTGCACGGAAGCCAGCGGACAGCTCTGGGTGTTCGTTCTCGCCTTCTACCCAGTTTTGAGACAGGGTCTCTATTGTTTGCCACTATGTAGATCAGGAGTTAGCTGACCTAAAAGCACCCAAGCATGGTCCAGCTTCCTGCCTGCTCACCACAGAAGCACTGGGCTTCCAAACACACATGACTGTTGTCTGGCTTTTATATGGGTTCTGAGGATCCAAGCTGGAGTTCTCATGCCTGTCCAGGCAATCTCTGACCCTCCGAGTCACTCACCAAGCTCATGCAAGTGTCTTTCAATCCTCCTTTTTAGTAACAGCTGGCTCACCACAGTGGGATTTGATTGCCTGGAATTTTCATTGTCTAGAGACCCTGGATCTCCGTACTGGGAATGGCTGAGTGAGATTCTCAGTTGTTTCCTGTTTGATTCGTCAGATGAATGGCCGCGGTGGCCAGCGTCTCTTCTTCTGAGGGACTAGTCGGCAAATACACTGCATTCTTTCCCAGCTCCTTCTGGGTTACCAGTGTGTGCTGCCAAGCTAAACTGCCTGGCCTCTTTTGCAGCTAGCACCGGGGAAAATTAAGTGCTATCAATTATATGCAATCAGGGCGAGAGGATAGTGTGGCAGAATCTGTCTTCCGAGCTAGTTTTGGCTCTTTCCTCCTGGCAAGGAAGGTTGTAGGGATGTCCTGGCCACATCTTCCTCATGCATCTGCTGTGCATGAGGAAGGGGTGTAGGGAATACTGGAAAATATTTGCACAGGTGTTAGCAACTGCACTACTTCTATTTCTCAGGCGTTTACGAGCATGGCAGGCATTTCCAGTGACAAGGGGCTAAAACATATTGCCCATCTTCAACCATCTAATATAAGAGTTTAAAAACTCCCAGCATGCACCTCAGCAGCAGCAGTGAAGGTAGAAGCAGGAAGTCAGAATTTCAAGTTCATCCTTGGTTACATAGAAGTTCAAGGTCAGCTAGGGATACAGGAGACTGTGGGGCGGGAGAAAAAGGGAGAGAAAAGGAGGGAGGACAGGAGGGGGAGAAAGGGAGAGAGAGAGGAAGAGAGGAGAGAGAACAAGCTCTTAACTGGATAGCACTTAACTGGAAGATAGGCTGGGAAGAACAATGGGGAATCCATTATGTGTCAGATACATCTTACTACATGAACGTATCAATACATGTAGTAAAATCTCTTCCTTTTTGGGATGGCATGGGCATTTGTCATACTATTCTCTGTGACTTTAGGTGGTTTTTAAGATGTTAAGGAGGGCCTGGCATGATGGCGCATACCTTTAATCCCAGCATTCAGGAGGCAAAGACAATCGGCTCTCTTGTCAGTTTGAGGGCAGCCTGGTTTACATGGAGTTCCAGGACAGCCAAGGCTAATACAGAGAGACCTTTTCTCACACACCAAATACACACACACACACACATATACACACACACTCTACACACACACACACACAAACACACACACAGCACACACACACACACACACACACCCCACATGATGTTAAGGATCAAGTGATGCAGACTATGACCTGTGAGTGAAAAGTCATTCAACTGATGAGTCTGGCACCAGCAAGGAGCTTGGCAGCTAAGATGTCCCCCAGGGGATGGTCTCCCTGGACCAAGTGAGGACTGTGTTTGAGATGGGAGCACACACATCCAGCTCACAGTCAAATTCTGTCTCTGTTCTCTGCTCTGCTCATCTGAATCTCAGGAAGCCTTCCCTGACTGTCCCAGTTCACAGTCTTCTCTCCTTTTACTGAGACATCTCAACCCAACCCCGGAGGCCACCACCCTTTAGTGTATTACTTTCTAATCTCTATTCTTCATTTTGTTAAAAAATAAAAATAAAAATAAAGCCCTTTGTTTGTCCTTTTCTTCAATGATGAGTATGGAACTTGAGCTTTCCACATGCTAGACAAATGCTCTAACACTGACCTGCATCCCCAGCCCCTGTGAGACTTAGTGCAAAGCAGTGAGGCCCAGAGCCCATGAGAAACACTACAGATGGGCCTGCATCCCAAATACCCAGGCTTAGCTGGGAAGCCTGGAAAGAGGTCTGATTCTTTACGGGGCCTTACTTTTCATGGTCCGCCATCAGCGAGGGTGCCCAGGGCCTTTCCACCACTCCCCAGACCACAAGTCCATTAATGGAAGGCAGGCTCGAGCACCGCCGGGCCAACAGCGTGCAGCTGGCAGACACGGGCCCATTTGCCACCATTCATCAGGTCCGGCTCTCAGCTCGGATGAGCCCAATCCCCGCAGAATGCATTTTCCTTTTGTGTGGTATATGTAAAGCACTGCTAATGTGAGAATCCTCGGAGAGAGCTCACACTGCCCATCTAAGTGTTTTTAAAGAATTGAGCTCTTACCTTTTAAAATTACACCGGGGTGGTATTGTTCAAATATGTAAGACTGACTACTCCAGAGAGCGGCGACAACAGGATACAATGCACTAATTTTACCCCACTTTGACTTAGAAAATATAATCGGTACTTAGAAAAATTGTAAATACTAAAGAATCAAGGGAATAGGATTATTCTAAAATAGGGCGCTAATACATCAAGCAAAATAGCTTTTGCTAGTCTTAACTGAGGGCCATTATCTATCAGAGAAGATATACCTCTGGCCTTGATAATGTAAAGAAACACAAATGACTAAAGAGCCTTGCCAATATTCCTGGGAGGGGGAGGAGAGGGCAGAATCTATACAGGGTGGGAACTTGGAGAAGCTGAGTGTTCCTACAAGGTAGACGGACAGCTTCCAGCGTACCGGAGAGCATGGCAGCCTTGTCTGCTGCCACTGCCATCATGCTCACGGAATCTCTGACCTTTTCTCTCTCAATTGCTCTATGCTTCCCCATCCTTCACGGTCACATCCGATCATGCCACGTATCTTCCCAACTGAAATACTGCATTTGAAAGAGAAAGGATGCTCACTCTTTCTTCTATGTCATCCTACCTCCCAGCCTGCAAACCCAGCTCAGCCTGGTCCACACAATAGCCTTGGAACATGGCTTTTATTTCCATCTTTGTTTCTGCCTCCAATGAAAGGATTTTGAGACCGTCTTCCAAATAGCCATGGTAGGAAGGAGCTCTGTTTCTCTGTACAGGGAGGAGTGCCAGACATTTGTTTCCGATTTGATTCCAAGACAATGAGGTAGGATATTTTCAACATAAAATATTTCAGCTAGCAAGTGTAACTGAAGAACATCTAAGATTTATGTTCAGAAGACACAAGTTTGACTACAGAAGGCATAAAAACTGGAAGAGAAATGGCCGTGCGTGGGGAGGGGCTCCCAGTCACCTTGTTAAGGACTCTGAGCAAGCAAGCAAGCAATGCTTAGTTCTGGAACCCTCACCAGATGGGCACCATGTGGTCTTGAGAGGACTCCCCACAGCCAGCAGAACCATCCTTCTGCCTCTTAACAGCAACCTAAACAACTCCAAGAACATGGCAAAGAGAGTCGGTTCTGGTGGAAGCCATTTTTGTGCTTCTCACCCCTTGTGTGATTCTTAAGAAAATGTAAAGTTACCATTGCACATGCATACATAGGCATTTGTGTATAGGTACACATATACGTACATGCTTATATTAGAGTCTTAGTTAGGTTTCTATTGCTGTGATAAAACACCACTACCAAAATCAACTTCGGGAAGAAAGGATTTATTTAACATATTTCCACCTCACAGTCTATCAAACAGTCCCCTATTTTTGATCTTTATTTCCAGCTCAGATCATTTTGTTTGTTTGGGACAGGGCGACTCTATGTAGTCATAGCTGTACTGAAACTCACTCAGTAGACCAGGCTGGCCTGGAACTCAAAGATCAGCCTGCCACTGCCTCCCAAGATCTAGAATTAAAGGTGTGCCACCATGCCAGATAGATTATTTTTTATCTATAGGTACCTGGATACAATCCTACCACAATTTTTCAACAAACAAATGCAAAATATGTATTGGCTCTTAATTGTAGAGTAGAATAATTGCTACAAATAAGAATTAATACTGGGGGGCTGGAGAGATGGCTCAGTGGTTAAGAGGACTGGCTGTTCTTCCAGAGGACTTAGGTTCAAATCCCAGCACTCACATGGCCGTCTATAACTCCAGTTCCAGGGCATCTGATACCCTCACCATACATGCAGGCAAAACACTCAATGCACATAAAAAAATAAAAATAAGTAAATCTTTAAAAAGAAAAAAAGAATTAATACTGCCTATATCCTGTATCCATAGGCCATATTCTTATCACTAATATGTTTACTATTCATACAAATAATTGTGGTGTACATCTTTAATCCCAACACCTGGGAGGCAGTAGAGTTTGATGTCAGCCTGATCTACATAATGAGTTCCAGAGTCCCTGGTCCTGGCACCAACTTCTGTCTCAGGTTTCGGTATAGCTGTGATAAAACACAACTACAAAAATCAACTTTAGGAAGAAAGGGTTAACTTGGCATATTTTCACATCATGGTCTATCATTGAAGGAAGTCGGAGCAGGACCTCAAGGACCTCAAGGACCTCAAGGAACTCAAGGCAGGAACCTAGAGACAGGAGCTAAAGAGCCGTGGAAGGATGCTGCTTACTAGCTTGCTCTTCTGTTTTATCCACTTGGCTTTACTATACATCCAGGACCACCCGCCCAGGGATGGCACTGCCCACGGTGGGCTAGACCTTCCCACACCAATCATTAGTCATGAAAATGACTCTCAGGCATGCTACAGGCCAATCTTATGGAGGCATTTTTTTTAAACCAAGATTTTCTCTTTTCAGATGATTTAGCAGTGTCAAGCTGACAAAACAACAACAACAAAAACTAACCAGCACAGTACCACTTCCAGTAAATGACGATTAATCGTATATTAAATGAATTACTCTTGAATAATTCGTTGTTGTTTTGTTCGCTTTGTTGGAGACAGGGTTTCTCTGTGTAGCCTTGGCTGTTCTGGACTCACTTTGTAGACCAGGCTGGCCTCCAACTCACAGTGATCAGACTGCCTCTGCTAGGCTTACAGGTGTGCAACACTGTGCCCAGCTTAGACAAATATTTCTAAGAAACAGTTTTAAGGTATAAAGACATTTATGGGAATTTCCGCGCAGAGAACAAACACATGTATTTTGCATTAGGTGAAGTGGAGAAAGCCCTCACTGCATGAGCGTGAAGAGCTGCGTTTGGATCCTTAGGGCCACGTACAAAGCCGGGGCTGTGGATGCACCCCTGCAGCCTTAGCTCTGTCTTACTTAGGGCTGGGTCCTGGGCTCTCACTGGCCAAGCACCAAACTGGCGAGCTCCAGGTCTAGTGAGAGACACTATCTCAAAATATAAGGTAGAGCGTGGCAGAGGAAGACACTCAAAGTCAACCTTTGATGTCTACACATGTGTAGAGGAACACACACACACTCACCCATACACACACACAATGTAATGTTTACCCTTCCGTCCATTTTTTTTTTAAATACAGAATAATATTATTTGGCTCTATCTGTTTTTTTTTTTTTTTTTTTCCTTGTCCCTGTCATTTTTAAGGCTCTTGATTATTTGCTCTGGGTGGATCCATGATCGATTGAGTCTTTCTACTCTTTGCCCTATGATAGCAAGCTTTGTAAAGTACAGTAAGTAGTTTGCTTTCTCTCATGAGTTGAACTGAGTACTTAATGGGACCTCAGAATGTATTCCCTGGGTGAACTAAAGGACAGAAATCTTCATGAAATACTTCATTCAAAGCTATGCAATGTCACGCTTTCAAACCCCATTTTTTTTTTAAACTGGGAAAGTTAATGTACCCAACCAGTTACAGTAGAAGTGCAGGATAAGAGGATCAGAGAAATGTGAGTTTTCATACATCACTCAGACAGTGAGACATCTTCTAGTTTCAAAGTCACCCTAAGAAATGCAAATGTCCTTAGCTTCAGAAAGTTTCTGCTTGTCTAGTTTTCACCTCTATGCCTGCAGCAAAGAGTTGATCACAGACCATGAGCTATTTTCTTAAGGCAAACAATTCTCAGCTAGCTACCTCCACCACCATACTTCTCCTAAAACCATTAATGAGCTTGTGGTGACTGGCACCTATAATACCAACACTTGTAAGACAGAAAAAAAGATCAAGAGTTCAATGCCAGCCTCAGTCACAAAGCAAAGTCAAGGCAGGTCTGCCACATGAAACCATGGCTGAGAAAACAAAAGCAAAATGAAAATAAAACAACAACAACAAAACCATTAATAGACATTACTTCTCCCAGTTGTTTCATACTTTTGTATTCTGAGACCAGCATTAAGTTCACAGAAAGACAGAAACTGAGACCATGACTTGGAATAACTTTAGCTTTGAAGCTTTAGGTTTAAACCAGCTCAGTCACATCAATGACTGATTGGACAAATCGCTTTATTTTTCTCACAGTGTCCTTTACCAAATTTGGTTCATGGTACATGCTTCACGTGGTGTGGCTTAAAAAAGTATTCTTGAAACCACTTGGCACAGTAGATGCCAAATTGGACTTGGATGTGTTGATATCACTGCTGCTTCTGGTTCTGCTTTTGCCTGCCCACTTCACCTCCTCATGAATCCTGCTGCAAATGTAGTCAGCAATCATTTCAAGAATTTTGTTTTGAACCAATGAGTTATCTATTTTTGTCATATGTGAAAGAGCAGCTTATTTGAACTGAAATGGAGTGGCCATGGGTACTGGCTGGTTTTGTGTGAACTTGACACAGGCTAGAGTCATCAGAGAGGAAGGAGCCTCAGTTGAGGAAATGAGATCTAGTTGTAAAGCATTTTCCCATTTAGTGATGAGTAGGGGAGGGCCTGGCCCTGGTGGGTAGTGCCATCCCTGGGCTGGTGGTTCTGGGTTCTATAAGAAAGCAGGTTGAGCAAGCCATGTGAGCAAGCCAGTAAAGCAGCACCCCTCCATGGCCTCTGCTCCTGCCTCCAGGTCTGTGCCCTGCTTGAGTTCCTGTCCTGACTTCCTTTGGTGATGAACAGCAGTGTGGAAGTATAAGCCAATAAACTCTTTCCTCTCCAACTTGCTTCTTGGTCATGGTGTTTCATCACATCAATAGAAACTATAACTAAGATACCATGTTAGGGAGGCAAACAGTGAGAAGATGCTTTGAGGGCTGCTTAGAAGAATCCAAACTTGATCACATAGACTAGGATTTGAGGTGGTGTGTAGATTTAAGCTATTTTCCAAAGACTACCTGGTAAACAAACTGTAAGATTAACTTGTCTGACTGGAGAACATGTTCTTGACCTGTCAGTCTCCCTGTATGTCAGAGGTGACACAAGGTCAGATATGTCTGAGTTCTCCAGAGAGTAATGGGCCTTTCCAAGCTCAATTTGGGGTAATGCACTAATGTTAAGGAGAGACTCATAATATTCATAACATACACTCATGTATCTAGCAAACTGAGTACAACATGCAGCAAGAGAAGGAGAGATGAGGGAATCTCATTTCTTTTTTGTTTTGTTTTGTTTTTTGAGACATGGTTTCTGTAGCTGGTCTTTGCTATTCTGTGGGTTCTTCTTTTCCCTATAATTTATCCCCCCAGTTTCATCCCCTATCACTAGGAGAGGAAGAAGGAGAAAGATAGAGATTCTTGAATCCAATTTCTTTTTTCTTGTTTCTTCTTTGACTACTAACAAACTGCCACCAACCCCCCTGAACAACCAACACCCACCACTCCAACACCTCTCAGGATCCTAGCATTTATATAGTCTCTGAAAAGTTCCCAGAATTTCAAGCGTCACACAATCACAGAAACTATCTGCAGCTGGCAAAACCACGCCTCTGCTAGAGCACAAGGCAAATCATCGTCAGCTGTTGCAGTCAGCAGTCTCATATCCCCACACCTGGGATAAAAACTAAAACATGTTTTTGTAACATTTCTGTGTGTTTTTAAAAAAAATTCTAGAATTCTCACTACAGATTTCTCTTTGTAGCCCTGGCTGTCCTTAAACACTCTCTGTAGATCAGGCTGTCCTCAAACTCAGAGATCCACCTGACTGCCTCACAGGTGCTGGGGTTAAAGGCTCGTGAAACCACCGTTTTCAAAATCAGCAAAAGAAAAGAGTCACATCCAGGCAGATCTGGGAAGATGACCCTTAGCTGTGCTACACAAGGCTGATTAAACATTACTGTCCACTTCTGCCATCTCTCCCCTTGACTATCACCATAGAGGACTGTGGACTGCCCTACAATTGGCTTACTGGGACTCATTTTTCCTTTTCCTTTTCTTCTTCCTTTTCCCTTCTTTCCCTTTTCATTTTATTTTGGGTTGAAGTAATGAGATATTCTGCCCTTGAAATATCTACTTTTCTAATTTTTCTAGTAGTTTTCTAGAAATTATTAATTCTTCAATCAGCAAACATGTATTCAGCAACCAATTAATAAAGAAGTAGGTACTGCTTCAACCAGGAAGTTCACCCGATTTCTCTTGAGCATGGAAATTTTTTCTTCTCTTTTTGTATCATTTTTTTTCTTCCAAAGCTATGGTAAGTAACTAAATACTAAATTCTAAATAAGTTTGATTCTAAATCTGCTGTAGGTATATCTAGTTAGGCAGAGCTAACTTCAGAGTCCTAGATAAAAGAAAATTTGAGAAATTTACTTTTTTACCTTTCTATTGTGTCCAGTTCCAAAAAGGATACATGGAATATGGAGTGAGCCAATAAAGAGTTGGGTTTTGAAACAGGCTTCAAAGTTGTGTTAAGTTTGTTTTGAGAGGAATCTTCCAGAAGAGAGAATTCCTGGCTGATGAAGAAGAAAACAGAGAGTGACAAGAATGGCTTATTTGAACTAGACTAGAAGGGCATGCTAGGATGGAATGGGGTAAGTATTAGAATGGTATTTAGAGGAATCCAAATTTTGTTATATAGGCAAGAGAGTGAAGGAAATAATTAATCTAAACAAGCATTTTGAAGAAGTAAAAGCTCTCATTCCCATCGTCATAATCAGTATGCACCTATGAAGTACTGGTATACATGCCAACTTCTCTCCAGTTAAAATCTTGTTGGTTACTATGGTAACCATTGATATAATATTACTGACTTGTTTCTGAACTTACACTGCAATCCTAAGAAACAGATTTTAAAAGATAGAAAAAGCATTTCTACTCTTGAATTCTATACCTAAGCTAAATTATTAATAAAATAGCAGTGTAAAATAATGACATCTTCATTCATACCAGAGCTCAAAAATTTTATTTCTAGTTTGTTCTTTGGGCAACTCACTTATGAGTCTGTCCCCCAACCACACAACAAGCTAGAAAATGGTTTTGGATTATTTGTTTGCTTACTTCTTAATAAACTTTGCTTGAAAAAAGTGACTTCTACCCCATCTTATATATCTTTCTAAATAAAGCTTCTTTCATGAGATGCAAAGCTCTTGGATTCTAGAAAAAGGGAATTCAATGTAAGAGAAAAGCCAACAGAATCACCAAAATCATCTTACGAGAGAGACCAAAATGATAATGATACATTGCCAAAGGAACTAGTACAAATTGAATTAGGGGAATCGGTGGCGATGCAGTAGCAGTCTCTAGGGGAAAATACAATGTATCAAATTTATAGTATTTTGAGCATATTGAGATATGATTGCAATATTTAGCAATGAGTGACAAGCTTACTGAAACTGTGAAAAGGGGTGATAATAAATCTACCAAAAACAGAGAAAAAGACTACAAGAAAGTAGTTTACTTTTTTTAGTAGCTCCAGAGTAAACAATGTGTTCATAACCATAGTCATATAAACAACAAATATTGGCCATGTGGAAAGTTATTATATATTGTGAGTGTGAGGTAAAGAAAATGTTGATGATGAGGGATGGAGCATGAATGGGTCAAGTGGTAGGGAGATAGGAAAACTAAATCCCGGCACCGTCAAAATGAGTCAGTGAGTAAAGGTAGTTGTCTCAAAGCCTAATGAATTTGATCCCTAGAACTCGAATGGTGGAAGGAGAGAACTGATTCCCATGAGCTGTCCTCTGACACTGTAATTTAGGACCTGGACAGATGGATCAGCAGTTAAGGGTATTTGCTGCTCTTAGAGCAGACCTGAGTTCAGTTTTCAGCAGCCATGGCAGGTGGTACTTAATCATCTGTAACTACAATTCCACAGGATCCAAGTCTCTGGCCTCTTCCAGCAACTGCACTCATGTGAACATACCCATTTGCAGACACCTGCCCACCTATGTATAATTAAAAATAATAAAACCAAATCTCTTTTAAATGTATTTTTTTTTTGAGACAGAGTTTCTTTGTATAGTTTTGGCTGTCCTGTACTCAATTTGTAGGCCAGGCTGGCCTTGAACTCACAGAGATCTGCCTGCCTCTGCCTCCTTAAGTGCTGGGATTACAAGCATGCACTACCGCACCCAGCTAAAAATCTAATCTTTGATGTTTTAATTAAAACAGAATTATATCACTTACCCCTTCCTTTCTTCCCACCAGCCCCTCCCAGAGATCCTCCCTTGAACCTTTCCTGTGTACTTACCTCTGTCAAATTGATAGCCTTTTTCTTTGATTATATTGTTACATACATGTTTATGCATGTATACGTATGCAAACATATACAAATACAACCTGCCGAGTCACTTTTATTGATGATGTACACATGGTTTCAAGGCTGACCACTCTACATTGGACAGCCAATAAGAAGCTCATCCCTGGGAGATATTAATTCTTCTTCTCCAGCAGGCAGAATACCAGGAAGTCTGCTGTAAAACAGTCTCTCCTAAGTAAAAGAAGTAAGAGTAAAGCTAAATCTTTAGCAGGGAGTTATTAGGCACTGTGTAAAACGGGGAAAAATCTAGAAATAACATGTAGATATATGAGAAGGAACAACAGAATCCTCTGGAGAATGTGAAAAGGAAGTTGAGAGCAGGCCTCATAGAACTGTGTTTCAACTCTGTACTCGTGTGCCTAACAACATGACGCTTTACAAAGATTTACAGCAGCGTTTCTCAACCTGTGGGTCAGGAGGCTTTTGGCAAACCTTTATCCCCAAGTATTTACATTATGATTCATAACAGTAACAAAACTACAGTTATGAAGTAGCAACGAAAATAAGTTTATGGTTGGGGGTCACCACCACATGAGGAACTGTATTAAAGGGTCATAGTATTAGGAAGGTTGAGAACCATTGGTTTACAGTAAATATGAAATTCCATTTTCATTGAAGATTTTTCTGTCCCCAAATCCCTGCAAATCCTAAGACATCTCTGCTCACCAACTGTCATTTACATGAACCTATAGCCTCTCACTGGCAAAGGGGCAGCTCAAATTAGAAGCTTTAGAAATCTCTTGAAAGTACACTGCCACCAATGGCTTCACTTATCATGCACAAGAAAGGGCTGAACAGATGCCATGGAGGGAGCCTATGGCACCAAGAGAGCTTTTTCTCCTGGAGAACCCTCCTGGACATGGTTATGCTCTACACAATGAAAAGACAGTTAAAGGGCACCCTAAATGTGATAGGAACAAAGATGTGATGCCATCTACAAAGCAGTGTGCGCCTCTGATTTCAAATTCCAAATTTGCCCTTCCAAACGGAGCGATTGCTCAGGGAAATCAATAAATGCACTGGTTTGGATGGGCATGCCTAAAAAGCAGTCACATTTCCAAACCTTCTCCTGGCTGTGTTCTCTGTGGCTTCCAGTGGACTTCCTGCCCTTTCCCTTTGTTGTTGTTGTTCATGAAGTAGGGAAAGCCATTTGTTCAATAGCATAAATTTAGAAGATGTTTCATTTTTCTGAGCACCCAGTTACAATTGTATTAAGTTCCCTGGGGAACAAAATTCCCTATGTGGTTTTCTGTCAGTTTTTTTTTTCTTCCTAAGTAGCAAAAAGCTCCAGTAGAATGCAAGGATATTTCCTTCTCTGAATTACTGCCACCATGAACTAGATTGAAAAAGTATATATCAGTTCATATCAACCAGTAGCATCCCCGTCTGCTGAGATGTGTCTCCTACAGCCATCAAGATAGTGTCAGGCTATTAATCATTTCTACAACAGCGAGAGCCCCAACACCAGCCAGCACCCACAAAGACTGCAACCTCAGAGCTGCAGCTGCTGAGACACTCTCAGAACACTGTGACCAAGACATGTGACAGGCGCCCTGGCTCCTGCTTACTTGGACAAAGGACTGAGACCAGGCAGCAAGTCTGAAAAGATCAAAACTAGAGATGCACAAACCTCTGGCCATTGCTGACTGTTGGAAGGGCTAGGAACGGCCATGTGGACTTGCTGCAAATACCAGCCAGTGTTCTGATGTGCAGTGGAATCTGCACCCAGACACCCTTTTGCTTAGTGATGCATCCACACCTAGTGCTGGGTGAAGCCTTAAACAGTGAAGCTCCATGGTAGAAGACTTGCTTTGTAGGTGTATGGGGAGGTGGGAGACAGAGACAAAAACAGAGAGACAGAGAGAGAAAGAGAGAGAGAGACAGACAGAGGAGGCAACTTTAGTGTTAGATGGTTGTCAAACTCTGGCTAAGTAAGTTCTCTAAGCCTGTTTGCTCATCAGAAGAAAGGGGGGGCAATAATAGTGGTCACCCCCGAAGGTCTTATGAGGATTGGATGGAACCCTGAAGCCCAGAATCTAAAAATAATTCAAGTTGTCTGGTGATGGGGAGCCAGGGGAATAATGCCCCTTTGTTTGACCTATGCTTGATACATGGCCAGAGCTCAGGGGCCAGGGTGCAGGGTGAGAGGGGTTCTTTTTGGTGCCAGCCCACAAGACAGAATCTGGAGACCAGTGAGGAGGTATTCACCAAAAGGAGCAGGTCACTTATGATCCACATCCCCTCTGCCTTTTTTCCCAATGTTTCTCTGCTGTCTAGGACCAGGGTACCTAAGGAGATTCTTTCCCATCCCAGGCATGGCTGGCAGATCCGGGCTGTTGTTGTGCAATGATCAGTTCATTTGATGGTTCACCATAGGAAGCAGCTTCTCTTCCTCAGGGCAGAATAGAACACATACACATTAGAAGATAATAAGCCAACTGTTACTCAGAGGACAGTGACGCAGCTTCAGCTGAGGGCTGTGTTGTTGGGACAGCACTCTGCTGTCAGGAGCTCCCACTTTACTCTGTCCAGCCGTCACCATGAATACAGGCTGGTAAAAGGTCCTCCATGGGTGCATGAGGCACAGAGAAGCATGCCAAGGCTGGCAGAGTTCAGCTTCAGGAAGTGACCAGCTCGAACGGCTAAACATCAGTATGAGCCATTTCTGGGGGCTCCAGGCTTGGAGAAGACGAGAGTGAAATTCCCTGCAGAAGCTACTGAGCACTAGGCTCAGCATCCAGGACTAGAAGTTTCCTGTGAGGACAAGGTGGGTGGTGTGTAAGGATGGGCCACCAGGGCCAGTCAGTGGAGGTGGAAGAGGGCACTCAGCACCTGCTGACAAGGGAAGGAGCAGAAAGGTGCTTGGAAGGTAATGCAGGACCAGCTGTGAGGTCATCACCATGAGCAGGAATCGACGGGGACGTGGTCAAGAGCTGTGGGGCAGCCAAGACATAGGAGAGGTTAGTTTATGCTTGCTGGATGTCTTAGGGTTTCTATCGCTGCAATGAAACACCCTGAGCAAAAGCAACTTGGGGAGGAGAGGGTTTATTTGGCGTATACTTTCACATTGCTGTTCATCACCAAAGGAAGTCAGGATAGGAATTCAAGCAGGGCAGGAACCTAGAGACAGGGGCTGATGCTGAGACCATGGAGGGGTGCTGCTTACTGGCTTGCTCCCCATGGCTTGCTCAGCTTGCTTTCTTATAGAACCCAGGACTACCAGCCCAGGGAGAACTGCACATACAGCAGGCTGGACTCTCCCCCTCTCAACCCTTAATTGAGAAAATACCTTACAGTTAGATCTCACGGAGGCATTTCCTCAGCAGACATTCCTTCCTCTCTGATGACGCTAACTTGCGTCAAGTTGACACAAACCAGCCAGTACAGTGGTGAAGGGTAGTGGCAAACCCAAGTATGACAATAGCTGTCTAAACCAGGTGTTTGACTGCCTCAGTCAGCTGCTGGGGAGTTTATAAGGCGCAAAGCATCTAAGGAACTAGATAGTGCCTGGCACAGAAGATCTATTGTTAGAACATATGAGCTGTTCTTGTAAGAACCAGCTGAACGTCCCTCACTTGACAATCCAGTGTCCAAAGAGGCCCCAAACCTAAAATTTTTTGAGCATAAACATGAAACTCAAAGTAGGAAATCCCACACAATTGGCCCCCTTTACCGAGCTGCAGTGGAAATACAGTACACTAAAAGATTGTTCACTACTTCTAGGCTAGACGCACAAGGAGAATAGGAAACACAAACAAATTTCATCCTGACTGTGTCCCCTCTACAAGACATCTCATTATATGTGTGCAGATATCCCAAAATAAAAAAATGATCTAAGACTATATTTCTATGGATTTTGGTTGGGAAGGGAGAATTAATGTCCCTAGAGTCTATGAGCCCAAGGAGGAGGATATATAAAAGCCAGTTAGCAGCACCCCTCCATGGCTTCTGTATTACATACACACACATGCACACACACACAATGACAGTCTCCATGTGCCTGTGGGAAGGTGAGAAGGGATGAATGTTCTATGGGCTGAAGTCCTTGGGGTGCCTCTGCAGAGCGGAAGCCCTTTCCCCAACTCCCTAAAACAAGCTTCTCTCACAGGAGCACAGAGCTTCTTGGAGGAATCAAATCTCACACAGAGAGACCTCACTCTTTCTTCTTCTTTTCTCCCCACACAAGGCTATGATGGGGTTGAAAGAGGGCTGTCCCCAGAACCTGGAAAACACAGAACATAGGCAGCCCCGGGCTTGGCAGCCTACCTCTCAGAGGCAGCTGGAGCGCCTGGGCTGCAGGCTTTTTCCCTGGGAGAGTCAGTTTCAAATATGAGGTTGATTTTATTTTCCTCCGTTGCAATTAACTGAGAAAAATATTTCAAAGCTGTATAATTAAAGGCCGGCATTTTATTAGGGTTTAAAATAGTCGCTATGAAATTTGTTCCTGCCACTGGTAATTACAACGTACATCTTAATATGCCCGTGCTTGCCAAGCCTGAGATAACAGCGCTGTGTGCACTGCTTTCGGCTCAGCAGAGAAGGTAAAATCCCTATCTTATCTCCATCTGCACACAACAACCAGCCTCTCTTCCAATTCAACCCTAATCTTCTTAGTAAATAATACTGATATTTTCCACCATAACAAAATGGAGCTGGTGCCAGATTCTCCCTGATAACACCTCTCGTTTACACACTATTCTCTGTCAAAATCGGCCTGATTTTTCTTAATCTTTTTAACTTATCAAAAAAAGGGGGGGACTTTTTACATTTGGCCATAGTAAGTTCTTTTCTAGCAAATAATAATATTATTATAAGTAAATCCCTTTGCCTACAGCTGGCTCATTGAAAAGACACTCGGCCTCCTCGTTTTCTTCATGAATGGAAGCTGTTCTGATCTTCAGTTTTCCTCCATGTTTGGAGTCTGCACGTGTTCCCAGGCAGGCCCTGAACCATCTTTGTATCTCACAGGGAAGCTGGGTGGTCCACAGGGCACGCTCTGTGCTTTCTTTCCATCATCCTGGCTGCATGGTTGCCTTCCCTATTCTCCTCTCCGTCCATCTCCAACAGGAACCTCCCAGACTTCAGACTTCCCGGTGGACCTTTCTGAGGAACAGTCTCCACAACATGGGGGTCAGTTTTTGCTCAGAGCCCCAATTTGGCAAAAACCAGAACAAACGGCCTTGTCCTGCTATTTTCCGATATGAATTGCCAAATTGTCACACAACCCTGGCGAGGGCGGGGGGTGGGGGGGACACAGAGAAATGTTTATCATATACCAAGCATTTATTGATCACTTAGTGTTAGTGTTCCAGGCTCAGCCTGAGTGGAGTTTCAGAGATGGAAAATGCAGTTATGACCACTGGGTATACAGTAGATGCTCTTGGGTTATGAAGATAACTTCTGACGTAGAAAGACTGGCGTTTAAGGAATTTAAGATGTAAGCAGTGAAAGCAAGATTGGAGCAATGAGTGGGAAGGGGGCCCCAGGAGCCTTTTGAATATTTGCATGATCAATAAGCTAACTCAGAGAGAAAGAAAAGGTGACAGACACTATCAGTAAGGTCCTTCATAGTGCCAGTGAATAATGACCAGCGCTGGAGTGGGAGCTTCCAATTTCCACTTCCAATTTCCTTGTTCACTAGAACCTTTCTGTGCCTGCCCTGTCCTGTGGCTTCCATAATATGCTTGTAGATTTGCTTTGCTTTGTGGTAGATGATGCCCACTGGTCCTGCTATGTATCCTGCGCTTCCCATTTGGTCACCTCCTGGTTACCTTCTCTCACTACAGCCTGTCTTTCCTTGAGTCGGTGCTCCCCAGCAAGACCCCAAAGAATGCAGAAGCTTTCGGATGGCACCTCGGCCTTTCTCCATCCCTCAGGCACCTGAGTACCAGGACCGCCAGCTGGTGGGATCTGTCCATGGTAACTGCTCTGGCCCGTGTGCTTCAGCCCTCTCCACACAGTCGGAGGAGAGGCATGTGAGCCTCTGCAGCACTGTGTTCCCCCTTTATCTGCCAAAGCTGCCATAGAGAAGTCTTTCAGATGGGGGGGGGAGCCACCCTCCTCCTTCTCTCATCTGACTGCATTAGAAGTCTTTTAATTCTCTGTACCCAGCTGCTTCATCACCTAGGATACGTACTGGGAACCAGGACCACACAGTCTGTGATTTAAGTTCTCATTTTCACATTTGCCAGCTGAGTGACTTCAGGCAACTTACTTGACCTCTCTGGATCTGCTTCTGTTCCCTTGTCTACAGAATAGAAATCGTAAGCCAAGTGGTGGTGGCACATGTGTTTAATCCCAGCACTCGGGAGACAAAGGCAGACAGATACCTGTGTTCTAGGCCAGCCTGGTCTACAGAGTGAGTTCCAGGGCAACTAGTGCTACACAGAGAAACCTTATCTCAAAAAAACAAAAAATAAAATAAAGTAGAAATAGTAAAACCTCCTGTGGTATGTTATGAGGTTATCTAACAACCATCTATGCTCCTGGGTCATGGTGAAGGTCTAGGAAGTGAAGCATTGGAAACTGATACTACTGCTATCACAGAGGATAGTTTTCCTGTGACTCTCGCTAGCTGAAAATCTGTGCAGTGTTATGGATGGTGTTAGGCCAGGCGAGTTCTGTTTTAAAGTTCATTCATTTGTTTATGTGTGTGCGTGCACACGTGTACCGTGGCACAAATATGGAGGTCAGAGGGCAACTTTTAGGAGTCAGTTCTCTCCTTCCACCATGTTGGTCCTGGAGACTGGACTCAGGCCATCAGGTTTTAGAACAAGTACCTGTGCTTGCTGAGCCATCTTGACAGCTCTGGGCAAGTTTGTATTACTTTTAAGATTTACTCTAGTTTTAACTATGTGTATATGTACGTGTCAGTGTGTGCAAGCCAGCGCTGTTTTAGCAGAGGCCAGAAGGTCCCCTGGAGATGAAATTATAGACAGTTGAGTGTTGCCAAGCATGGGTGCTGGGAACTGAACTCCGCTTTTCCTCGGGAACAGAGTGACTTTACCACTAAACTGTCCCACCAGCCATCTAGGCAGGTGCTTCTGGCTTCTGAGCATCGTGGTCTGGGGACAACTTTAGAAACTCTGTGAACACTGGACCCATTGGTACTTGGAGATACACACACACACGGCTCAATAAACCTGTGATCCTGTCGATGACAATACAGGCAAACTGCGCTGTGGGTGGTGTGACAGGAACTTCTTTGCAACCGTAGCAAGCCATCCAACTTGGCGGAAGCCTGTCAGCGGCAAAGCTCCTCAGGCGTTGGGACTTCTGTTCGTGTGGAACTTGAGGGCAATTGTTGATTTATAAAAACAGCTAGGTGGAGGAGCTAGGTCTTGGTGCCAGATCTCCTCTCCCCTCCCCCAAGCACTCCCCCAGCACTGTCTCAGAGATTCCCTCCCCCACACAGCTGAAGCTGACGATCAACCATCCACTCTCCAGCCACTGTCCCTGGACACGGAGGTGCACGGCCCACACGAGGCGCTGCACTAAGCTGTGAGCATGCTACATTATCTCACTTAGTTGCCCTAAGTTTGGAGGGTGCCGCTACTGTCCCATTCTACAGACGAGAAGACCCTGACTGGGGAAGGATCAGTAATTCGGCCAAGGCTGAAAGATTAGTAATTGGTAATGTGAATCCAAGACAGAGCCTCGATTTGAAAAGTCAATAAAGGGGAAATATTAAAACATATTTTAAAAAAACCCTAAAAGTAATAACATTATGTACTCTCAGCAGGACCCTATATCAGAAGCCTGTCTCCAAGAGATTGAAAGCGTGCTTGGATTAGTTTTAGAGGGAAATTTCCCCAGGTCAGTCAGGCTGGAGAGCAGTGCAGGACACACTGGAGGTTTTCTTGCTGAGCTCCGCCCAGCCTCTGCTAAGCAGTCTTTCTTGGACCAGGAGCTGTTTGATGAGCAACTCCTACCTGAGCTGGCAGAATGAAGGTGTGGAAAGGGGTAGGCTTTGGGTGTCCAGGTGAAAGGTTAGGGCAGCTGAGTAGAACGAGGTCCCACACAGGGACAGCCCTACCACATGGCCACTGGCTCACACTGCAGCAAAATAATATGCCCCCCCACCCCGCTTCAAGACTGCCTAAGGTGCTACCCACTGTCTTCCCCACCCGGCACTGCACCATCCGGGCTCTCTGATCCCATCTTCCTTTCCTTCTTGGTCTCTTCACCTGCCCTCGTCTCTCACGCCCCCTCTCCCTGACTATATGAACATTTATAATTTCCTTGAGAAGTTAATTAACTCCATCCCCTCTAGGAAGTGGGGCAGCAATGGTGGATGTGCTCACAAGCAAGCAGGATTCTGGGATGTATTAGTGGTGGCCTCGTTCTTTCTCAGCGGTCATTCCTAGCCCAACGGTCCACACTGCCATCAGCTGACACCACTGTGGATCTGAGTCTTAGAAGCACAGGATGTGTCTGTGGCCTGAGGGACTGTCACCTCAGAGTCCTCCTGACCGTTAGCAGGGGCTGCAAGTGAGCTGCTGTCCTTACGATCTGCATTTCTGAGGCACTGTGTACAATTGCCTCTTTCCGGAAGCCTCCCTTGCTTGGCACTGTCTTCCCCCCCTTCCCTCTGCTCACCACCCATCACATGGAACTGTTATTCCATGATTAGAGCCTGCTCTTCCATGTGTTTGTATCTTACTCACAAGCTTGCTAACAATAGCAGGTGACTCTCATGGACCAGGTACCTTGCTTAGCACTTGGCATATAAAGCTCACTGATACCCAGACTTCTTAAAGAGAAAGGAAGGAAGAAAGGAAGGAAGGAAGGAAGGAAGGAAGGAAGGAAAGAAGGAAGGAAGAAAGAAAGAAGGAAAGAAAGGAAAAAAGATACGTCACTTTCATTTTATAGATAAGAAACTGAGGCTTAGAGAGAGAACATGACTATCTGAGCACCTCACTATACTTCTGTCTGTCTCTGTATGCATGCATGTATGTATGTATATATGTATATACCTACTTACCATTCTTCTCTCTCTCCTTTCTTTCATTTTGAGACAGTCTCATGTAGCCTAGGCATATATATATATATATATATATTAAATGTATACAGGCATGTTTTCTACAGTGCTGAGTATCAAACCCAAGGCTTTCAGTAACTAGGAAAGCACTCTACCAACTGAGCTACACTCCCATTTTAAGGTTTTTGTTTGGGGTTTGTTTGTTTGTTTGTTTGTTTGTTTTTGAGACAAGGTCTCACATACTCCAGGCTGTCTTCAAAGTCACTAAGTAGCCAAGGACGACCTTGAGCTCCTGACCCTTCTGCCTATACTTCCCATAGTCACATCACACATGACTAGACACTCCCTCTCACCACACTCTTCTTTGACAAAACGCCCTCAAGAGCAGTGTCTGAGCCTTCCTCCTGCCTCCCCCACACCTTCCCAGCTCCTACTCACGTGGCCTGAGTCTCACCTGCTGCTGGAGTCCTCGAGGCTCAGCTTCACAGACCTGTTTCCCTGAGGCTATCCTGGCGAGGAGGCCTTAGCGGCCTCTGCTCCTCTCCTTCCTTTGGCACTGGGATCACCGTGTGTTCAGGGACAGTTGGCCAGTTGGGGTAGTCAGGCAGAGGATGGGGCCTACCTGGAGAGTGGTGCTTGCTTAGAGCCAAGAAGGGCAGCCCCAAATGTGAGGCTGTTACTGTCTGGGCAGCAGCTGCAGCAACCAAAGCCCGAGTGCTGTGCGGTAGCGGGGATGTTGCCGAAGGTAAAGCCTCCGGCGCACCACTTTCCCCAGCTTCCCCGCCCCACCCTGCACGTGGAGGCCTTAATTGGACCCTGGTTTATTATTCTAACGAGGATCCCTCATCTAATGTGTTTTCCTAGCGCTCATGTGGCTGAGCGGTTATTTTTCTCCTTTGACTTTTTTTTTTTTTTTTTTGCCTACGAAATGTTTTGGATAAATATGCAGCTGAAATGGCTTGTTACTGACTGTGTACATTTTCAGCTGAATGAAAAGTAAAGAAATACAGCATTTCGCATATAAAATATTCTGTTAATGTTATATAATTTGGCTGTGGAGTATCATTTTGCTTTTATGAAAGGGTTTGGAGGAACCCTGGGGTATAGCAGATGGCTAACATGTAGTAATTATCGGTTACTAAATATCACTCATATCATACTGATCTATTCATACAGGCATTACCATGTTGAATATGGATATGTTTTAAGGAGAACCTGTCATGGGAGTGCAGAGCTTAAGAAACGCGGAGGACCTGTCTAAGGTGCAAACGGTTTTTAGAACCTGCCATCTCCGCTCTGGGTTTTCTAGGGAGCTGGGCTCTGCTACTGACCAACAGCTGGGCAGGGTGGGCACATGAGGAGGGACGTGGTGGGAAGGTCAGCACTTGGGCAGATGTTTTCAATTCCCTGCCTGGACTCAGACGCGGAGGACCAGGCATGACTGCCACTCCTGGCATGCTTTCTATTTGGCGGAGAGTCAGTGGTAGGTGCCATATGACTGAGTTTTCCTCCCCACGTGACCCCTCCCCTCGTCGTCCACACATCTTCCAAGTCTCCTGTCTCTTTTTATTGCCTTGTATCTGGAAAAGAAATTGGCATACGGGCAAGCCAAACTGCTGTAAACAGGAGGCAGCAAACTATCGGTGGCTGCTATCTCTCCAATATTGAGGCACCTGATGCTCCTATTAAAGTAGATTTTGGTCATGTGTAACTCAGGCCTGTAATTCAAGCATTCAGGGGACAGAAATAGCATTGTTGTCAAGTTCAACATCAGCCCAGTCTACTAGTCTACACATTAGTTAGTTCCAGCTCAGCTCCAGGTTCGTTAGTTCCTGGTTAGGTCCAGGCCAGGCAGAGCTGTATAGTAAAACCCAGTCTCAATAAAAGAAAAACAAAACAAAGCAAAGAAAGGAAATTTTGTTTTCCTGCTAGCTGAGCATTATCGAACCCAGGTTGGTAAATAAGTCTTGACACTTGGACCAAGTCCTGTCAATCAGGAGGGATATCTGGATCATTCTTTTTGAGGAATCTTAAATTGAACCCTGGGGGAAGAAAAAGGTACTGTGATTGATTAGTGATGTCTGTCATGAACAGGCATGAGAGAAACAGACACATTTTTTGCTACAAATTTGTGAATTGCTCTTAATATCCTTACTAATATCCTTATTAATATGCTCTTAATATGCATAGATTTGACTGCACTTGTCCTTCCTCAACAAAGTCAGGCTCCACTTCGGCTCAGCAAATAAAGGCACAGCCCAGAGCCCACTTAAAGGCGGAAGGAAGGAACTAACTTCTAAAAGATATTCTTCTCAGGGCATGGTATGGACATTCCTATATGTGCACACACACACACACACACACACAGGAAATAAATAAACATTGACAGAGAAATCCTGCCCTTACCTCTCAGCTACCTGGCCCCCAGGATTACCGCTCCGGCTCTGCCAGCTACCGTCAAGGTTTGACTTTGAGCTGTGGCTTAGACATACATGGTTTGTAGGTACACTTCCCACTCCCCGGCCCCAAACACACACAGTCTCCTATTCCGGAAGCTTGGTCCCCAGAATGAAGACACTTGAGCCCGTGGACCATTAGGAGATGGGGGGGCAGAGGAAGATAACTAGGTCAGTTAGGCCACAAGAGCACTTTCCTTACCCTAATTAGGGTTACCCTAATTCTCCTAAAAGGTTTGTATAAAGTGAGCAAGCCTGGCCTCCTCTCTCTTGCTTCCTTGCTTCCTCACATGCCCCTTCTGCAGCGGTCGCTTCCTCTTCACCCCTCTGCCACTTCTCTGTGGCACAGCTGGAAACCAGACTGTGGTGGTGTGAACAGGTATGGGCCCCCATAGACTCATGTGTTTGAATGCGTGGCCATGGGGAGTGGCACATATTAGGAGGTGCGGCCTTGTTGGAAGAGGTGTGCCCCTGTGGGTGTGGGCTTTGAGGTCTCCTATGCTCAAGCGCCCGCCCAGTGTGGCACACAGTTTCTCCTTGCTGCATTCAGATCCAGATGGAGAACTCTCAGCTCCTTCTCCAGCACCATGTCTGCCTGCATGCCGCCATGCTCTCACCATGATGCTAATTAATGGACTAAACCTCTGAACTCTAAGCCAGCTCCAATTAAATATTCTCCTTTATAAAAGTCGCTGTGGTCGTGGTGTCTCTTCAATGAAACCCTAACTAAGATACTAGCCCAGCAACATGCACTTTGCAGCCACCCAAGCCAAGGTCCAAACAACCCTCTTTTCTTTCTAGTGGACCTAGCACTAGGCATTTTGTTGTAGTAAAATAAACAGGCACTTTACTACTTACTAGCTTCCTGACCATGATCAAATCATTTAGCTACTCTTTTTTCCCGGTTTTCTTTTATTTAATTTTATTTTTAAGCATCCCTATATGTATACATTACATACTGATCATATTTCCCTGATTCATTTGACTTCTTTATGGCATAGTTTCCTCACTGTAAAGTGGGCCCAGCAACAACACCACACATCAGGAAATCATGTAATATTAAGTCAATATCCTATGCCATAAACATTTAACTGACCATTAGCATTTGCAGATGCACTCAGGTGTTTCCATTGTCCTTCAGGCAGAGCGATCCCTTCCCCATGGTTATGCTAATTCAGGTGCTGTCCATATTTGCTGACTCTCTGTGTCTCCTTAGCACTCCATGCCCTGTGGACCTCCAGTGACCAGCTGGTAAATAAATGTGTGACCCCTGGACAGCCGATATCCTCAAAAAAGAAACACTGTTGGCTTCTGGGAACACCCGCGTCCCCCTCCATAGAAGTCTCCTCCCTAACATGGGGCTGTGCCAACACTGATGTAAGAGTAAGAGATGATGACAAGGGAGACAGAAGGGGGAAGAGCTTGGGGAAGTAAGAGGGAAAACTAAGGATTTGAGAAGCAATGGGAGGTGGAGAGAGGGCTAGGGCTGTAGCTTGGTTGGTAGAGTCCTTGCCCATCATGGACAAGGGGCTGGGTTTGATCCTCAGCACCTCGTAAACCAGCTGCGGTGGCACACACCTGTTGTCCCAGCACCTGAGTAAAGAAGCAGGAAGATGAGAAGGTCAAGGTCATCCCTAAGTGCACACAGAGTTCAAGGTCAACCTGGGCTACACGAGACTCAGTAAAATCAGATAAAAATCAAGTAAATTGTGGGGATTTAATAAAGTGAGCTTAGTTGAGGGAGGACTGGAGAGTTAGCTCAGCTGGTAAAGCTCTTGCTTTGTGCGAATGAGGACATGAGGTCAAACCTCAGAACCCACATGATATTGGCCGCAGTGACATGCACTAGTAATTCTAGCATTGTGGCGCTGGAGGCAGGAGGAGTCTAGCTGCACTGGAGAACTCTGAGCCAACAAGGGGTCCTGTACCAACATTTCTGAGCATTTCCAAGGAGGATGCCTGAGACGGTCCTTTGGCCTCCATGCATACCTGTGCACACATGGACATGTACACATGCCAAAATACATGCATTTTAAAAAAATTAGTTGAGGAAGGGGCGGATAGACAGTTGCTAAAGGTCTAGGCAGATGGCCCTTGATGGAGGGAGCATCACACTCAGGCTGCCGGGCAGTGCCCTTGGTCCTGGACAGGGCACTTCGTAAACCAGCCGGGCAGGGGAATCTGCTTCTCCAATAAGAGCTGCCCTCTGAACTGGAACTGCCTAGACTTGAGTCCTGCCTTCCTACTTCCCAAATAACCATGAGCAAGCCACCTATAAATCTATGGTTTGATAAGCAAGAGAGAAAAAAGGACCTTGCATAAAAATCATTGTATTATTGAAATAAACAATGGAAAAAGTTAAATTGGGGCACACAGTAAGCTGTCACTGACCCATGACAACAATGATTATTGTTGGGGAGTGCCAAGCAGGCTCCTGGGTCTCACCCGTGTGTGTTGAGCACTGTGTATACCATTGGGGAGCGCTGAGCACGGAGAGCTTGCTGTCCCCAGGATTCTGGTCCTCTTAGCACAGATAACCCCAACACAAAAAGTCCCAGAGTTCCCTTGTCAACACTTTTATGACCCCAAAACCACTGTTAGCCTCAGTCTCTCTGATGACATTGGGCTTTCTCGCAGCCGCTGCCAAGGCAGGGCTCCTTCCTTGAAGAGGGGGAAGGCAGGGTTCTAACTGTCACACAGTGGGTGCCAAGGTTAAGGGCAGAGATGCTGGTGGTGAGAAGTCCAAGTTCTTTCCTGAGATCTCTCAAGGAAACACCGAGAGACTTGGGGGGAAAAAGTTCATCTTCTTCCAAATCCCAGATCCACTCTTTTTCAATGAAGGAACCTGTGGCTGCTGTCACTGATTTCAGAGACTCCCCAAAAAAACTTTTGAAAAGAGAGGGTTCACTCCTGTGCCCAGGGATGATTTATTGGTTCTCAAAAAGATGGTAACCTCTCATGCTGTAATAGATAATCATTTGGAGAGCTATCCACCCACAGAGAGAAGGGCCTGCCCCAGCTGGTGCAGAAAACCAATATAAACAAGGATCAGGTGGGCAGAGGGAGTAGAAGCAGAGAGAGGGGCTGGGGGCAAAGGTGGCCGGATGGTCTGCAAATGGTGTGATGAGATTGAACCTTTGCCTCTCTCTGAACTTCCTCCTTCAGGGTCGGGACAGGAAGACAAGATCCTGAAATACTCTAAGAATGGATTTTCTCATCCCTTCTCAGTCCAAACAAGGAAGCCAGGAAATGCTGCCAGGGCACGGCTTAGTTCAAAGGGCTCAAGTCCAAAGAACAGAACGAGTTCAAATGCAGTGGAAGGTCAGGACCTTGAGAGTCCTGGTGACCTAGCGCTCACTGGGCCTCGAGGTTCTCCCAGAAGCCTTCACTCTGAGAAGGCTTTTACCGCATCTTTCCTGCTGACTCTGGAACAAGAACATTGTGGTTGACTCAGGTGTCAACCACATCAGAAAGAACTGAACCAAGCAAGATGAACCGAGGGCAGGGATGCATTTGTTCATCCAGGAACTCTGTTATCACCTCTTCCCCTTTACTGACTCGAGAGGGCTAATGACTTGAATGGACAGTGACCAGAATGCTGGGCTTCTCATAGTCTATACTTATATGACCATAAAAAGTGTTTTTGTTTTTGGGTTTTTTTTTTTTTGAAATGTGAAAATGAAGAATTAGAGGAACTTGACATTTGTACCATACGAAAGCACTTTTCAGCCGTGTGGTGGTGTGTGCCTTTAATTCTAGCACACAGTAGGAAATGCCAGGTGGAGCTTCATGAGTTTGAGGCTAGCCTGTTCTACATAGTAAGCTCCAAGACAGCCAAAGCAACACAGTGAGACCATATTTAAAAAAAAAAAAAAAGCTGATAATACTGAGCATCACAAATGTTCCCTCAGCCTTTCTCCCAGTCAATACTGTCTCCTCCCCCAGAAGGTGACTTCTGTCCCCAAAGCCCTCCTTTTGCCTGCCTACACTGTTCACACCCGAAGCACACCTTGGATGCTCTGTTGTATCTGCCACATTTCCTCAGCCGTGTGTTGTAGCGTTATTCCTGCTCCTTTGCACAGCTGTGAAAAACTCCATTGTGTGACCGTGGCAGATTGTCTTTCCGCGCTCAGCTTCGGGTGGACATTGAAGTCAGGTCAGCTTTGGAACCATTCTGAATAAACATTGTGTCTTCCTGTCCAGGTACCTGCTCACTTATGTCAGACACATACTCGATCTTAATTTTCACCAGGCTAAAATGTATCTTTGAGTTATCATCAAAAGGTCTAGGCCTGGAAGTTAAGGAGGTGATCAACAGAATAAACAGACTTCCCTTCCTTTAGAGAGATATGAAACTGGAAAAACAACAACAACAACAAAACCGAGGCTATGCCCACTGCTATGCCCCTCCTTCCCGCAATCAAAACTTGCTCTCCTGGCATACTGTTCTGTTCCTGTCCTTTGAACGATATTATGTGTTACTCATTGAGAAATGCGTGCTCTTTGAAAAGTACAATGTTCTGTTTAAATGTAGAATGGCGGCCTCGTTGTTGTCATCGTGATTATTCCTGCAGGGGGAGAAGAGGAGGGGCAGGAGGAGCTGAAGTTCCATCCCCAGCCTCATCCCTCCTGTGGTGTCTGCTAACTGATCCATGGGGCGCCACGGTTAGGTGTCGATAGTCAGGTCTGACCGGAAGTATTGTCTGAAGACATCAGGAAGAACGCAGGCAGAATGATTCTAAAAGAAATCAATCCTCCTAAAAATAGCAAAGAGAAGCTCCTAGAATAATGTCTTCCTGAGGGAAAGAGGGCTGGCTGGGGAGCTGCTCTGAAGAAGTTGAGTGAAGACGGTGACAGGCAAGGAGACAGGCTTCCACACTCCTGCCTGTCAGTGCCCTGAGAGAGCTTCTCCTTCTGCCAGCACCACTTCCTTCCTAGAATGTGGCAGGGAAGGTGGAAAAAGTGTGGGAAGGGGGCAAATCTGATATAGTAAGAATAACCCAGGAGCTGGGCATGATAGCAGCTGTCTGGAATCCCAGCACCCCGAGGCAGGCAGATCTCTGTGAGTTCAAGGCCAGCTTGATCTGAATAGGCCATTCCAGGTCAGCCAGGACTAGGTAGGGCTATGAGATCCTATGCCAAGAAGAGGAGGAGGAGGAGAGGAGGAGGAGGATCGCCCAGGGGACAGGCCTGGTTGTGCATGCCTACAATCCCACGCCCTAGACCTGTCAGTGCTACAGACTGAGGCCATGTCTCAGATGAATGAGTGAATACATACACACACATAAAAGCCACTGACAGATCAGACAGGCGCTGTCGTGGGGCTCATCCCCAAGTGCGAACTCTTCAGAACTCTGTCCCTGCACACTGCTGCTTACAAGGTGACTGTTCCCTGGAGGAATGCTGGGAGGTCTCCCCTGGACAGTGTTCTGTAGACGTTCTCAGACTCTGCCTGTGCCCAAGCCACACAAACAGACCTCCCTACCGATTCTGGGCAGAAACTGGGCTCGCTTTCATTCAGGGTGACACAGTTGTACTACTGGCTATCACCACAAAAGATTTTCCTACTCATATTCCTAAAGATGTCAGTGTTGCCAAGTTTGCTAAAATAGCAGACCAGAACTGTCATTAGGAACCCAATGAGCAATCAGAATTTAAGCTTTTTTGTTTGGTTGGGGTTTTTGTTGTTGTTGTTGTTTGTTTGTTTGTTTTGATGGCGTTTCTCTGTCTTAGCCTTGGCTGTCCCGGAACTCGCTCTGTAGATCAGGCTAGCCTCAAACTCACAGAGATCCACCTGCCTCTGGCTCCCGAGGGCTGGGATTAAAGGTGTGTACCACCACTGCCCAGCTATGATTTACATTATTTTTATTGCTAAGGAGCAGAATATGTGGCTACCTAGTGGGTGAGGTTTGGTGTATGTGTGTGTGTGGTCTATATGTCCATACTGGCACATACATGTTTGCGTGTGGGAAGGGCAACCCCAGGTGCCATACGCTGGTTTAGCCATTCTGTGTGCTCCAAGTTATGTGAGGAATTCAAAAATATGAGATAGAGAACAGTTGGTGAAGATACCTAATCTGGTCCTTTGGCCCACAAACACACATGCACTTGCCCAGACATGCAGACATGCGCGCAGGTCCTCTCGCGCACACAAAGGCGCATACACACACACAGCCCTGTAGAAGCAGCATGACCTTTCACAAAGACACGCAGGATCAGGGAAGGTAGGGAAGTCACCTGTTCACCAGCCTGCCTTTCCCAGAGGATAAACCCTGCTGTTCTCCGGCTCTGCTCTGAGTTTGAGGGGATGGTAGATCTATTCTAGGGCCTGCCTCTGTGGCAGGCAGGTAGAGGAGGGCAGAGAAGATGGCACAGGCACAGGAGCCAGCCCGCCACTGTCTTTACCAAGAAACTTGGCAGCGCTGGGCCCTGGAAAGCCCCGTGTGGCCTGGGCTTGGCCAGGGACCTTGAAGCTGGAGCAATAGAATATCCAGAGTGGGTAACGAAGTGACAGGGGGAGATTTCTGCTCAACCTCAGACAGGGATCTCCACAGCCGTGGCCTTGCTGTTTCCGGCAGGATTCACACCATCCACCACCTGCATTTCGCTGTCAACCAGCGACACGGCTGGCTATTCACTGGGCTGGCCCCCGCACCAGCAAGGACAAGCAAGCCCAGCAAGACGTACCTGCAGAGTGCATCATCGGGTTAAAGGCAGACAAAACTTCCATTTCCCCCTTCATTAGTGTTTGCAGCCCAGCCGTCGGACTCAGGCGTGGCTCACAGAGGAATGTGATAGGAGGATGTGACACCTCGTTTTAAATTCCTTCTCTGTATTTCTGAAGTTGACGGAGTGTCGGGAAGGGAGGCTGATAGAGTCCTCCGTCCCCTCCGAGCGGACTAATCAGACGTGAAGTCTTGGCGAGAGATAACCAGGGTCTAGAAGAGTCAAAACGACATCACATCAATTCCGTTTCAGATCCCGTCCACCCCAGTGCCTATCACTGCTCCAGGTGGCTAGCACCCTTGACACACAAGAGGTATTTTCAAGCCAGGATGTCTGGCCTCCTTGACCCTGGAGCTGTCACTCTGGGGCATGCCGGGAACATTGTCACTCTGTGTAAGCCACACACATTAAAGGGGCAGTCACTCCAGAGGTGAAGCGGCTTTGTGTTGCCCTGCTCCCAGCATCCTTAACAGGAAGTTCTTACCACGGGCATCAGAGACAGGGCCAGAGCTCCCATCCAAATACAGGACAGTGATTTCCATCTATTGGTGGCTCTTCCTTAAGTGAGTGGCCAGCATACAACCCTTACCCACGGGTTTGCAGACATAATCGAGTTCATGTGGTTGAAAGATGGGTGAAAGAAACAAATGACAACTGGAGCAGGTTTGGGGGCTATTATGAACTGCTATCAGTTTAATTACGGCTCCATCTTTAGCTGACACCAGTTCTTTCCTCTTCGAATGAAAATTTCCAAACAACTTGAAATGGACGAGTGATGAATTTTCCATGCTTTTGTGCCCCACCTTGCCTCCTGGCACTGTTACCAGCACACTTTGAGCTTTCTTCAATAGCTAGTCAACGAGACGTGCAGGAGTCGTCTGTGTGCCACAGATAACCCAGGCCAACAGCGCCACGGAAATGAGATGCACTGTGTGTGGATGGAGCCGGAGATAAAAGTTCTCCGAACTTCTTGTTTAATTTATAGCGACGGATTTCCCTCCTGTGCTTAAGATTTCAAAACAGTAATCATATTCTGAAGAGGACATGTCCACTCCAGGTACTAATATCAATATGTAAAAGAAAACCATTAACTAGATGTGCCTCTCAGCGGCTCCTATTATATGTCAACAAGCTAACTGAGGTGATAAAACAAACTGTTAGTGGAAATTTAATTACTAACCATTGAGATTTGGGCAAGAGCTGGGAATTCTAGACTCATTACTCTGGCACCGGAAGCTGCTGGAAGCAGCCATCCGCCTGGAACGAACATTTTTAATAGGTGTTTTCCTTCTCTGGGAGCCATCAGCGCACGGAAGGCCACTCGGAAACTTTTCAAAACCGGTCCTTCACTGGTTGCAGGAGTAGCATGCAATGGAGGCTACAGAGATGAAGAAAAGCAAGTGGAACCGTCTCCAGGTACAAGTCTAAGACCATGCGGGGCCTGCAAGGTCATTTTAGGAAGTAATTTCTGTGTGTTTAATTGTGTCAGGCCAACGGCCACTTTTCCAGCTGGCATGAGCTCTCGTTTATAATATGATACAAAACAGAGTCCTGCCCTCTGTAAAACTGGTGAGCTTGTTCCCCTCTTCTAGATGCCTTGGTCTAGGCCAGTCTTGATGCCACCCCCGAGCACCCCTGAGAGCCCTCTCAGCACTGTAGACTCCCTCTCTCCCACTCAAACCCCCATCTTTCCTCCTTGGCATGTGTGCAGGCATGGTATCCAATGACTGACTAAGTGTCGGGTGCATGCCAATATGATTCAGCTGTCACCTGCGAGCTGCCATGCTCCAAGGTCTGGATAAAAACGGCATCAAATCATACCAGTTCCACGCAGCCCAAAGCCCTCTACAGAATATCTGCAAACTATTGGTGGGCTTACCATCTCAAGGCTATGCTAGCCTCAGGGGACTGCTGACATCCTCTATCGTTTTCAGCCATGGCATGAAATTCAGCCACTTCCTCGGTTTTTGAGAAATAGAGCTATATTCAGCTGCAGTAGTTTGTGTGTATGTGTGTGTGCATGTGTGATGTTTAAAGGCTGTGTGTTCACCTCAGACATCAATCCCTGCCTTTCATCTAATTTGAGACAAGGTCTTTTCTTTTTGCCGTTTGCTGCTACGGAAGCCAGGCAAGCATGACCACTGGGCCTTTCTCTAGTGCCTGCTTCCCATCTCACTGTAGAATCGCTGAGGTTACATTTGTGTGCTACCATGCCAGCTTTTACATGGGTTCCTGAGATTCAAACTTGGGTCCTCCTGCTTGTTTAGTAAGAGCTTGCTTTATCTGCCGAACCATCATCTCCCCAGCTCTCATATGCAGTCATTTTAAATGGGTAGACTTTCATGAAATCTGAGGGCTGTGAAATGAAATGTGTTCACCAAGGGGATGCCTGGCCCAGCCAACCCTGCCCTGCTTGGTTCTCCCCTCTGTGGTCCTGAATGTGGGATGCTCTCAGCTCCCCTCCTTGCACTATGCCGAAGACCCAAGTCAACTCTCTGAGGAGAAAACAGTGACAGATCCTCCCTGCTTGGCTGGGAGGGTTTTCCGGGGCATGCCCAGCTCCCTATGTTAAAATGACATACAGAAATCGGAGGTGGGCCACCTGATGGGGGCTGTTTTTCCTCATGGAGAAGGGTCCTTCCAGATCATTGTTCTCAACACAGGCTGCCCCTGAGACGCGTCCGCAGCCATTCAGACATCTCTACGGCCAGGTCTGAACTTATGATAACTGACTCAGGAGTTATAGGGTAGGACTTGGGCAACAGAGCTCGTGAGGTTCCCAAGTAGTGCAGGCTGCAGGCTGCAGGCAGAGAGCTAGACGCCCATGACAGGAGAGCACAGTACAAGAAGTCCCTAAGGGTCTCACACAGCCCTGGCTGGCATCAAGTTCCCCCTTTAGCCAAGGATGGCTTTTTAATATCTATTTCTCCTGCTTTTACATCCCCAGTACAGGGAATACTGGCATACACCACCATACCTGGTTTATGTTGAACTGGGATTAAACATAGGGTTTCGTGCAAACCAGGCAAACTACCGAGTAGCCTGCCTAACCCTCTGCTATCTATCCAAATCTACTGGCTGCTTTTTTTTCCCCCAGACTTGTTAAAATAACAAAAGTCTTTTTGTTGCACCCCCTCTCCTTTAAGGGGTGAGGGATTTGGGGGAACAGATAGAATTTTAATTTTCTTGGCAGGTGGTTAGAACTCACTGACATCTTAACAGCCCCAATACAAAGGAAACAGAGCCCCAAGGCCCTGCCACCAGGGAATGCTGATAAGGGGAAGTGGCTACACCGAATTAATGCCCTGGAGAGCTTGACCAGCTTATACAGCTGTCTCACCTGGTCCAGTGGCAAAGCCTCTGCCACAGCTAACTAGATGGACTTTACCAAGCCCTCCCTGGCCAGGACTTCTGAGTTCTGGGTCTCTCTACTCTCTTCCAGAAGCCCCACAGACATCCTGGGATGTGGGAACCTGACATCACCTTTTTAAGCAGAGGAATGCCTAACTCTATGCCTGTTTCTGATGGAAAGTTCTGCCATAGTGGAGAGAATAGGAGTTTCCAATCAAGTCGTGTGGATGTGGGTAGAGACTGCAAGCTGCTTAAATTCTCAGTCTGACCTGTAGGTGCTCATGGAGACCTGTCCATATGGACACAAAGATGGTGGAGACCAGGGCCAAGGGGATAAAGCTTCATCTTTCACACATTAATTCCATAAAGATTTATTATACTCTTCTCACATAGACCCATACGAGCGGGAAATGGTTCTAACCTTCACGGGGCTGGCAGTCTAACAGGTGTCTAGAAAGAGCCATCGAAGGATTCTATACGGTGGAGGGGGCCATATAGTGTTGAGACCCGACGGCTGGAGAGATGGCTCAGAGGTTGAGAGCACTAGCTACTCTTGTAAGTGACCAGTGTCAGATTCCCAGCGCTCCATGTCACAACTGTCTGTAACTCCAGGTCCAGGGCATCCAATACTCCTGCTGGCTTCCACAGGTGCCAGGCACTCACGTGGTACCCAGTCATACATGTAGACAATGCGCCCATCCGAGTTATGTAAAATTTTGTTCTGGTGGTGTCGCGGAAAAGATTTTTATGAAGCTGGTATCACGTGGCAGCCAGACCATTTGAAGTTAATCCAGATAACGGGATTAAAGCAGCTGGCCCCGTGACTCTCTGGGTAACACCCTCCATAAAGGAAATGGTGCTCGGGAGACGGCACTATAGGCAGGAAAAGCATGGAGACCCGGGTTTACATCCCCAGAACCCATGTAAATCTGCACAGCAGCACAGTCGAACAAGCCTGGAGCCCTCTCTCCTACAACGAGGTGGGAGGCAGAGACGGGAGAATCCTTGCAAGTTCGTGGGCCAGCCAGCCTGACACACGGAGATGAACATCAAGACGGCCTGACTGAACGTGGAAGTGAGAGCCAACGCCTGGTCAACCTTTGGCTTCCACATGGCACCATGATATATGCACACTCATGCTCACACTTACACTTCAGAGTTGTTAAGAAAAACAATTAGGAATTAATACGTACTGCTTCTAAAAATTCTGTGACCATTAAATAATAGTGGATATAGATAGCTTTAAAGTAGTGCACACAGAGGCAGACAGATCACTGTGAATCTGGAGTCAGCCTGATCTACCGAGCAAGTTACAGGCCAGCCTAGAGCTATCTCAAGAATTAATTAATAACTAATTAATTATGTGGCCACCCTTTGCTGATACAATTGGAGAGCATGTCTTTACCACACCACAGACCTTCCTGGGGCATGCCATTGAAAGTTTCTACGTCAGTGACGGACACCATTGTGTCCATTTCCATAGGTAGGTAGGTCATCTCGGAGTGGAGGAATAAAGAAAAGGTAGCAGCCTGGAACGAGAGAATGGGTGGCATCCATGGGTGGCATTTCCAGGCTTCACAAGAGGGCAGCCTTTCCCACACCTTCCTTTTTCAGCCCCCAGAGACTAGAAGCACAAAACAGATGCTATCTCACACTCATGGCTCCCTTCTCCCTCAGGCAGCCTGTTCTTGGAGCTCAAGCAGCCTTTTGATATTCAGGCCTCAGCTCAGCAGGCACCTGCTCAGAACGCCTTCTGGGTTCTCCTACCCCCACACATAGCCGGTCCTCTCTGTTCAACCTGAATTATGATCTCCACAGTGTAAACCGCAGATATTCCCATCTTATTGCTTTGTGTATTGTCTTCTATTTACGTGGAACTTGCAGAAAAATACAGCAACACCTCATTCTCAACTCTACCTGCTGTGCCTAGAGTGGTGACTGGCACATAGTAGGTGTGCAGCTAAAATGATGCTGACTAGTGAGTAACACTACCCTCTCTGATACACAGAGGGAGGAAATGACAGGAAGAGTAAGCAGTTCAAGGGGAAGCGAGTGTGAATACTAGTTCTCACACCGAGGCTCCAGGCCTCAGTTTCTCCTCTGTGAACTCGGAGAGCTGCATCCGCAAAAGGACCCGAGGAAAAAGGTGCCAAGGACCAAATGAGAAATGTGGTGAAGGTTCTTTGACAAGTGAAAATGTGAGTTAAGTGGGAGATGTTATTATCTTCCGCCATCTGCTTGACTCTAATCTTTTCCCTCGGTGAGAGGACCTATTGATTGTAGCTTGCTGGAGGAAGCTCTCACTGTCTAATTACTGCCCAGCTCAGCCTGTCACCGTGTCCTCTACAGTCAGCACGTCCTGACACTGACCCCTGATGCCACAGCCCTCTGCGTGCGGCCAACCCAGCTCTCTTCACCTAGCACAGAGGGGCAGATCTCCTGGGATGTGAGAGGATGCTCTTCTTTTGGCAGGAGCTAAGTCCCCGCTAGGTACACAGACTGGATAGGGAGAGGCCAGGGCCCCCATGCTGGCTGAAGCAGACAAAGGCACAGGAGACGCCACCAACTGCAGAGTCAGGGCCTGCAGCAAGCAGGGGTATGTCTGTGAAGATACGGTAATTAGGCATCTTGAACCCTGGTGCCCAATAAAATATTCCTTGCAAACTTCCTTTGGCCTAGATATAAGGAACGAGAACAAACAAATTCTTGGCCTGGGCAGCAATCATAAGTAATAGCTGAGCATTCATGGTCAAATGCTGAAATGGTAGAGAGAAGAAATACACCCGCTTTGTCCTACCCTTGAACGACACAGACAGCCACATCCCTCACAGAGCCAGATCTGGCTATTGAGTTTAAACTAGCCCCAAAGGTATTTAGGCTTTAAAAGTGCGTGCAAGAGAGAGAGACAGAGACACACAGCAGAGACAGAGACAGATACGCATGGACGCATGGAGGTCAGTGGGCCACTTTGTGGGTATTGTTTCTCAGACTTACTGTTTGTGTGAAAGCCAGTCTCTCTTTGGCCTGAAACTTGGCAGGCTAGGCTGGTTGACCTCAGGGATCCACCAGTCTCCACCTACCATCTTGCCATTGCTGGGGTTACAGACTTGCACCCTGCTTTTTATGTGGGCTCTGAAAATCTGAACTCGGGTCCTCAGGTTTTCAGGGCAATCATTTTACCAATGGTCTTAGTTAGGGTCTCAGTGCTGTGAAGAGACGCCACGACCACGGCAACTCTTATGAAGGCAAACATTTACTGGGGGCTGGCTTACAGCTTCAAAGGTTTAGTCCATTATCATCGTGGCAGGAAGCTTGGCAGCATCCAGGCAGGCAAGAGTTCTGCATCTTGATCTACAGGCAGCAGAGGGAGACTGGGTACCACACTGAGGGGAGCCTGAGCACAGGAAGCCCCAAAGCCAGCCCCCACGGTGACACACTTCCTCCAACAAGGCCACACCTCCTAATAGTGCCACGCCCTATGGCCAAGCGCTCAAACACATGAGTCTGTGGGGGCCGTTCCTATCCAACTACCCCACCAATGGCGTCATCGCCTTAGACCCTAAGAGCACTGTTAGGGTTGGAGATTTGTTAGTGCGGGGCAGAGCGCTTTTCTAATATTAGTGAATCCCTGGAGTTAATCTAAGTATTGAAAACAAATAATTCTTGAAAAATTAAAATAAAGAAAAACCTTTGCCAGCAAAGTAAATAAATAAACATAATTTTTAAAAATGAGGCTATGCTGGAGACTGTGTACCGGTTGTGTATCTGTGATTTTTGTCTTGAGTTCAACGCTTAGGAAATAAACAACTCAGGTAAAACTTAGCTTAGATATTGCCATAGAGAGGGGCAAAGATTTGTTGAGTGACTAGATGAATGCTGACCTGAGCTAGCAAACAGCCTGAGGCACCTTTCTTCACTCATCTAAATCATCAGCTACGGAGTCACAAAGTGACCTGATAGTGTTATAGTACTTTACTTTTCATTAAAAAGATTTTTATGCCAGGCAGTGGTGATGTGCACCTTTCATCCTGGCACTCAGGAGGCAGAGGCAGGAGGATCTTTGTGAGTCCAAGGCCAGCCTGGTCTACAGAGTGAGTTCCAGGACAGACAGAGGAAAATAATACAAACAAACAAAACAAAAAATAAAAACAGAGAAACCCTGTCTCAAAAAAAAGATTTTTATTATGTAGTATCTTTACTCTTAAGTAACTCTAGGAAACAGGTAATTTTCTAACTGTGGAGGCTGGGGTTCATAGACACCGATTGTTCGCCCAGGGGAGTAGAACTGTAGGAAGGTAGCGAGGTAGTTGATGACATTTCTGGTTTTGTTTTTAGAGACAGGTGACCTCATTATGTTGCCAATAGCCTGAACTTAAACTTGTAGACTAAAAACAATCCTCTTGTCTCAAGTAGTTTTACAGGCATTTTCATCAAACTCTGTCTCTGTCTCTCTGTGTCTCTGTGTGTATGTTGGCTTGGAGGTTTTGAGGGAAGGGGAGGGTATTATTTGTTTAGAACTGGATCTCATGTACCCCCAACTAACAGCACAACCTAACATATTAATGTTAGAGAGAAACTTAGAAATATTCAGTATCAAACAACTCAGTGAAAGTGGAATTCCAGGGAAATAACCTTCACTTTGGCCTTGGGGACATTTGCTAGATCAGATTACCTTTTTAATAAGAGGTACATATCTTATATAAAAGAGTTTAATTGAGGTTGTCCTACGCAGGGGACAATGCTCCTCCCAGAAGCTGTAGGTTGACAAATAAAAATCTCAGTGACAGGTGTGGGATATCTCCCTCAATGTTTTGGTCAAGAATATCTCGGAGATCCCCAAAACAATACAGACTATCGACCTTGGTTTTCCACCAGAACACAATGAAAATACAGCATACTTCAGTTGCAGGACATAGAGAAATCAGACTGAAACTAACCAGAATGTTTCCTCCTTACCAGCTAGCTTTCATGGTTCCAGAAAGTTCGATGCCGGCTGTTGGGCAGAGAGGGGTAGTCATCAACAGCCTTACTCAACTGTTAACTACAACAATGCCCAGCAAGGCAAGACGAGTCCAGTAATGTTCTGGGCTAAGGGTTTGCATTCTGGTTGGATTTAGGGCTCTCTACACAGGAGCACACATATGCCCACAGCTGTGGATGTGGCCAAGAAGCCATGGTTGGGGAACTCACAGGGCCCGGAAGTTCATTAACTACTACTAACCTGCTAAATGGACATAGTGCCACACTGCTCTCTGAATACATGTCTGTATGTCTATACCTATCCAGTAGAAGGTGGTTTATGCAGGAACTCAGCGCCTGTCAAAGCGCAGAGTGTCAATGGGCTGTTCAGCCACAGATAGGACATGCTTGCTAGCCCTTCCTCCCTGAAGCTCAGGACCACAGCAGAGAAACAGCAATATCGTAAGAGCCAAAGGTCGGAGAGACCCTAAGTGAAATAGCACTTTGTTTCATTTATTTATTTATTTATTTATTTATTTTGATTTTCGAGGCAGGGTTTCTCTGGGTAGCCCTGGCTATCCTGGAACTAGCTCAAGGGTCAGAAGCATAGTTTGTGGTAGAGCATTTGCTTAGTGTATATAAGGCCCTGGGTTTGATCCTCAGCACTTCAAAAAATTTTTCTTCCCATACGTCTTCAGATCAACTATATTTTCTTTTTCTTTTGGGGTTACGATTAGAGAGTGTGTTTTGAGACAGGATCTCACATAGCCCAGACTAAATTCCCTGTACATTCAAGGATGGCCATGCACTCCAATTTCTCTGCTTATACCTTCCAAATGTTGGAATCACAGGCATGTGACAGCATGCCTGACACAATTTAACGGATTTGTTGGTGGGGGTGGGGTGCTGTGTGGGGAAGCCTGCCGAAGCCAGAGGAGAGCCTCGGGGGTTGTTCCTCAAGCTAGATCCAAACTTTTCTTTTTTCTTTTTGAGACAGGAGACTCTAACTGGCCTGAAGTATTTCCCCAGAGCTGGAATTACAGGCAGGTGCCACATGACTAGCTTTTGGTTGCTGTTTCTTTGGTTTTTGAGAAAAAGTTTTTGTGTAACGTTGGCTGTCCCGGAACCCACTCTGTTGAGCAGGCTGACCTCAGACTCATAGATCCACCTGCCTCTGTCTCTCGAGTGTGGGGATTGAAGTGGTATACCACCATGCCCAGTGGGAATTTGAAATTTAATAATACTATATTAGTTTATTCATTTCTCCTAGGAAACAAAATATACGTGTTGGAAAGGAAGTTAATGGGTCTATTTTAGCTTATAGCTGGAAGGGACACAGTCTGTCATGGCAGGGAAGGCAGAGTCATAGTAGCAGTAGGAGGCTGCTGGCCTGTTGTGTTGTAAGAAGGAACCAAACTGAAGCCATTTGGAACAGGGATCAAATAAAGTGTAAGTTCCCAAGATCTCCGTGGGTAACTGACATCCTACATGGCAGAGACATGTATCTTGGTAACTGGCATCCTGGTTGGCAAGTCACAGTTAAATAACCCAACCAATGGGAACAAGATTAAATGTACCTTAAAGACATGTTCCTAAGGAGGTCCTCCATCCCTAAATCCTGATTGGTTGGTAAGTTGGCACAGATGTAGCATTCTGGCCCCAGGGTCTCCCAAGTGTGTTCTGCAGCCCTGATGGACCAGTAGTGGCCTAAGTACATTAAATACTTTACTAAGGTGAACGTTCGAAAATGCACTCAGCTCCCGAGTCTGTGCTGTTGTCCCTGATTGGTCAGTTTCTGCTGCCTAATTCAATAAAGATCTTGCTTTGTTGGACTCTTACAACTGCTTGGGTTGTCTTGGATTTTTGGACCCCAGCAGTATCTGCAGTCAGCAGCAGGGAGCAATGGATGCTGGTGCTAGCTAGGACCCCAGTGCGGTGAGATGCTGCTACCCACTTCAGGACCTAATCTAGACAACCCTCACAGACGTTGCCTGAGATTTGTCTCTGTGGAGAGTCTAGGTCCTGCCACACTGACAATGGAAACCATCACAGATAAAGGTTAACCGTTGACAAAGCTAAGCACATGACTTTAGGTTAAATTTAATCTGAATCAAATTGAAGTGGATTTAGAGAGATGTAAACAGAAGTAGTGATGAAGTATGAAATTACACTGGCACTATTTCCATGATCAGTGAGACTTCATTCCTAGAGATTGATTGGTGTGGCAGAGATGGATAAACAGGAAATGAAGTTAAACAACAGGCCAGAGGGTGACCAGTCTGTATCTGCCTGTGTCCTGGCCTCTTTGGCCCCAGGTGTCCTACTTTGCTAAAACCAATGAGGCCTATGAGAAAAGAGACAGTTTAGAAGGACACTTATTAAATGCAGCATGAAAACAATGAGGTACAGTTTCCTAAGGGTCAGAGCCTCCTTTAAGGTAATTATTGCACAGTAAGGGAACTGTCATGACCAATTTCAATTGTCAACTTGATATCTAGAAGTACCTTGGAGACTGGCCTCTGGGTGATGCCTAGCGGGGATTATCCTGATTAGGTTAACTGAAATGACATGACTTACTGCGGGTGACACCATTCCCTGGGCTGAGATCCTAAACTATAAAAAGGAAAAAGTAAGCTGAGCACGGACATGCACTCATCGATCTAAACTTCTTGACACTGTGATTGCAACGTGCCCAGCTGCCACAAACATCTGTGGCTGTGAGGTCCCACCTCAAGGGACTGGAACCTCAACCCCAGGTCAAAGGAACCATCCCTTCCTCATGTCTTATCGCAACTGCATAAGAGAAACTAAGACACAGGCTTGGTGGCACACACCTTACATCACAGCTTTTGGGAGGCAGAGGCAGGCAGAGTTCTGAGTTCAAGATTAACTAACTAACTAACTAACTAACTAACTAACTAACTAACTAACTAACTAACTAACTAACCAACCAACTAACCAACCAACCAACCAACCAACTAACTACATAACTAACTAACTAATTAAAAGCAACAAAGGCAGGAACCAAACCTCTTTCTGCGGCATTCAGGACAAACTTCGCTTTGGTCCTCTCCAATGAGTGTTTCAGTGAATTCCCTTTCACCTTTGGATAGAAACTACAAACCTGACAAGACCCACCAAGTCAGCAGGGACTCTCCATTTGTCTCACACCCATTGTCTGGGTACTTCAGCCTTGATGTTAATTGATTATGTGTGCTTCAAACAAAATTGTGGTCTCCCATGGACTGTCCGTTGTTGACCTGGCTGACAGTGTGACCGTAAAGGAGCTGGGTATGTAAGTGCAGAATGCCATTTGTCATCCAAGACAGCTTCCTCTCAGGGCCTGGTGGGAAGCCTGCACTGTCCACTGGCATCCTACAAACATTGCCATCACAGCCAGTAGCCTGAGCCAACCATCCGAGTAAGAGTGAACTTGGGGAGCGATAACTGTGTGTGATCCAAGATCTTCATGATCTCTGACTCTCTAAGATGTCTATCAATTTTTTTTATTTTTATTTTTGAGTGTTAACCTATTTCTCTTCCTCAGTTACTCTGTGTGCTGAAGGATTGTGACTGGAGGTATGAGTCTCAACCCTGGCTTCATTTAGAATCACCTGAAAGAGACTGAAATACCCTGTTGAGTATTTGGACCTTGCCAAAGCTGATGGAGTCTACCCTGGAGTCCTGGCTGCAACACGTTTCTGAGCTCTCCAAGGAATCCTGATGAACAGTGAGGGCTCAAACTCTGATTCTTTTCTAGGTCTGCAAGTCTGTGTTCCCCAGTTGTGAAAGACTGCACTCATGGCTGCAGGATGCAACACAAATGAATTTTGTGACTTGCACCACGAATGTCCAGAATACAACACGCTGACATCAAAATTCTATAGCGACCATTAGCTCAGACTGCCCCAGGCTCACAAAACTGCTTCGTGGTGTACTAAACCAGAGGCAGGATGTGCCCCTATGAGAACATTCTGGTATTTTAAGGGGAAAGCTAGATCAGAACTAATAAGCCCAGACTTGAGATACATAATTCTAACCCTCACAATGTATGATTTCCATTTTCATTTCTTTTCTTCTTTTTTTCAAGATTTTTTAATGTGCTTTTGTGTTTTGCCTGTGTGTGTGTCTGTGTGAGGGTGCAGGATCTCCTGGAACTGGAGTTGCAGACAGTTGTGAGTTGCCATGTGGGTGCTGGGAATTGAACCCAGATCCTCTGGAAGAGTAGCCAGTGATCCCAAACACTGAGCCATCTCCCCAGCCTTTATTTTTATTTTTAAAAAGAAACAAGATAGGACTGGGAATGTAGTTCAGCGGGAGAATCCTTACTTCACATGCACAAGGTCCTGGTTAAATCCCAGCACAAAAGAGACAGACAGAGAGAGAGAGAAAGTAATAACTATAAAACAAAAGAAACCCAAAGGGCCCGGAGGGTTAAACAAGCTGGCTAAAGTGGTAGCTAGTGAGTTGTGAATCAGTGTTAAGTTTTATATCCATCACAGCCTCTTGGTCCAAGTGAGAGGCGGGTCTCCAGCAAGGAAAGGATAAGGTTACCCAAGGCAAAGCCCCAGTTGGAGCACAGGCTATGGAGATCCCCAGAGAAGACTCCCCAGCTCCGAGGGGAGCTGATGGATGCCTGCTGAGCTTGGGGCCTCCTGTGCAGGGAGATGCTGCTCTTGACTAATACACACCAGGCTGCCAGCCTCAGTTGGTATTTTACAGTCCACTAATTAGGCCATTTTAACTAATTTGTTTGCATTTTGTATGAGCAAGTTGGGCTTTTGGATTGACTAATGTAATTGCAGCTGGTTTCTGCCAAATACAAATTACTCAGTCTAGTGTGGGCTAGAGAGAAAAGCAAATATTTAATAGATATCAATACCCTTGTAGCTTTTTAGTGGCGCCTTTCCCCCCTATGAAAGTTGAAATAATTTCTTCAGCATCTGATTGAACTTTCATGTTAGAGAATTATTTTTTAATCATTTTTTTAAAAAAATAATGAGACAAAGGCTTTAGTGCCTCTGCTGGGGTTTATCTCTGATCCATTTACCCCTAAGCTTGGGAAACTCACAGGACTTTTCCATTTTCCAGGCCAGCTACCCACCATCTCTTTCTGCTTCAGCTCTTCCAGCAACCATCAGGCAATCTGCCCCGTAGATAGTCGCAACTAGCAAGAACCCACGAGACCACCTGGTGTGGTGCCTCCCAAGGCAGAGCCCGGACCAGCGACCAGCAACTTCCGCCTTGCCTGAGAACTTTTTAGAAAGATGGCGCCTTTGGGTTCCCTGAATCAGGAACTGTGGGATGGGACCACCAGGCTCCTTTAACAAGCCTTCCAGGGAACTGTCATTCATGCTAAGCTTGGAAAACCATTGATGTGCTTCAATCATCCTATTTTACAGAGGAGGAAAATGAGGTGGGGAAGAAGTCTATACTTTCAGTCAAGACAGGGACTGAGCCTGTCTCCCGTATTTGCATATGCATGAGTTTAGCCTCCCTGTAAGCTCAGCAGCCATTGCTGATTGAGTGAATGATAAATGGATAAATGTAAGTCTTGGAATTCTACTTTGCTCCCTGAGAACATTCTTTTGTTGTGGGGACAGATGTGAAAAACAGGAGTCCCCTAGGAGTGGTAGCGCACACTTTTAATTCCAGCACTCAGGAGGCAGAAGCAGGCAGATCTCTGAGTGTGAGGCCAGCCTGGTCTACAGAGTGAGTTCCAGGACAGCCAGGGCTACACAGAGAAATCCTGTCTCTAAAAACAAATAGATAGATAGATAGATAGATAGATAGATAGATAGATAGATAGATAGATATTAAATAGAGGTTTCTGGCTTGTGAGTCAGGACACAGTTGGGACTTAAAGCACCCAGTGCCGAGGCCTGGCCATAAGGAAGATGGCAGTCCCTTCACTGCCTTGTTCCCAAGCCATGGGAATGTCTAGTTTCCTGTCCCTAATCCAGTGGCTTGACCAGGTCTCAACCCCACTAAGAATTGTTGTGTTGCTCTTGGATCCTGACATTACCTAAGTTCAGGCTTCTCTTCAACCAGAGACTTTAGCTCATGAGTAGAAGGGGAGAAGGGGGCTAAACTCTTTTTTATGAATAAAAAAAAAATTGAGGAGAAATTGCTAGAAAGGTAGGTCAGGAAAAAAAAAAATGTATGATTTGCAGTAGACTAGCTCACAAGTACCGTCTGTGTGAAGCCTTCAATCCTGCGAGGCCAAGCTGTGACTGACTAGCCATGGTCTCAGATTTTACAGACAACAACAACAACAAAAAAGCTCAGAGGAGCCTGTAGAAAACCAAATGGCTTCCTGAAATGGGGAAATCCTGAGTATATCTTTCTTCCATGTGTACAAGGAAGTAGGAGAGAGGAGAGTCAGCAGAGATGTGTGACTGAGCACGGGAAAGGAGGGTGCCTCTGTTTCCAGTCCCAAGCTTCCTTTTAAAAAAAAGTATTTATTTATTTTACCTGTTTGTCTGCATGTATGTGTGTGCATTGTATGTGTGCCTGGTGCCGATGGAGGTGAGAAGAGGACAGAGAATCCCCTGGGACTGACGTTACAGACAGTTGTGAGCTGCCCCGTGGATGCTGGGAAGCTAACCTTCGGAAGGGAAACCAGCACTCTTAACTCCGAGCCATCGCTCTAGCCCATCTCAGACCTTCTTTGGTGTTGCTATTTAAAAGTGTGCTCTCATAATGTTTATTATTAGCCCTATAATTATTTTGGTGGTATTATTCAACCCGCTATTATGATCAATGAAAGACACCAGATAGATCTTACAATAGCTTTATTTCACTTGGGGCTGGGCTCCAAACTACCTTTACCTGCCAAGCCCTCACCCCCACCATCTGTTCTAATAATTTCTATTTGAACTACTTCCCATCCATAATTCCATAAATACTTGCTTATTCTCTCACCTGAGCCGTCTTCTCCATCCATGCCAATCCGGCCTTGTGCTCCTCTTCATGCTAAGCCATGGTGGCTGTCTCCTCCTTCCCAAGACTCTTCTGTCCCCAAAGCCCGAAAACTTTAGCCACGCCTACCTAACTTCTGTTCTTCCCAGGTGTGTAAGGCATTTAAACCAGCCAATCAGGGATAATTGGGGAACATTTCTTATCATCGCATGAGTACAGGAAGTAGTTCAATATTAATAACAATGCCCCTGGCAGGGTGAAAACCAGATCTCAAAGCACTGAAATCAGCATTTGGAAACACAGTTGGACCTTCCTCCAAAACTTCTTAAGCAACTGTGCCTTCTACCATACACTTCCTGTATTTTTAATCTCATTTTTAAATTCTTTTTGAGGTGTTGCAGAAAAAAAACAAAAACAAAAACAGGGATTTATATATGCTACACTAGTACTGTAATCAAAATCCAATCTGCCAATTTCCAGATCTTTCTCTCTTTCATGTTTTTTGAGACAGGGTTTCTCTGTGTAGCCCTGGCTGTCCTGGAATGCACTCTGTAGACCAGGCTGGCCCAGAACTCAGAGATCTGCCTGCCTCTGCTTCCTGCATGCTAGGATTAAAGACCACCACCACTGCCCGGCTTCCAATCCTCCGATTTTTTTTTTTTTTTTTTTTTTGAGACAGAATCTCACTACAGAGCTCAGGCTGGCCTTAAACTCATTAGGCAATCCTCCTAATTCGGCCTTCTGAGTTCTAGCATGCACCTTCACACCCACATAGAGTCTGGTTTTTCATGCTGCTCTTGACCTTGTTTTTCTTTCTTGAAAATCAGTATATTTCCCGAGTCCCTTTCAGAACCGTTCTGTGAAACAACTGAGTCCAGGGCTTTATAAAATGCCAGCCCTTTGCCAACCCTTGCTGGCTGCTACAGACTACTCTTCTGCTTTTTCAGTAGCATTCAGATCCACCAAGTCCTGAGGATTCTGACTTAAACAAGTTAGGCTTGTATGTTAGTGCTTTTCGGATGTTTCCTAGAGCTTCCCTGTGGATATCTGAAAAGGCTTCCAGCCAACCCCAGCCAACAGATCCGCACCTCATGTGTTCTGGAGTTAAGGAGTTCTAACACTCATTTTACTAACTAATGATTGTCACCAATGAGGAGCAAGGCAGTGTTCTAGATGCCAAGGATATGACGTTGAAGCAAACAGTGACAGTAGTGTCCCTGCTCCTGTGGACTTGCATGCTAGACCAAAGAGATGGAGGCATATCAACAAGATAAGCTTCAAAGGGTGAAAAGTGAGACAGTGAGACATCAGGGTAATGGGGTGGAGTGACTTCAGGGGACAAGTCAGACGGGCTCCTGGCAGGAAGTTCAGAAGTAGGATGCCTTTGATGAGAAAGAGCCGGCTATGGAGGTGTGAGGGAACAGCGTCCAAGGCTAAGTGGAAATGGCTCACTGGTGTTAGGGTGGGGTGGATTCTATGTGTTCAGAGATAGACAAAAGGCCTGACAGGCTACTACACCCTATCCTTGAGACCATGATCTTACTGTAAGGGTTGGGGTGATATAGACCTTGACAACAACTTCATTTGTTCTTTGGATCTGTTATGGTCAAGGGAAGCTGGTAGGTGAGGCATTAAGTAGAGGGGACCCATCAGGTCCACAGGAGGTATCTGTTACAGGGGTTGGTTAGGTTGTTTTTATGAGAACACATTGGATGTAAATAGGAATGAGCTAGGGGCAGGGTGAGCCCGCCCACTCTCCACATGAGCCAATCAGCACAGAAGGAGCTGTATGACGCTCTCTGCTCCTGCTTGACCTGGCCCTCTGTAAGAGTGCATTGCCTTCCTGCCTGCTGGGAAGGATAAGGGTTCTCCCTTTTCTTAAAGCTCAATCCTGGAATCTCAGTGGCAAAGCACCCTCTCCTTGCTTGTTCACAGCCCTGGGTTTTATCCTCTGAATTGAAAGAATAATCAAGAAAAGTCACCTTACTTGGACTCAGAAACATTTTGCCTACTTCCTTCTCGTGGATTTTGCTCTTGTGGTGCCTGACCTGGTTCCTCTAGCACCAGTACCACCAGTTAGTTCTTTATCTATATTCCATCACATCCTCAGCACGCACATCTTCTATAATCTAAAACAGGAGTAAACTTTCTTGGTAAAAGGCCAGATAGTAAATTTTTTAGACCTTAGCTTGCCATGGTAGTAAGAAAGTGGCCACAAACCTATGTGAATGGATGACACGGTTGTACCTCAGAGAGACAGTTTATAACTCCTGCAGGTGGCCTTCACAGTTGGACCATGAACCAGAGGATGCATAACCTCTTACTGGTCTAAACAACGTTTGTTATAACAGTGCCATTATAATGGAACTTCAGATATGAAGTAGAGAGGCATGAAAAGAGAACACAAACTAGAACCCAAGGAGAGAGCACAGTGAGCATGAGTCTTGAAGACAGAGCCTCAGGAGCGACTTAAGCTAAAAAGTGCATGAGATGCTGTCTGACTGACAGCAGACTTGGGGCCAGACATGCAATGCCAGAAATGTAGCATGGGGGAAATTGGGAGGGAGAGGAAGAAAAGGTTTTCGGAAAGCGAAGAAGACAGGAGGATGACCAAAAAGGGCTTGAAACTTGGGGGAATGGATTCAGGCTGCAATCCTTGTCCCCACGATATGCCTGAGCAGTGTCTTCTTTGCCTCTATTGTTCCCAAGCAGTTGCTCCGCATCATTCTTTCCCTCAGGATGTATGACACACAACTGGATATTATTCCCGGCACTGGTGGCAAAAGCATAATAACAAAGAATTCCTTTACTTGTGCTCAAGACCCTGTTGCCTATTTCCCCTTCATGAATGAATCCTGGAGGAGTGGATGCCCTACAGAGTCTGGACATAGGTGAAAGGTGCCCAGGAAGGGGGTAAGGGTCAGAAGGAAAGGTTTGGAAAGTTTTTACCCAGAAACCAGCACATGAAAAGGCTAGGATGTAGCTGGGTGGTGGTGACACATCCCTTTAATTCCAGCACTTGGAAGGCAGACAGGCAAATCTGTGAGTTCGAGGCCACCCTGGTCTACAGAGTGAGTTCTAGGACAGCCAAAAGCTACACACACATAGAAACCCTATCTTGAAAACCAGAGGGGTGAGAGAGAGGAGGCTAAGATGAAGACATGGTCCAGTTTTTGTTTTTTTTTCCAAAGGAGGTGTTTAGTTCTGGAGAGATCATTGGAGGCAGCAACCCACATCCTAGCATCCTGCAGATTACAGCTTCACAGAGGAGACAGCGTCCTACTAAATGACTTCAGCAGGGTGACTCCTTGCCTGTGCTTGGAGACAGTTAAATCAGAGGAAGACCTTCTGGAATACATGAGGAAGTCTGAAAAGCAGCCTTCCATTAACTATTCCACGTGCACTGCAATTACACGGGAAGGCAGGTTTGTCAGTAGGAAAAGGGAACACTGGGCATCCTACACTTTCTAAAATGCTACATTTTCCAAAAATGCTTCTCTGCCCCAGCCCTTCCTTCAGCACAGCTGAGTATGCACACACTTTATACTCTCACAAAATATCACAACCCCGCCCCCAGGAGACCCATCCCAGAGATCTCATCCGATGTCTTACCCTTAACATCATGTTCATCAACAGAGAGACGAGATTCTTCATCGATCTGTGGGGGCTGATGGTGCTTGCTGGTTTAGACTAGCCTTGCAGAAATTATGTGGGGGTGGGGGGGACCAATAATGAAAGTTGCATGCACCCATCTCCTATCTTTTTGTTTGTTTGGGTGTTGTTGTTTTGTTTCTTTGTTGGTTTGTTTGTTTGTTTGCTTTTAGAGATGGGATTTCTCTGAGTATTAAAGAAAAAGAGGCTAAAGGGGTTAGAGTAAGTTGCCACCACACTCAGCACTTATCTTTTGACCTGCACATCTCAAACTCCTTATAGGTCAAATAATTAAGCAGCCAGGTAAATAAACATATAACCATTGTCTTTAAAAGTCACCCCTGGGTGCTGGGTGTGGTGGCCCACACCTTTAATGACAGTGCTCAGGAGGCAGAGGCAGTGGATTTCTGTGAACTCTAGGCCAGACTGACCAACATAGTGAATTTCAGGCCACTCTGGCTACATGGTAGACCATGTCCACCCCATCCTACCCCACCATACCCCCCCCCCCAAAAAAAAGAAAGAAAACTGGTCCTTGAGTAGGATGCCTGCCTAGCATGTATGGAGCCCTGAGTTCAATCCCTAACACTTAAAAATGAATGAATGAATGAATGAATGAATGAATGAATGAATGAATGAAGTCACCCCTGATCTGTACTTTTGTGTGTTTGGGGGGGTGACTTCCGCCCCTTCAGCCATCTGGGTTGATTGTCTACCCTGTCAAAATTATACACACAACCGTCTTGTTGTGTCTTGTTTTGTTTTTTCTTCTGTGCCTTCCAAGAGCTGTGGGTGCAGACATTACTGGCCCTGATGCAGTCTGTGAAACAACCCATTCTCAGGGGTCAAGACTTGGCACGCTACTTCCTGCTCCTGTTATTCAGGTGCTTAACATCTGTGTACACGTGCTCTGTCCTGCCATGCCTGGCCCTGAGGATACACCTGACTTCCCTTCTTTGTTTTAACTAGTATGCCCACTGAGATAAAAAGGTTTCATCCAGTTCTGGAGAACTGCCTTTCAGAAGGGACTGAAAACAGATACAACAAGCAGAAAGAACAGCACAAAACAGATTGGGTCTATGGATTTTAGATGATTACAAGTATTATACTGCTAAGTCTCTACATGACCAAAGCTCTGAACTTATTCAGTGAGTCCCAAAGGGCTAAAGACAGAGGAGACAATAACTGACGTAAAGAGACAGACAAATAGAAGGGAGAAGGCCAAGGATGATGTTAAATGGGGGAGGCGGGTGGTGGGTATAGCTCAGTGGTAGAGCCTAACAAAAATCTTCCAGCCGTTAGTATCTGGCCCATGACAACCACGATGGGTAGAATTTTGAGTAATACAATTCTTTTTCTTGGACTCAGAATTCTCCCTCCCCCACTCTTTGACCTTTAAACATTGACTACAGAATCAATATGAATTGATTATGGTGCATTCATTAGGATACAATATAGACATGTACAAATCAGTCAATTCTCCCAACTACAGTGATGTCTCAGTCCATTTGGGCTGCTATAACAAAATACACTAAGGGGCTAGCATGTGGTTCAGATGGACCCACACACCATGGGTCCAATCTTCAGCAGGGCATAGCCTGAACATGTTGGCACATACTTATAATTCCAGTGATAGGCAGGTCAAAGTGGGAAGGGCAGAAACTCAGGATCTTCCCTACCTACATAGGAAGCTTGGAGCTAGTCTGGTCTTCATGAGATCCTTTCTCAAAAAATAAAATAAATAAAATAAAAATGCAAGCTGGATAGTTTCTTCTAAAAGGAGAATTTTATTCCAAACAGTACTAGAAGCTGGAAATCAAAGGTCAAGAGTCAGTACTAGTGAGAGCCCACTTTCTAGTTTACACTGTGGAAGGGCCAAGATGTCTCTCTGAAGTGCCTTCATAAGAGCTGACCTGCACGAGCCGATAGCACTCTAGAAAATCCATCCATTAACACTATCATATCAGTGATGAGGTTTCAACATGTAGATTGGGAAGCAGGGCAAAAACACTGAAACCACGGACAATGAACTATGGGCTGATTTGCCCTTGGGCAAAGCTGTGAGCTGAGTCCATTTGAAGAGGTAAAACTAGAGTGAGCAAGGCTTAGTGGAAGTCTGTAGGCTACCACTGTAAATGTGGCATGGTACCGTCCAGCTTGCAATAGGGGGAGAGAATGCAGGCTTATTAGGTGGTGATGTGAGTCTCTTGGCTCCCCTAGATGGCCATGTGCTCTGCTGAGGGACAGGAGAAGGGACACATCTCAGATACCTCTCAACTACTCCATTCTGGCCAACCCTTAGGCACCAGGATTATGATTCAGAGTCAGATATTTTGGAGGGGAGAAGCCTACCTGATTTTGAGTCTTGGAGGAAATGATGAAAAGTATTATGGAGAAAGCTTAGTATATATGGAGAGTGTGAGCCTGCATGGAGAGCTAGTTAGGGGCTGTCACTCAATTAATTAGACTAGCAGATTGCTCATACCTGGCGTATTCTCTGAGTAGAAAAAGAAGTAGCAAAAATGGAACAAGAATAATAATGATGATGATGATGATGATAGTAATAAAGAATTAACTGATAGCAAATGTTTTCTCCTTAGTCTCTGCTTGCCCAGCTCTGACTGGTACAGCTTATAATTAGTCTCTACCTGCAGATGTGTGGTTCCAATGACTTGTGGATTAAGGAGAAACTCTAGAATTTCTCAGTACCTGACAAGTCGTAACGTGAAAAGCTACACTTAGTCCATTAAAGATTTTTCACAGTGACATTTGAGTGCAGCTTGAGAAATACGCCACCTTGCCATTTATCATTTTCAGGGCACGGGTGTCGGGAAGGAGGTTGCTATGAAGAACAAAACAAAATGGATTGCATGTGTGGAGGTGAGCTAGTGAATGCTGATAAATGTACTTCACTGAATGTCAGCAAATGTCACCTGAGAAGCCATTTGCAGCTACCATAACACTCCCCAAAACAACAAAGAGTGGCAAAAACAGGCAAAATGAACTGGGCGCCTTGCTTCCACATGAATAAGCAATCAGCCCTCTCAGAAGTTACACCAGAAAGCTGTTAAACTTCATAGACGTTGCTTTTCAGCCATACTGACAAATGTCTATATGGCTGCAGAGAGCTGGAGACCTTCTGAGGACACCGGGGCTGGGATTCCTCCAGGTTGGGCTTAAGAGTCCCTTCTGCCCGTCCATGCCTTCCTTTTATATGTGGACAGAACTGACTGTCTCTGAGGCAGGTTTTCTGGGCTTTTCTTGCCCAGCATATTTTTGCAAATTCTAAGAATTCTACCTCCTTTTAATCTAGCTCTCCTTGTAGTGTAATCCAGGTGGTTGAAGGAGGGAGTCAGTGAATGCTGCTCTCACGTCAAACACTCCTGACCTAACATTTTAGTCCCTCATTCAGAAAAAAGATTTGAGTGATGATCTCAGTTTTTGTTTCATTCGTGGTGATTGGTCAGTGCTTAGTCCTTATGTGGTTTGGGATTGGAACTTCCAGAAATTCCTTCAGAATTCTGCTTGGGCCCATATGCTCTTCCTCCTCAGCTTGGTTATTCTCCACAGATCACTGCAAGGAAGTAAATGGGAAAGAAAGATCATGTTCTCAGGACAATTATCCAGGGAAATAAGAAACTCATTAAAATGAGATTGCAGTCCCTCTTCATTTCCTAATCTCTGTGGACGCCTTCCTCCCCTCAACACCTACACACACGGTCATCCGATACCTACTTCCTCCTTTGTACCAAGACTCCCAGAGCAGCCTGAGTTGGCTGACCTTGTAAACAGGCCGAGCACACACATGCACATGTGTGCTTGGTGCCTACACAAATCGGGGTCAGCTGTGAGAGCAATGCTGAGGAATGGAGCCCTTCCTGGATTCTGTCCTGAATGTGGCAATGGACGGACTTCCCTCATCACACTGTCATAGTCTGCATTCCAACCATGTACTTGCGAGGAACACATTTTACAACCAGGAAGACACAGGCTCTTGGGAAAGCATGCTTCCCTTGGTTGAACTCGGAGGGTTGGTACCTGTAGGAATGGCTGGGCAGGTTCCTCTTTCACACTCATTGTAGAGCCCTTCATGACCCTGCTGTTTCCTCCCTTTGAATTAGGTACTTCCCATGGAAAGGCTTTGCTTCAGTCCTGGACGCCCAAAAGATATCTGTTTATTATTGAAATTGAATTGCTCTCAACTTGTTGACTTCCATGCTTAGTTTGGGCAGAAACAGTGGCTTGTTTAGGGAAAAGGGGGGTGGGGAAGAAGGAAAGGAAGGAAGGGAAAGAGAGGGCTCTGGAGGTGAAGGTGAAGGTCACAGCCAAATGGAAAGATCCTGCAAAGAGAAACGATAGATGAAATGTCCTGTTTAGGGGGAGGGTTTGCTGTACTATCTATGGCCTTCTTTACTCAAGTAAAATGCTTTTCTGAACAGCCAGTGCCTGCTGTGTCCCAGTATGGGATTGTGTCTCAGAATCAAAGACTCACGATAGCATATGAACATATTCAAAAAGGAAATCAGGAGAGGTGTAAATGTCTCATCTTGCCACGATTATTCCTTTTTTCTGCTTTCAGTTTTTCCATCTGGAGATTTCTCTTTTGAGACATGGTCTCATGCTATCCAGGCTGGCCTTGAACTTGCTATGTAGCCAAGGTTGACCTTGAATCGCTGACCCTCGTGCTATCACAAGCGTATGCCAACACAACCAGGATAAACTTATATCTGGTTGGCCTCTGGGGAGGGATCTAAAACATTACCAGGAAAGTGAAAGAGAGGTAAGTAAGCGACTATTAGGCTAATAGACGGGGCAGGTCAGCCCCAAGGCAAAACGTTCAGAGGAATTTATAAGGTTTGCTCGTTCTTTTGTCTTTTTTGTTTTTTAGTGTCATTGGCTCATTTACTCAATTGTTTGAATAAACACTTATTTGCCTACCTTAGGTCAGATGTCATTTTATGGCTTAACTGGACACCAGCTTCTCTTATGGACTGTATTCCTTAGCATTTAGATTCATACTGGACCTTCTGTGTCCAGGTCAAGCCTCACCTCTTCCAGGAAAGCCATTTGAGATTTCTCCTATGCTGGACTCCTGTTTGTTCACAGGAGGGCATCTCTGTCTTCTTCTACTATACCTGTCCTCCCACCAACAAATGCCAGTGCCCTGAAAAAAAAAAGAAAAGAAATCTATTCTATCTCTTCATCACTGAGTTGGTCTCTCCTAATCAGGTCTTTGAAATGAGATTTAAGGCTACTGTAAACCGGGTTATCTTCCACACACAGAGAGATTTAAACCATTTGGGTTTAAATATATGGAAAACAGTCTTCGTGGATGCTGGTGATATTTACATTCAGTGTACAATAGGAAAATGCACTTGGGGAGAGGCATATGGGTAGCCATCTGGATTATTTGGGCACACCCTGAGTAGGGGAGAAATCAGGAAGTGTTGGAGGGAGGCTGAATTAGCCAAACAATTGTGTAGCTCTGCCTTTGCTGTCAAGTGTCACTCTTCATGCTACACTTAGGTATAAGAAGCCATTTTCCCAACCTCTGTATCAAGTATGCCTTAGAGACATATGGGTGACACCTCACACAGACAGAATGGGGTAGACATGAGACAGTTTCCATTCAGTTTGGAGTCTTCCAACCTCAAAGCAGCCAGGTTTCCTCAGTACAGTGAGGGGACTTCCACGGTCCCTGTAGGGGAAGTTTGGATAGGGATAAGCCCCGCTCTCTTTTCTCTCTGCTCAGGTGGCTGCCGGCAGTGTCCACTTCAGCAACCACACACCACTATTTTCTCCGTTGAAAACAAAGGTACTCCAGGAGGTTTACAAATAATAATGACGGCCGCTGATAATGTTCTTTTCTTCCCTTCTTTCTTTTGGGAATTCCGTTCCTTTCTTCTAAGATCTGCTGTTTTTCATATGGCCCTTTCAGAGAAGTGTCTTAAAGCAAATTGTCAACCTTTTTAATGGAAGAAGTCTCCTAAGCAGGCAGAAGACTTTGTGCCCAAAATGAATTATAATCCAGAAGAAATCATGGTTTTAGCTCACTTGAAAAGTGTAGGATTTGAAAAGCTTGGACAACCATTAATGTGTTTACTAAAAAATCTTTACCTAATAGAATTCAAAATAGCCCTCTCTTATTATTTTGAATGTTTCACTTCAATTTTGTAAGATGTACTTATTTTCCTGCCCAAATAGCAGATTTAAAACTTTTGCCTAGATTTTAAGAATATGATCTTTTAAGTTTTTAAAAATAAGAATGGCTGGAAAGACTTTCCTTTCAGACAGCTGTTCAAAACACATGTATCACCCACTTACTTCCAGAGAGAAGAAGAGCCATGTACACTCAAAAACTGTTTTCTGAAATGGCACAAACCTATATGTGAGCCTTTCTAGAATTATGGTACAGTAGAAGCAGGGGGATTTCCTACCAAGGGGCTCTGCATTAGGAGAAGTACCCAAGTCTAGGGAGCCCTGAAAGGAATTCTAATATCCAAACAAAAGCAATATTGCCATCACCATCCATCCTCTCACCCAGAGGAGAAACAATTAATAATTTGCATATGCTCATGACACAAATTAAAGACAAAAGGCCCCTCAAGGGCTGTGGTTGCTCTGCAGCTCTCAGCATGATGCAAGGTTTCAGCCCTGCACTGTTCTAGCTTCCAAATGAATAGCATTAAGCTCCATAACCAAAAATAGGGGTTGTGGGCCCTCTGGCCTGTTCCCACTGTAGAATCCTGTCCCCCAATCAGAAACATCTCCCAGTCTCCCCACGAGCGTCTAGGCAAACAGAATGTATAGTCCCAAGGGGAAAAAAAATAATGTATATACTTTGCCCTTTTTATTTTAATGGCCAAACATTGTAATGCTAGCTAAATAGAAATTCTCATCTGTTAATAGGTTCCTTTAGTTTGTAATAAATAGGAATGCTAATGACTAAAATTTGGTATTTGGTATGCATTAGCTTTTGTGAGCTTTTCTTTACAGCCCTCATTGACATGCAATATGGCAAGCTTCCTTTGAAACATATTTATAAAATAACTACAGTATAATTAAACCAACAAAGCCATCTTTTAAGTACGCTTAATAGCTCAGGTTTTTTTTTTTCATCTCAGTAAAATTTTTATTTTAAAAAGAAAAATAGTTATGCCTCAATCCCACTGTACATTTTATTCTGTGCATCTAATATTTCCTTTACAGCTACAATCTGTGCATATTTAATTCTTCTTGACAACCATGATTATTAATAAAGAGCTCATGAAAGATATACTTCATAGCTTCTTCAACAAGAATAATGTGTTTTTTTGTTAACGGAAATTGTAACATATGTTGACAGATACAATATATAAGATGTGCTTTTTTTTCTTAATTGTAATTTTGCTGTGCTGAATACAGCCGAAATGGCAGGTAATAATCAGAGTGGATGCTATTTTATACAACGTAACCAAAAATATTTTAATGGTATAAAAGCAATAGATAAATAAAAGGAATTATGTTTAAATTTTTTTTTGCGTCCCCGAACCCGCAGTTCTTGTTTCTGCTGTGGCTGCGGGTTTGTTTACCAGAAGAAACCACGAGTTGCAATTCGGTCCTTCTCTGCCCTTGGCCCTTCAGCACTCAGGGCGCGCAGGGCCCGGCTGAATGCAAAATCGGGATACCTAGTGGTTCAAGTTCACCGAGTTTTGTGCGGTTTGTAAGCCCTTCCCCTCTCCCCAGAATTCCAAAGATGCCAAGCCTCGAGACCCGAGCCGCTGGGGCGTCCCCAGGCCGCTGCTTCGCCCCTCGGCCCCCTCTCCTCTGCCTTCCTAGGAAACTCCGTCCCGGCGGCCGAGGAGCTGCCGAGTCCTCTACGCGCCCCCCTGCGCAGAGAATAAACACCATTGACGCCACTGTTATAATCTTTATTTAAAACAGTTTCCAAGGTTACAAATTGCAGGGCCTCGTATGCAACAGGTTCATCCGAAGCGGTATCATTGCAGATTAACTGTAACGTGTAGGATTAAAATAAAACATAAGGGATTAGGCAAAATGGGTTGAAGCTTGGGAAATAACGGCCAAGCGCGTCTCGACCGCGAGTCCGCAGAGGGAGCCTGCGAGGAAGCCGGGCCTTTGGGAGGTCGCGACGCACAAGGCTGGACCCCGCGAGTGGTCAGGGCCGGCGGTTCTGGAAGGACCAGAGCGGCCGGCGGCCGAGAGGTGAGCCTTTCGGGGCGCCAGGGAGGAGACCCTGGGGTCCTGAGGATGGGGAAGGCCCCGGGCCGGGCAGGCGGGACTGTGGTCTGGCTGGGGGCGCCAGGCGGCGCCGGGGACACGGCCCCGTCGCCCTGCGTGGCACCCTGCGAGGCGTGAGGGGGGACAGGGTACCTGCAGGGGCCATCGGGGGTGTGCGCACGACCGACTGACGCGGCCTTCAAGGCCCAGGCCTGAAGGGGTCCCACGTGGGATCCATCTGTCCATCCCCACGGTTGTCCCCTCTTCCAGGCCGCGTCCGAAGCGCCACGTGCGGCCGTCTGAGCGCGGGTCCTGGCCCCGAGCCGTCCCCGGCCACCTCCCCTGCTCGGCGCGCCCCGCGCCCTCCGGCTCCAGGAAGACCCCGGGAGCCCCTCGGTCCCCTCCGCTTCCTGCGGAGCCGGAGCGCGGCGGCCCAGCGGAGGCTCAGCGGAGGCTCGCTGGGGGCGGGGAGGAAGTGTGCAGCGTGGCCCGAGAGGGAAACAAAGCCCGACCCCCCCCAGCCCGGTCACCCCGAGCTGACCCCAGACCCACCCCGCCGAGGCCCGGGGCTCCCGGCCGCCGCCCCCCCCCCCAGCGTCCACGGAGACCCAGCGGGCAGCCAGGCCCGAGGGCGCGAAGGCCAGACCTGCAGGCGGGAAGCCTTGCCCGGCGAAGGGACGCCGACCGGCCAAGACTGGGCGGTGAGCGGGTGGACGGGCAGGAACCCGGGCACTCCGGGGCTCCCCGCAGCCACCGCGGTGCGAGCCGTCCGGGAAGAGGGGAGCGAACTTCCAGGTGGAAGAAAGTAGGCGCGCAACTTCCCCGAGGCCTCCGCCGGCGAGGGAAGGGCCCCGGCTAAGGCGGCGGCGGGAAGGGGCTGGTGCAAACAGCTGTTCCTCATACATATTTCATCACACAATCAGATAATGCGTCCCACTACCTTCTCAATTATTCACAGATAAACATTTTCAAGACGTTTTGACATCTGTCTTGGTGCCTGCTATTAATTTAGTAATCACTGTAGTTAAAAATGTATGGGATTTTTCCCCCCACCGTCGGAGTACCTCCTTTCTGAGCTCGAGCCCAGTGTTGGGCTGCCGCAGAGAGCCCGGGCCCTCTGGGAGTGAAGACACCTTAGGAGGTGAGGTGATGTCTCCAGAGCGTTGACACTGTTGTGGAAAGGATTAAAGGGGTATCTGGTTATTTTAATTTACGGTTGAAGGTAAGGACTGTCATATCATACACACACACACACACACACACACACACACACACACTACCCTGTCACAACTCTAGACCCACAAAGATGATCAGACCTTTGCCCTGGGCAGTGGAAATGGTTTGCTTCATGTAAGCACAAGCGTTTGTTGAGAAAAGCATGGGCAACCTACATAGGAAAACACACGCCTATGCATTGACATATACGGGAGAACTTATCAAGGAACAATAACAAAAGCCTAACAATTATGCGTGCTATCAAAGAGGCCACCAACCTCCGAGGGCCCTGGTTCTGCACCCTGGGCAGAAGGCACAAGAATAGGAAAGAAAAATAAATTATGTCCTGTGCAGTACGTGGAGCATTGGGGGTTATGAGGAAACAGTTGCTCTCTCCTTGGGAGGCAAAACTCCACATAAACATTTTTTTTTTAAGCTGGAATTTGAAAAAAAAAATCGTTAAGACTGGAAAGTCAGGGCAAACATTCCCAACTCTAAAATGCTGTGATTCGTTGTGAGAAATTTTCTAAACTACCCAGAAGGGTAGAGAACGTTGGGTGGCCAGAAGCTCATCTCTTTGTGTTCTGAGTTTTAGCTAGAAGGAACAAAAGTTCCACCGTGGATCTGTGATGACTCGACCTTACTCATTTCACTATTTTGGTTGAGGTCTCTTCCTGAGGTGCATCAGCAGGTGATTCGCATTTGGAAGCAAGAGAAAAGAAGACCTGGAGAAAAACAGCTTTGGAAGAAACTGCCCTCCTAACAGAAGAGTAAGATTACATAAACTCTAAAGTGATTTTCACAATTTATTGTTCAAAATACAGACAAGAACAAATTCACTAAAATATCTAGGAACTAAATGTGTCTTGGGAAAGTGAAAGGAAGAAAATTCTTCCCTAGCCACACCCCTACATCTCTTCAGGGGATCAGTATGCCTGTTGGAGTTTGGCCTGCAGCAGTACTGGGAGTCAGGTCTTTACAACTCTCTCTCTCTCTCTCTCTCTCTCTCTCTCTCTCTCTTGCTCCCTGAAGAGTAGTTATTGGACTTCTTGGCCCAAGAGCTAGCACACTCCCTTCCACTCTCTTCATCCCTTCTTTTCTCCCTCTTCCTTGTCATTCTTTTAAAGAAATGGTCCAAGACTCACCCCTACTGCTTTCAGAGGGAGAGGCTCAAAAAATGCATTCAAGAGGACAAGTTGGAAAATAAGGTGATGTAGGGAAAGGCACCATTTCTTTGGAAAGTCCTTGCCATTGTCTGGGACTGTTCTCCAGGACTCAACAGGCAAAGGAGGTGTCAGAGAGAACAAGCCAGCACACTTACTAGCCCCAGAACAGCTGTGGGAAACCCTGTTGGTACGCTCTGACCCAGGCCAGCACCTCGATCTCTGCCTGGAATAGAGGAGCAGGGTCGAAGACCTCTCAGTATTCTGCAAAAGGAAATTACTCAAATAAATAATTCAGCTTGGTCTAGTATATTCCTTGCAGATTTATTTGATGTACACGGGGTTGGGGAGGGCTACAGTTGTTTTTCTTTAGGTCTCAGAGGAGAAAAGCAAAAAGGGCACAAAATGGCTTTTCCATATCTGGAAGCGTTCTTAGAAATGAATGTCCCCATTGAAAATGAGTCTCCTGTTGCCTGGTGGAGGCCTTCTGGGCTATCTGTTCAAGCTCTACTCCAGAGCGCAGTCTCCCAGGCAGAGGATGAAAAAGACAACAGCCAACCGAAATAACCAAGTGAAGGAGAATCTTTCCTGTGTTGCCCTCTTCTGGGAGTCTCCAACAGAGCAGGTAGGAGAGTTCTAAAGCAGACTCTCGGTGGACGATTCCTTGGTGTTCAGAAAGTGGCCTGAAACTTTTCATCCCGAAGATTCAACCAAGTTTCCTCCTCCAGGGTCAATGTACCTCTTGCAGGAAGTGTTGCCTTCTAGTTGAGCCCATTCTCCTTGGCTTCCTGTGCATCTGTGTGCCTGTCTGGGGCCACTCCATGTGGGCACCGTCGCTTTTGTCTGCATTTGGGCAACTGGGTGTGTACCTACGTATTGGACCCATGCCTTGGACAAGCCTTTATTCCTCCACTTCTGCTGTTAGGGTTCCTGTAATTCTCCTACGTGTGTTCTCGAACAATTGCTGTGCGCAAAATCCTTCTGTGAATACCAGGTAGGGCGTGACCCCAGAGATCTGCGTTGAAGAGAGGAGGTGGGTACAATGGTAGTTCCGGACTTTGGGCGGGCTGTAAGGTTGCTAAGTTCCCCAGTTCTAGGGGCCCTAGGCTTTCCCCACTCCTTCATATACCCTAAGTAGTAACTGTTTACAAGAAGAAGCGACTGTCTTCCATCTCACCAGCCTCTAGACCTGTAGACTGTAGCTCCGAATAGCCAAAACTGGAGGCAAAGTGAAGTCTTAAGGCCTTAAACATCAGCTGGCCTCCGGGCCACCTTCGTCCAAGTGTCGCCTTGGGGCTGGGAGGGAGCAAAGGCCCCGTAGGTACCTAACCTCAGGGAGCCTTTAGGCCAGCACCCCGAGCGTTAGGGGAGCGTTAGGGGGCGAAACTCTCCTTGCTGGCGCCCCTAGAGCAGCAACATTTACAATTGCAAACTTGCAGGGCCCGCCCCCTCGGCTCCTCCTCTGGCCCTCACCCCAACTTTAAGCTCCCAGCGGGAGAGCCAGAGCTAGAGTCATAGTCTCCCTTAGGCGCCCTGGGGCCAAGCCACTTCTCAGGGTCCCTAGAAGGACCTAAGGGCCTGGATAGCAGAGGCATAGTAGTAAAAACTGTGACCACGGCTTTCTAAACAGCCGGAGGCGCTGTATTCCTCCGCGACCTCTCTCCCCGGCCTAGGCAGCTGGAGTACACACTCGCCCACCCCAGAGCCGGCGAGCAGGCATGGGGCGCGCGCCGGGAAGGGTGTGTGCGCACGTGTCCTCGTGCGATTGGAAGTGGTTACACGGACTCTTCCAGACGAGGTTTTTCCCCGTGATTGAAGATGACTTGCGACTAACTTCAGGTGGTGGGTTCCTACAGGACCAACGCCAGTCCGGCTGTCGGCCTGTGGGTTTTTCCTAGGTTCGCACTGAGGGAAGCCACCGCCCCCCGCCCTCGAGCAGCCCTCAAGGCCCGGTGAAAGGGTCAGGCCCCGGGCCCTGAGATCTGTAGGACTGAAGATCTTAATGTTCGCCCCAGAGATCTGACTCAGAGGTCTAAGCTGTTGCGTGCCCTCGTAGGTTCAGGAGGGAAACCTGCGCGGGTGAAGGAGATCCTGATAACCACCCCATCCCCATGGCAGGGAGGAGTTCTGACCTCTACACACGGGACCTTCGGACCTACTTACTGCCTTGCCATCTCACTCCAGGCCCAATCTGTGATCCGGGTTGGCGGCGGCGGGGTGGGAGGGCTGCTGGAGGAGTTGGGTGGAGGTGGAGATGCAGAGAGGGAGGAAAAAGAAGCAAGATTGGGTGAGGATGTGCAGATGGGTGAGGATGAGGTGGAGATGGAGTTGGGGATGCACCGCGGGGCACCAACTATTCACCCTTCCGTGGAGAGGTGCGTCTGGCTGCTCCGTTACTCCCCCCCCCAATAAAGCTAATGATGTAGTAATTTAGGAGGGGTGAGGGGCTGGGCGAAAGGAGGGAGGGGAGACGATGGGGAGAACGCGCGCCCCGAGAGCGAAAGCACACAGCTAGCTCTAGAGGCGCTGCCACAGTTCGCGCTTCCCAACAGGTTAGCTAGCCTAGGATCCACCCGGCATTTCGCAGGAAGGGGGGGGTTGTGTGTGCGTTGAGATAGCTAGAGGAGGGGAGAGTCTTCCTGGAGGACAGGGGGAGGGAGAGAGAGCTCGGAGCGAGAGCGCGCGCGCAGAGCCCTTTGAAAGGACTTCCACTTCCTAATGAATATTTATCCGCCGCTGCTGCACTCTCCCGGCTTCTCTTACCTTTCCGCAGGTAAGAGCCTCCCTGGTCCCCTACCCTAGTAGCGGCGGGGGTCATCCCAGCTCCCCCGACCCTGGCGCGAGTGGTGCGTCTTTGGACCGGCGGGGTGAGGGGTGGGGTGTGGGGCAAGGTGGCTTCGCTGTGTGCGATGGGTTCCGCACGACCAACACAGAGTGTGGGAGCTACCTGTGTGTGCGCGTGTGTGTGTGTGTGTATGTGTGTGTGTGTGTGTGTGTGTGCGCGCGCGTGTGTGGAGGGGGGGAGAGAGAGAGAGGAGGAGAGGAGAGAGCGAATGTGCGCCCCCGAGCGCGCATCTGCTCTAGGCGCGCATTAAGGACATTTTCGGACTTTTCTCTCTGACGTCCTGTATCTCTCGCCTTTGCCTTTCTTTGCCCCCCCCCCCCCCCCCGCCTCTCCACCTCCTCCCCCACCCCAGCACTACCCTGGGTTGTAGACCGCTCTCCTGGCCGGCTTTGTGCCGCCGGCGCGCATCCCTCCTGCCGGGCCCTCGCGTCTCTCACAAAGAGGACCAGAGCTCCTTTTCCACTGTAACCTTTACCCTTTCTGCCGAGACCGCCGGTCAGGGCACCCCGACCCCCTTCCCGCCGGTTCAGCTCCCGAGGGTCTGCCGCGCGCTCTGCCGCTGTCCCCCTCTTGGGGCGCAGGGGCTCCGTGCGAGGAGCTGAGAGTACTGAGCGGTGGTCGGGACTCCAGGGTACCACTGGGCGGAACTTCACAAGGGTCTACTAACCTGGAACCGGGAGCCAGAGATCCACCCCCAGTAGGGCGCGGGTACCCGCCGCCCCCCCACCCGCGGCCGCGCGGGCGGGAGGAGCCCAGCGAGCTCGGACCCGCCTAGGGGGAAAGAGGGAGGGGAAAGGGAAGGGGTCAGGGAGGAGCCGACGGTGTACGGAGAATTCTCGAAACAGACTCACCCAGCCACCTGTTGCGACTCAGTCTGGGGTCGGGCAGCTCCAGATCTGCTCCAGGTGGACACGCACAAAGGCAGACACCCAAGTTTGGAAAAGAAAAGTCTCTGGCTTCGCCGGGCGCAGCCGGTTAGACGAGCAACCCCGCGCGCGCTGGGGTCGCGAGGCTGTAGGATCCAAGAGGGGCTTGAGGCCAGAGGACCCGCCACTTCGGGGTCGGCTCCCGCCGCACGCCCCCTTGTCCGGGAGGCCAGGGGCTCGAGTTCAGGAAGCCGGCGCTCGGGGCCGGCGCCCTCGGGGCGGTTGCAGCCGGAGCAGGCCCCGCTGAGCCCTGCTCAGAAGTCAAGAGCAGCGGCGCAGCCGCTCGTCGCAGCCTTTCACGCTGCAGCCGCTCCTCATTCTTGTGCCTCGGACCTTCTGAGCGCCCCCGGACAAAGCCCCCACAACCCGGCCTCTCCCTTCCCGCTAAATCCCCTTCGGGGTCAGTGCGCTACCGGCACCGGGCCGCGCGCCTCTCCTGCCAGCCCTGTGGCTCTTAAAGAGCCCCACACCCCTCCGCCCCGCGCGCTCCTCCGACCCCCCCCGCCACCCCTCCCCTCTCCTCCGGATCTCGCCCCCCACGCCGACGCCTGAGGTCCCTACTGCCCCGACCCAATGCCCGCGGACTCCCAGCCTCCTCCTTTCGCCCCCCTCCCCTAAGCAGCCGTTGCCCCCACCACCACCACCACCACACACAACCGAATTCTACTCTCCATTTCGGGTCTCCCTTCTCGCCAAGAGCACCCACTCCTGACTTTTTTTCAGCCCCTGCTTTGCCCTTTAGATCATGACCTGGCACTACCGTTTCCCAGCTCAGAGCTGATCCTCGTCCGAGTTTCTGCCTGGGCTTGGTTTAGGGGGTCTTGGAATGGAAACGGGGCTGGGCACGGGAGTGGAGCTGAATGGAAGGAGGGAAGGGAGGAGGGGCAGGTCAGATAGACTGACTCTGAGGCGCTTTTATCTGGGGCCTACACTGGCCTTCAACAGTAGTTGAAAACTGGCATTCCTGGGGTTAGACATCTCACCTTGACCAGTGTTGGGGCTGGGGGGTGGGAACCTGTGGAGAGGGGCTTCCAGAAGATCCCAGTGGAGAACTGTGAGCTCCCTGCTCCCCAAACTCAGTTGTGTAAAGACCCAAGAACTAGGTGCACAAGGAGGGTGTGAAAGGGGACCTTAAGCTCCAATTGTCCAGGAGAAAGGATAATGGAGGAGAGTGGGCAGGAAGACAAGTCAGCTCTTTCTGAGGAGTGGAGGGCAATTTCTAATGTTTTCTTGTATTAACTAGTTAACATGTTCCTTGGCCCAAGAAGAGGAGAAAAAGAGTAGATGATTGTCACAGTGGATTGCTGTCTCCACTCCCCTTTCTTCCAGAATTTTCCCTCTCTTCTCCAGGCTTGTTTTGGTTCCAGTGTTGCCCAAGGAGAGTAGCCTTCTTTGGAATGCCTTCTTCAGGCCTCTCCAGGGCTAGAAACACGATTGAAGGGAGACGGGGAAGGGACAGTGTGAAGGCAAGTGTGAGCCTTTAAGTCAGGCTGTAGTACCCTGGTTTCATCAGTGCCAACCGTTACATCATTTCACTGTTTGGGCTCTGGAGGAGGTGTGTACGAGCTGTGGCTGTTTGGGTAGCTGAACCTGCCCACTCTTTCTCAAATACAGGCCAGGGGTTCTAGTTGCGGGAAGGTTGGTTGAAAGAAGGGTGAGTCCTCCTGGTGAGATGAGGCCGAAGGAATTTGAGGAAGAGGGGTGGAAAGCTGACCCTCCCCTGTGTGTCTGCCCTTCTGCCCTTCCAACTCTAGTCCAGACGCACCTTTTAGGAAGTGGAGTGGTTAATTGATTTACAGCTGGCCCTGTGGGGGAAAGTTCATGGTACACAGGGATGAGCTAGATCCGAAGGCTGTAAAACCCACCTCCCTCCTTCCCCATGCTACAACTATTGTAGCTCTCACTCCCCCACTCCCCCAAGTATCCGGCTCCTTTCTCTTGGGACTACATCTCTGTGCAGCCAGCTAGGCTGGGACTGTGCCCACCCTCCCGGGCCTGGCGGTGGGAGGTGTTCAGGTCCTAGACAGAGCTAAACCTCTCTTGTTTGAGGATGTGGGGGGTGGAAGGGCCTTTAGCGGGCGGCGGGGCTCATTAGGCAGAGCGGGGTGCCGAGAGGTGCGCGCTGCCGGCCCCAGAGGCCTCCTTTGAGGCGTCGGGGCGGCTTCATTAAGCAGCGCTAACAAGGCGAACAAATGCCGGGCCTAGCAGCTTTCTCGCAATGGTGGGGCCTTAGCAGGGCGCCAGGCTAATGAGGGTCACTCAAAGAGGCTGATCAAATATTCAAATTTCCCCTCACGCCAGGAACTTTTATGCACCGGGAAAGTTGAGGCAACTGAGCTGTGTTTACTGTCCTGAACGACAATTGCTTGAAGCCCGGGTCCGCAGAGGCTAAGGAAAGGAGGGGAGCTAAGGGGGAGGGGGACCAGTTGTTGTTGTTGTTGTTGTTCAAAGGAAAATAATCGGGGGTCCTTGAAGGGCTTCTAGGCCTCCCAGCCCGAGTACTGCGCTCCCCTACGCCCTCCCTGGCGGCCTGAGCCAAGCTCCTTCTTTTGCAGCTTGCGGGGAGGCCCAGACCACCCGCTACCCAGCCATCTCCTTCTTCCGACGTCCTAGAGAGCCCGGAAGAGGCGTTTCCCCCTGGACCAACCTTCCTGATCATTTGGGTCGGCTGTTCCGGGTTGAGCCAGGCGACCCGGGTGTAGCCGTCCCAGGCCTTCTGGGGCGCGCTCTCCCGCAGACGCGCGAAACCCTGGGCTCTCCCTGTAATCCAAAGCAAGGAGTGTGGTTCCCGCAAAGCCCCCCGACCGGACTGAGAGGTCCTCAGTGCTAGGGTTGGAGCTGACGTCTGTAAATAAATGCTCGGGCAGAGCACGGTAGAACACTACCCATCCAAACGCTCCTCTTTCCCCCACCCCACGCCAACTGAACTCTGACCCCACCCCACCCCCGAGCCGGCAGGCCAGGGTTAAAGGGTGGCGGCAAATTTGTCTGTGCAGGTGACCTCTGTGGGTACGGAAGCCGTAGGCACAGCAAATTCCCGGTCCTTGAGTCTGAGAGGCGAGATAGAGAGGGAGGGCTTGAGGCCCTCCAAGCTGATCCCTCGGGTTTTGCAGCCCCGAGAGATCCCGGGTGCGGGCGGCCCTCAGCGTCCCATTCACTCTGGAAGCGCCCCGGGCGCAGTCCCCTGCCCTGGTACCACCCGCCCTACCTCAGCGAGGAGGGCAGCCCGGGTCCTCTGCACCAGCCCCTCTCCCCAACGCCCAGAGCATGGGAATTCGGAGGAACTCCAGAGGTCCACGGCCCCCACCACCCGGCCCCGCAAACGCACACACCCCAAGCTTTTAGATAGAGACCCCGCAGAGCCTCAGCGGGATCCAGGGCTCCGCTAAGCGTCGGGGACCACCCGCCCCGCCTCTCCGCCCTGCTCTCGGGACTCTCGACTTACCGGCTTCGGGGAGGCAGCTCAGCGCTTCCGGCCTGAGCCGCAGAGAGGCTGGCGGCGCCGTGGCCTGAAGGTGGGCTCGGAGGGCGGCGCGGAGCCCCGCTCGGCGGAGAGGCTCTCCCGCGGCCGGCCGGGGCGGCTGCGGGCCCCCTCGCCGGCGCCCTCCTCCCGGCTCGGCGCGCCCCGGGCGTGCCTGCCACCGGGCCGCCGAGCCCGGCGGGCCCACGAGCGAGCCGGCGCTGGCCGGAGCGCGGGGCTATGCCCGAGCAGCACCGGTGATCCCTTTGCCTCGATTCTTCTGGAGTGGCGAGGGTTTTCGATTTCAGCGCTTTCGGCACGGCCCGCAGCACCTGCCCAGCCTCCCTTCAGGCCCGGGTCCCCCCCACTCGGAGGCGGGGGGCTGCGGAGATTGGGAGGGACCGACCGGGTTCACCCGCCCGCCTGGCGCCTGGGTCCCTGGCTCCCGGGGGATGCAGTTTCGGGGTCACGAGCTGCTTTCAAAAAGTTGAACACAATATTCGGAAACCCACCCGTAGGAATTCTCCCCCTCCACGCGGCACAATACCCACTCCCCTCCCCTTTTTCATTTCTTCCTCCCCCGCTTCCTCCTCCTGCCCCTTCTCCCGCCCACCTTTCAGCCTATAATCCTTCCCCTACGAGAGAAAGGGGTCGGGAAGAAAGGATGAAGTGTCTGTTTTTGTGTCCCAACCTTTGGGCCCTTTCTGGTCCCGCAAGGAGCGACCGCCCAGAGCTTCGCAGCTGAGGGGGAAAGGACTCCCGGGCCAGGGGAAGGAGCGTGGAGACAGAGAGGCCGCCAAAGCGGGGCTCGAGGGAGCCACCTTTTAGGGGAACACAGGAACCGGTCCTGGTCGGCGGGTTCAGGTCTCCCACCTGCCTCCAGCTGAAGAGCCAGTGTAGTCCCCAAGCCCAACCCAAACCCTCCGTGTCGCCCTCAAAGCGGGTTTGCTCTTCAAAACCTGGCACGGCCGGATGGAGGCCTAGGAAAGACCCGGACTTGAGGTTTAGGGCCTGCGACCATTTTAGCTCCGGCCTCCAGTTAGGTTCACATTTGAATTCCCCCAGAACCTCTTTTCTCACTCCTCCCTCACTGAGAGCTCCAGAGTGGTGTGTACCCGGCGCCGAGCCCCCGATCTGCATCGGAATGTAGAAAAGATCTTAAAAAAAAAAAAAAAAGTTTTGAATTCCTCAATGATTTTTTTCTTCTGGAAAGGCAGCTTAGGATAATTATTTCAGCTTTATTGAGGGCAGATTAGTTGAAGTCTGGGCGCTGCGTTTCAATACGCGTTGTACATGGGCCGACAATGTGGGCATTGTCGGCTACTGTGTGTGAATCCATTCAACATATACACTTTTTAACACCAACCCGAATCCTGTCTAAATATACACAGTGCGTAGGGAAAGATGTCTCTGACCCGGACAAATCCGGGTAAATCACACTTCCATAGTTACAGAAGGCTCACAAAGGAAGCCTGGACTCAAGATGCACACTACAACTTCTCACGAGCATTTACCTAAGAAGTAAATGCCCGTGGGTGGGGGCTGTGGGGACTGTGGGGGCTGTGGGGCTGCAGGCAGGAGGCCCTCTGCATTCTTTGGAGGGGGGATCTGTTTCGGGGTTACCATACTACCTTACATAAAGAAAACCCCGGCTCTTGTTATTTGTTATAGTTGTTTACCTTATGAGCAGACACTGAACTCTCAGGCCTTGGGTGCTTACTCCCGGTGGCCTCTAAAGTTTCTGTATCTTTCTGGGGCTGTTGGGCAGACCCAAGGGGTTGTGCCCGTGGATGCAGTGGGCATCCTCCAGACTTCCCAGAGGCCAGAGAGTTCCTAGGTTTCTGGGCTCCTGTTGCTTCTCCACCACTGTGGGAGGCAGCTGAAGTCTGGGGACGGGGAACAAAGAATGGGGTTGCTTTCGGAGACGGTGCAGTGTTGTTTCCATTGTCTAAAAATACACGGTAACGGAGGGGCTCGCCGATACTTGGCTGGGAGCAGGAAGGAGCTGGGGATGTAGTCCAATGGCACTGACCAGGAAAGTCCTCACAGCTTCATGCTCTCTCCGTCCTGGCTGCAAACTCCAGGTACCAGATTCCGTCTACCAAACCTAGGCTCCCCCAGCGGCTTGCTGGGAATGAGTGTGCAACGGGCCTCGTGATCTCCTCTCTCCTTTCTTCCTGACCACTCTCAGCGCTCACACAGGCAGAAAGAGGCGGTTGAGATACCGCGTGCAGACCTTGCCGGGCCACCTGGCCCGAAGCCTCTCCTCAGACAGGCTGTCTGCCGCTCCGAGGCCGGCAGCCTCTCCCTGACCCCAAAACACTGCTGGAACTAATTGCCTATCCCACTCAACTTCTCCTATGCCTGTTCCTTTTCGAATTTTTGGATCAGCTTCTTTGAGCAAGAGAAGAGAAAAGGAGAGAGAGAGAGAGAGAGAGAGAGAGAGAGAGAGAGGATATTAAGAGTTGCAAAGATTTTTTAAAAATTCTGTTTCACCCTCTTCTCCCCCCTTCCCCCCCCCCCCCCCCTCCGGCTAAGTGGTAAAACCGTCCTTACGTTCTCGGTATTGATTGGCAGGGCTGACAGTGATTGGCAGTGGTTGCCGTGGCAACGACACAACGACACGTCACAGACCAATAGAAAAGCGAAACAAAATGTTTCAATGCTGCACTCACTGTGGATTTAGGGGAGATATTATGAGGCTGTTGTCATTAGGGCGATTGCTGTGGAGTCGCTGAATCTTGACTCGGCGGTGGTTGGCTCTCGCTCTCCTCTCTCTCTCTCTCTCTCTCTCTCTCTCTCCCTCTCCCTCTCTCTCTCCCTCTCCCTCTCTCTCTCTATCTGCCTCGGGTTCTCTCTCTGCGCGCGCGCACCGGGCCGCTCTCCTTCCTCCCTCTCTATGTGGCTGCGCGGGTGTGTGTGTATGTGGATGTGTGCGGGGTGTAGGTGTCCCTCGCGTCCTTCCTCCTCCCCCTCCTTCTCCTTCTGCTCCCCCCTCCTCTCCATCTCCTCCTCCCCCCTCTCCTCTCCCTCCTCCTGGTCCTCGGCGCCCCTCTCCTCCTCTTCCTCCCATCTCTCTTCCTTTCCCTGAATTTTCTCCTCTCCTCTCAGGTCGGTCCATGGTCTTCCGCTCCCCCCTAGACCTCTATTCCTCCCACTTCTTGTTGCCAAACTTCGCCGATTCTCACCACTGCTCCCTACTTGTGGCGAGTAGCGGCGGCGGGAGCGGTGCGGGCGGCGGCGGC
>NW_026585644.1:48932051-48957460 GCF_907164565.1 Psammomys obesus
GGCGGGACCCGTGCGGGCGGCGGCGGTGCTGGCGGAGCGGGCGGCGGCGGCGGCGGCTCCAGGGCCCCTCCGGAAGAGTTGTCCATGTTCCAGCTGCCCACCCTCAACTTCTCGGCGGAGCAGGTGGCCAGCGTCTGCGAGACGCTGGAGGAGACGGGCGACATCGAGCGGCTGGGCCGCTTCCTCTGGTCCCTGCCCGTGGCCCCCGGGGCGTGCGAGGCCATCAACAAACACGAGTCGATCCTGCGCGCGCGCGCCGTCGTCGCCTTCCACACGGGCAACTTCCGCGACCTCTATCACATCCTGGAGAACCACAAGTTCACCAAGGAGTCGCACGGCAAGCTGCAGGCCATGTGGCTCGAGGCGCACTACCAGGAGGCCGAGAAGCTGCGCGGACGCCCGCTGGGCCCGGTGGACAAGTACCGCGTGCGCAAGAAGTTCCCGCTGCCGCGCACCATCTGGGACGGCGAGCAGAAGACGCATTGCTTCAAGGAGCGGACTCGGAGCCTGCTGCGGGAGTGGTACCTGCAGGACCCCTACCCCAACCCCAGCAAGAAACGCGAACTGGCCCAGGCCACCGGCCTCACCCCCACACAAGTAGGCAACTGGTTTAAGAACCGGCGACAGCGCGACCGCGCCGCGGCGGCCAAGAACAGGTCAGTGGCGGGGACGGCGGCCGGGCCGCAGCCTCCGGGGCCGGGGAAGGGGAGACAGGGCGAGCCGCGGGCGACCGGGGCCGAGCGGCGGCGGCTGACCCCGCGCTGGAGACGCCGGTACCCTCTGGGGAGTTAGGGAAAGTTTCTGGCTGCCCTGGAACCCGGGCCGGCCGTGGGCTTGTAGCCGGCTTTGCCCGGAGCGGCTTTTATCAGAGCGGAACTGTGTGAGTGGACCTCCGGCGTCCTCCACCCACCGGGCCAGTCCCTCGGCCTTAGCTTCCTCGCAGCTCCGCTTCAGCCCTGACCCCAGCTCTGCGGCTGGGAGGGGGAAACAGCACTGCTTGCTGTCTCGTTATTTGTACGCATCGTCAGAGAGACCGGGAAAGGCTGAGAGGAACCCAAGCCTCAAAGAGGGGAAAGTGGACCCAGGGCTCCCGCCAGAGAGGGGAGAAGGCCCATGACCACCGTCCACGGAGCTCCCTTTCCTGACCCTTAACAGGAGAGGCAGCTGTAGGCTGCGAGCGAAGAGGCCTCGTGTGTTCAGTGTACACACACACACACACACACACACACACACACACACACACACACACACACGGTGTGTTTGCTCCCGCTGCTCCTCAGCCACTAAGGCTCCCTGTATCCTCATCTAAGCAGCATCCATCCTTTGGTGCACTTAGTCCGGGGGCAAACCCCCAGGTGCCGTTCTGTTGCAGGCAAGTTGGTCACAAAGTCACAAAGTTGTTTTGGTTCTGGTGGATCTTTAAGAAGCCAGGCTGGGAGAAAGTAAGGAGAGAAAGGAGAGGGGCGAGAGAAGATGAGTCCAAAGGGAAGGGAGAAAGGAGTGGGAGAATTGAGCAAAAGCTCTGATAACAGAGCTTTGCTCAGTTTGAACGGCACTAGGCCTGGGACACTGCCAGGAGCAGGGCCCCAGCTGCTGACAGATGCTGGTGGCTGGAGCCTTGGGGTGTGGTGGGTTTAGGTGGCCGGGGCCTGAGCCCACTTCCCTCGCTCTCTGCCTGCGGAGGCCACTTTTCGCCAGATGGGGGGAGCGCCCAGGACCAGAGAAAGGCTTCCTTGTGGTGAGACACTAGGTTCAGGTAACCGCTTCACCCAGAAAGAGACAGTCTGTCTTCTTCCTTGCCTTGTCTTTCTTCCCCTTTCTTTCTTCTTCCTCTTCCCCCATCTTTTAACTTCCAGCTCCCCTGTTTTCTCTTCCCCGTGTTCTGCGCCTTCTGCGTAGGGATTCAGAAGGCAGAGCGGCGGCTGCTGCGGGGAGGACCCCCACAGCTCTGGGTGTGTGTTTGAGAAAGCCGTGGCAGACGGTTCTGTGGAATCCCTGACTCTCCGAGCCTGGCGGGTTGCGGAAAGGCAAAGCTCTTCCCCGCTGTCTGCTGGTCGGCGGCCTTTGCCGCCTGCTCAGTTCCCTGCAGGCACTGGCCTGGCCCGGGGTTGGCTCTACCTCTCCTCTGAGGCCGTCCCTAACTGGACTGCTTCCCAGGACCAAGGAGCCGGGAGCTCGGGCTTGGTTAGGAAGTGTCTGCGGCACTCAGTGGGCAGCTGGGTGCCAGGAAGAACCCTGGGCTCAGCCGTGGGGCTGTGGCTAGGGGCACGCGCGACGCGGAAGGCCGCGGAGGCAGGGGAGTGCCGGCCCAGCCGGGCCAGGCTCCCCACGGTGCGAGCGAGGGGAGCAGGGTGGCGGGCCGTGGAGTCAGGGCGGGCACGGCTCTCTCTTTCCCGCAGGCTCCAGCACCAGGCCATCGGACCGAGCGGCATGCGCTCGCTGGCCGAGCCCGGCTGCCCCACACACGGCTCGGCAGAGTCGCCGTCCACGGCAGCCAGCCCGACCACCAGTGTGTCCAGCCTGACGGAGCGCGCGGACACCGGCACCTCGATCCTCTCGGTAACCTCCAGCGACTCGGAATGTGATGTATGATAGCCAAGGCCGCCCTCCTCCTCCTCCTTCCCCTCCTCCCCCTCCGCCTTCCCCTCCTCCTTCCAGCCTCGCTCCCCTTCCTTCTCTTCTCCATCCCTAGAACAAACCGAAATCAGGATACACAGCCACATACACACACGAGTCCATACACGCTCCCACCCCAGCCAAAAAATATATTTAAAAAAAAAAAACCCAAGAAAAATAAATTAACCTCAAACCATCAACAACCCCCCACCACCTACCACCACGGCCACCCCAAAGGACCGCGACGCCAAAAGACAGCCACAAACGCTGATGTTGCGGGCTGAAAACGTAAAAGAGGTGACAATTGTATACTTTGTAGGGCAAGCACGGCTTCTCCTTTTGGTTCCCACGGACCCGGCACCCCACCTGCATGACGATTCATTTGTATCTGGGAAAATATTCTCTCTAGTTTAAAATGATTTAAAGAGTCGACTATACAAAAAAACCACCACCACCGCGACAAGACGACAAAAGCAAACAGACAAAAAGAAAAAAAAAAATCTGACCTCTCCATTCTGAATTTGTTTTTTTTTTAAAAAAAAAGGAAAGAAAGAAAGAAAAAAAGAATGAAAAAAAAACTCCTCGAGAGAAATAGCAAATGTTTCTTCCTTCTGTTGCTCTGTTCTCCTTTAGCTCTTTCTCTCTGTTTTTAAGTCCAAGTATTGGTCAAACAGGATGCGATCCTCTGTTTTTTGTTCAGCAGACAATCATTTTCTTCTTAAGCACCTTTTCCTCTCCACTCTGTCACTGCCTGTGTGGGTACTGGTTATAAATGTGGAAGAAGAATAGTTATGACTGTAACAGATTTTTATTTTTATTTCAAAATTTTATATGAATTATGTATATCTTAATGATCGGTCATTTTCCCAGTTTGTAATATATGTGTAGAAATTGCTTGTATATGATACCTGCTTTTTCTCCTCTCCCTCCTCTCTCCTTCCTCCTTCCCTGCTCACTCACCTCTTTCTTTGGGGCAGGGGGGTTCCCGGCGTCGACTTAGCAGTCGAGGCTTGGCGAACTGGCCAGGGTTAAGGCGAGAGAGGGACCCTGTAGCTCGCGAAAGCAGAGAGTGAGACCGTAGTATTCTTATGCAAAAGCTATTCAAGTTTTTCCTAGCCGCTTTGGAGGCCTCATTCACTCCCGTAGGGCGCTTTTACTGTTATCTTAACTGCGTGTTTATCTATATGTAAAAACTTTCTAAAGCAAATACAGTATTCTCCATTTTCTTATCACTCCCAGAGCCCGGTGTTTGTGTCCGCCCTGGCCTCCGGCTCCCGGGGCAGCAGCCCAGCCTCGAGCCTGCTCTCTAGCTCGGCGGCCGCCAGGGCCGGGGAAGGTGTGAGTGTGTGTGTGTGTGTGTGTGTGTGTGTGTGTGTGTCAAAGCTGGGGTTCGAGACTCTTCTGGAAGTTGAGTCGAAAGCTGGGGTGGGGGAAAACACTTGCTTGGAAAGGGAGCCCAAGCAGAAGCCTGAGAGGCAGGCGAAGAGGGCGCGAGGGTTGGGAGTTGTGACTAGTTTCTTCCCGGGCGAGGTGTCAAGCCTGAGTCCGCCCGAAGAGCTCTGCCCTGAGGTGGCGGAGGCCCGCGGCCCCTGGGGGTCCTCGGGATGTTTTGGTAGGGAAACACGTTAGGACCCCTGAGTCCCGCCACCACCCTGAGCACAGCTGAAAATTTGTCTTTGTTGCCTCCCCCCTCCTTTTGAGGAGGTGTACGTAGTTAAATGAAGATGGGGTGCGGGGGGGGGGTGCAGCTTTCTGACTTAGCGGCCTAAAATCAGGATGCCCTCCCCATCCACCTTCGCTACCCCGCCTTGCCCGGCCGGGTCACTTGCCTTAAGAATTTAGATCCATCTGGGTTTTTTTTTTTTTTTTTTTTTTGGGGGGGGGGGAGTCCCTGTCTTTTGGGATCACCTTAAGTTTCCAAGGGATTCTGGTTGGGTTGCACGGTCAAAGGAAAACCAGAAGCAAAACAAAAACGCTGCCCCTTGCTAACCGCGCTCTTCTGCGGCCCCAAGCTTCCCTGGCCTGCTGTGGCCTCACCGTTCCAAGGACGGCTGGCCGGCCGGAAGCGGCTCTGCGGCTGCAGGCGAGGGCAGCCTGCGCGAGGAGGGGCCCCGAAGAGGTCATTTCGGAAAACTTGCCTTCGCTTGAAAGTCCAATTTCCAAGCTAGGAGGATTAGGGGGAAACAAGCCCGAAATCTCGCGCCCACTTCCAACTAATTTTGACTTCCGATTTCCTTTTGTCTGTATTCCCCGCGGCACCAGGGGGGTTTCCGTGGCCTGGCCTGGGCAGCGGGTCTGACCAGCCTGGAGGTGCCCTGATGCACAAGGGCGCATGCGTGCTTCCACGAGCATGGGGGCAGGTTCCTTGGGGGTCCCTTCTCAGCACCGGGGCATCCAGCCGACCTCCCCAGCTGGCCTGGCTCACAGTGTCAGAATCTCTGTGTGTGCCCACTGCTCTTAGAAACAGTCCAGCGCCGACACGAGGAGTTTGGGAAGAGGCACTCTAAAGCCCACCAGCTTGGACCTCCAGTCTATCACCTGCTCCTCATACACTTCACCCAGAACTTGGGCCTTTCAACCCAAAGAAATGGCTGCTTCGGTGTAGACAACGTAGATGGACTCAGAGCAACCAATAAACACTGGGGGTGGAAGGAAGGGGCTATCGCTGCTGCCTTCTGGAACTGACTTCTGGAACAGACTAGGCCGGTGACATCAGGAGCAGGAGGCTTTTTGTGTGAGGACAAAGGGAAAAACTTGAGTTACACTTCCTTCACTCATCATGTCCCGCAGAAAAAGCTGGTTTGGGTCTACCCGTTGCCTCTTCTTCCACTGAAGGAAACGGCCACTGGACCCAACCAGAGGCTTTAGCTTTGGAGGGCCTGGGTCCCGTTGTGTGTCACCCCTGTATTTCTACATAGGTCTTCCACAAATGCCATTGCTGTGCGCTTTGCATTTTTCTGACTTTCCCTACAGGTTTCTGTATATGTGTTTTGAGTAGCTTGTGTGTGCACAGTTCTGAAAGCTGGGCTCTCATCATTTCATCAAGTTCTGCTTACAAAAGGGTGTGTGTGTGTGTGTGTGTGTGTGTGTGTGTGTGTTCGCTTTAAATGCATGCATACTTCATTGGTACGTGCCTAGTGCGGGCTTTCATGTATGCTGCATAGCTTAGGTTCAGTACGTACGTACGTACAGTACAGCATGAGCGTGAGCGGGTTGCAAATTCCTACTACTGGATGTCGTGTGCAGGGGCTTTCTGCCCAGAGAACGTGTGTGTGTGTGTGTGTGTGTGTGTGTGTGTGTGCGCGCATGTGTGTGTGCGCGCGTGTGTGCTCCCACAAGTGTGCATGCCCACAACAGATATTCATTGGCTAGAATGAGTAAATGGGCTTTTTGACTTTTTCATTCACCCTTTCCCTTGATACACTGGGGCTGTTTCAGGGAATTTAGCCTGCTCCCTTTTAAACAGAGAACGAGGGGAGGGGGGTCTTTTCTGACCAGATCTCTCTTTCACCTGCTGCCTGACTATTCTCTCTCTAGACTCCCAAATGATGGCCAAAGCAGTCAAGGTCATATGGGATCGCTGAGGCAGAGCTGGATGTCAGAGCTGAAACTCTGTACAAAAGCCACCTCACCCTCAAGCTCCTGGAAGCAGAGCAAAGTGCACCTGGGCCAGGGGAAATCTGGCCCTCTGTGGGCCTGTTAGCCACAGGAACCCTCTGCCTGGACCACCCAGCAAGCACTGGGCTGGCTCCTCTTGGCACCAGAGGATTGAGGCTCCTTCTCCGTGTGCTGTGCACTTTTTCTTGCCGCCCTTTCTAGTGCATTTGGTTGGAAATGTTTCCAGTGCTAGGCCTCTATATACCTAGGTACTTTCTCTAGGGTATACAACTGGAGGAGTAGAATCCAGTTTTCTTCCTCCCTGCATTCCTCAAAGAAAAACAATGGTATTTAGGATTTGCCTTGGAAACCCAAACAGCAGATTGGATTGTAAAGCTTTGAAAAGCTGTATCAATGACCCCACCCCTCAAGTCCCCCTGCCAGAGGAAAAACAGGCCAACATAACTCTTGCTGGTTTGCTCACCTCTGAACACGCTGTCCTTCTCAGACCCATCCCAGAGCTCCCGTTCAGCCCTTCTTTTTGCCCTCCGAATCCTGCCAAAATTGGCTGCCCAGTGCCAGTGAAGTTATTATCCCTGGTGAGATGCACAACTGATTTAAAAGAAACGACCCGGAAGCTGCCACAGTACCAGGCAGGGATGCTGATCCGTAGTGGTGCTGGAGGCCTGTGAGCCTGGTGGTATGGCTGGGATTGGGCTCGGCGGGACTAGTGGCCCAACTTTGGCCCTGGAGCTGGTTCCAGCACTGTGCTGGGAAGGCCAGCACAGGGCCTAGGCCAGCGAAGTAGGAGGGATGGTGGAGGCAGAGTAGTGACTCGGGCCTCCAATAGGCTGTTACCAGTTTGTCATGGACACCTGTGTGCCTCTTTAAAAATGGAATGGAACAGCCTAGCACATTTTGAAGCTGGTGCCTTGCAGAGATCACTGAACCTGTAGATCAGGTCTGTGGAGCACTGGGCATGCCCTAGTTCCCCCAAGGCAAGAGGAGTCTCCGACCCTTCTCCCTCTCCTCCCTTTGCTTGCTGCCCTGACCTTCCTGTACTGCCTAGACCATTGTGCGGCTGTCACCTGGAGTACTGGCTGCCACCTCTGAGGCTTTTCAAAATCCTGCCTGGGCACTGAGGCCGAGTCTCCTGCCCATCAGGACCATTGAGCTACAGGTCCTCAAAGGTGGGCCCCCTCACCTCCTGCTGCTGGGTCTCTTTCCGGGCTCCAGCTGAGTTGAACTGAGCCTTCCTGGTCCCAACCAGGCTGGGATGGCTGTCTGGCCTGAGGGGTGGGGGGTGTGAGAGAGTCCGGGAGGAGGGTAGCAGTCCTAGCCCCGCTCCAATTTCTCCGGTCAGCTGAGCACAACTTTCCATTCGAGTGTATTCATGCAGCGGCTGATTGAGCTCCGCAGTGTCAGGCACGACTCGGCGGGAGGGGGTAGGCACAGCCAGGCTGACAGAAGCTACAAAACACACACACACACACACACACACACACACACACACACACCTATACAAATATACCCCAAATACATGTATGCGCAGGTTGCTTTCATCCATTTCTGCATGAATAAAGCTCTCTCTCTCTTGAAAACACACACACACACACACACCTGCCACCAGAACACCCGTAGATCTTCCTTACACAACACACGGCCAGTCTTTCTGATTTACCCCTTACAGAGTCTCCACCAGTACTCAGACACAAACACAAGCATCTTTCCTCCCTGCAGGCATTCTCTCCAGGACACACATACTCAAAACCTGCATGGCTGCACACACAAACCTGCCCAATCTTAAAGTCTTCCTCCCACAGAGCTATCCGAACTCACGGCACAATAGAACTGTATATCAGCACCCACAGGCTGGTAGCACATCGTCTGGTCTGTATGAGGGGCTGGGACTCACCCAAAGTTCACACATGGCAGAAGCCTGGGGAGAGTGACCCACTCACTGAAGAGCATAGCCATGGCATGTTTCTGAAGACAGAGGCCATCGGAGGAACCTTCAGACACCTGCTGACATACGAGCCAACCCAAAGACAGTGGCTTACACTCTGCAGTCCCTCCTTGGCTTCACCACATAGCCTGTCTGGGCACCTCAGGGACCTCTTCTGTCAACCTCATCCACTTCCAGAGGGACTCCTTGCAAACCCCTGCAGGCGCCAGAGATTAGAGAAGACAAGTTGTGTACTAGAAACACCACCAGCTGAACACGCTTCCTATTGAGAGTAGAGCAGACCCTCTGCTTTGACCCCCCCCCCCCCAGCCCAAGTGCCCAGGCATGCTATTCTGCAGAGGGAGAAAGGACAACAGAATGGAGAGATATCGTAGAACAAGGAGGGACAGCAAAATGGAGGGACACCACAGAGGGATAGCACAGCGGGAAGAAGAGAGAACAGAGGTGAACTGAAACAAAAAGAGACGGGCCAGACACATCTGTAATACAGGCAGCGAGGCAGGAGGATCACCACGAGTTCAAGGTTAGCCTGGCTATAGAATGACGCTGTCTAAGAAAAAGACAAGAAAAGGAAAAGACAGAAAGAAAGAAGTGAGGAGAAGAGTAAGAAGGGGGGAGAAAAAGAACGGGGTAATTTAGAAAACTCTAGAAAAGCCAGCTGGCCTCGGTCATGGGCCAGGCAGGTTAGATGTGCTGCAGTGGTGGGGAGTATCTGAGGGAGTTCCAGACTCGTGCCTAGCCCGAGTGCCTGAGCATGTGTGCCAGCAGCCTGGAGTCCTAACATGCCCATTTCCCCCGGAGAGTGATTGGAGTTTGGACACCTTTCTCTGCCCCGAAAGCACGAGCTGCCCCTTCCCACACTCGGCAGCAGGCTCTTCGCAGAGCTCACCATGCCCGCTCGCTCCGCAGGTGAGCGTGCCTGTGGGTGGACAGAGGTCTCCTCCAACGGGCAGTTGCGTCCCACACTCTCCTGGGCAGGCATGGGTGGGCCAACAGCACCACACAGAAGCACGTTTGCACTGTCCACATTTTGCAAACAAGCCTGAACCTCCCTCCCACTTGCACAGTCTCTTTAAGCAAAAAAGAGGTGGAGCTTAAACCCGAAGGAAACGGATTCAGACCCCTGGGATGTTACTGAAGGGTGTTGGTCAAAAGGAATCACAGACCGGTCCTGCACACATGTGTAGCAGCCAGGCGACCCTTGGATGGTCAGGAAGGAGAAAGACTTACCTGAGCTTGAGAAGAGCTGCCTGCCAGGCCTGCACACACACACACATGCACACTTTCTTGCCAGCTCTATACAAAGCTCTGTATAGAGCCTTGGTGTCTAGAGGAAAAGGTGGGGCTTTGGACCAGGGGTGAGCACCTTGAGGCTTTTCAGATCCCTGGGTGTGAAGGGACTGTTGGGGAGGGGTTTCCAGGAATCTACAAGCAAGGCCAGAGGCAAGGTCTGCGGGTGAGGACTGAGGACCTGTGTGTGGGAAGGTAGTCAGTCCTCTGGGACCCTGTGCTGTCACCCAGATGGAGCTCCACCTCCTGGCCCTCTCAGAGCTCCTGCTAGCTGGGCCTTTGTGCCATCACCCTTCCTTCCACCGACCCATTCTCCGGCTCAGTCTGCCTTTCTTCTTTCTGTCCGCTGGGGGGCGTTGTGATCCAGCCCTGGCGGCTCCAGGCCTATCTTCCTCTTGTCCCCTGGTGCCCGGGCATCGAGGCTGTGCCTGAGGGTGGCCTGGAGCGCTTTCGGGTCCTCGAAGGCTTTGTACTGTTGGATTTTGAGATGGGTATTTACCGTAATAATTAATTTGTGACTATTATTCGACAGAAGTTCTTAGCTATGCGTGAAGCATTTTCCAGCAGCGTGCATGCCTCTCTGCCTGCCTGCAGTCCGGAGGCCACCCGGCCTGCCCTCAGGTCCTCTGCACCCTGGCCTGGCTGAGCAGGATCAAGGATGTGGATAACCTTGATTGCAGGTCGCAGCCACAGCTACTTCTCTCCAGGTGTATCTGAACCCGAGAGGCTCCCATTAAAGGTGGAGGAGAAGGGAAACTCAGAAAGGACGATGACCCGGCCACTCCACTGTGACACAGCTACCCTTGCACACTGGAAGTCCCCCGTCCCCCGCCCCCCCCTCCCCCCGTCTTTCTCGTCAAGGGTTTCTGGTAGCTGAGTAAACAGATTTCTAAGATCTTTTGCTGGTGCTCAGAGCAAATTCAAGAGCAGGAAGCTGGTCAGGGAGCGGCTGGCTCCAGGCACTTGACTCTTTGGGGATGTAGTCCTGCAAGAGACTGGGCTACTAAGCACCTACTTAGGACCAGGTATTTGCAGAGCCCCCAGCTAGGGGCTGAAAGCAGCTGTTACTACAAGGCCCTGGATCTACTGAGCAGGCTCCACTCCCAGAGAGGACACACCTCGGTTTGAAGGGCTTAAAATATCCGAGTATCCCAGTGGATATATGTGATCCCGACCTTGTCGGGTGCCACTCAGGGGACACAGCAGCTTCTAGATGTGTCTAGGGTTCTAGTCATCGCTGTGTAGGTAGGCTATCCGGCTTAGTCCAAAACTACGCCAGAAGTTCTGTAAGAACCAGGGAGGACAAGGATGAGGTTGAGGAGGAGGAGGAGGAGGAGGAGGAGGAGGAGGAGGAGGAGGAGGAGGAGGAGGAGGAGGAGGAGATCAAGTGCAATCCAAAGCTGACTTCAGGCTGCTTCCAGTTTGAAGGAACCGTATGGGAAGGAACAGGCCATCGACTGAAAACCAGTGCACACAGCATACATGGGGATGGAGAGAGGGAAGGATAACATTTACCCAGACAAATGGATTGGATTCATCGGAAGGGATTCCAGGCAGGCAGAGTGGGGCCAGGGCGTGGAGGCAGAGTTGTCTCCAAGGTGCAGCCGTGGCAAGCCTGGTTCCTGGCAACTGCAGGGTGTCGCCCATGGGGTGTGGAGAGGCTGACAGGTGAGTCAGAGGGAAGGAGGCACGAGGTTAGGCACAAGGTTCCAGCAAGCTGTGGAGTCTTGACCCCATACCCACTGGACGGCCAACACAGTCCTCGGGTCCATTCTCAAGGAACCATTCTCAGAGCTTGTCACTGGTTTGTGGACTTATGACTTAATGGTCCTTATCCCCACTCCAAGACTTCAAGAAATACGGAGACTTTGCTTCCACTTCCTGTCAGCCAGTCAAACTGTGAGTGTGCCTGGAAAGGCCACTCCCTACCCAGACTGCCAGTCCTCGTTGGTTCTATTTCCATGCCCACCCATTCTGCCTGAACTCCACCGTGCAGGAACACCCTAGAGGAGGGTGCTAGGATGAGAGCCCCTGAGGGGGGTCCTGGAGGAGTGGCTGAGGGGGCTGAAAGGCTAGTACACCAGGTCATGGGGAGCATGGCCCCCAAGGGCTGGAGGGTTTCCTGGACTCCCAGCATCCTAGGAGACTCGGGTTTGAGCTCTGTCAGAGGGCACTTTTGCTCAGCCTCCTGGCTGACTGCGTCCAGGTCTACCAATTTGTGCCCACTAGAATTTCAGAAAGGTTTCCTAGAAGGCAGCCGCCGTTCACAGAGATGTGGGCTTCAGAACCACCACTCAGTGAGGAGAACATGTTAGCAAATAAAAGGCCTTTTCTACTGCAGTTTTTAAAAATTTTATTTTTTTTAATTTTTTTTAAGGAGCAGTTATAGAGTAGGCTCAGCTTGCAGGGTCATTTTCAGGGCCTAGCAGTAAGAGGAATGGGAGGCGGCAACTGTGTAAGGATGGCTGTGGGTCCAGTTGCCACCAAAGTCAGCTACCTGTTCCAAAGGGAACAGAGGAAGCAGGAGAAGGCTTTCCCGGAGGTGGGAGCATAAAGAGGGGTGCGGGTCACAGCAGATAGACTCTGTGACATTCTCGAGACGTTTCCACATAGCATTTAAATTATTAGCTGGGGACCTGAAGAAACTACTCTACCCTACGTCTCAAGGAGCATCCAAAAGTTCTCCAGGCACCCAGTCCTTCTCTGCTGAGTCCTCTGCTCTGCTCTTTGGCGTTGGCAGGACACACAGGCACACGGAGGTCCAGGCAGGCAGCGGCTCGCTCAGGAAACATTAGCGGGTTTTTGCTGCCACCTCGCGGCGGAGCACAAAATATCTGAGCTGGTTGCGGAGGCGAGAGGATGCAGGTTAGTGTCTTCTTCCTCTTGGAGTTTTTGAGCATCTCTCCTTTCCAGCTTCCTGTAAACTGTTTTATTTCCTGGCAGTTTTTTTTTAAATGCTGGTAAGAGAACTCTGTGCAATACTAAGCTCTGCCTTATGAAGACTTTCTGCCTGTGCAACTTGGGTCCACCTTTCTAGCCCTTACCTGAACCTACAAGCCTCTTGCAGAGGTTTTCTTCTCCAGCTCTTGTGCCCATGCCTCCAGGGCTCCGTATAGATACATCAGGTGGCTCAATTCCTCAGTGATTTTTTGGAGGGGATTCGTCACTGCTTGATGAGTGCTGGACAGCTAGCGGCAACCCAGACCATAGCCCTGTGGTCATAGTTGAATGGAAGCAGAGAAAAAGCAAGACAGGAGTTACCATTTAAGCTACTGTACCAAGCTATGAATAAAGAGGGAGTCCAATGAAGGGCATTCGAGGGAGAGCTTGATGGGGATGTGTGAGTTTTCCAGGCTAGAGGGGAGAGACGGACAGCACAGGGACAGCATATTCGAACACTCAGAAGTAAAGGACATCTTGTGCTGTTTATTAGGGGTAGCTCCATGGTCTAACGGTGAAGACGGCACCCCCCTCTGGCAGTATACCAGCTTTTGGCTGGTGAACTGAGTTAGTTAATAAGCTTACCTAACATTAAGTGTTAGACTTTGGAAGCTCTCCAGTCTCCATCTAAATATGTAAGGGAACTAGCAACGCCAGTGTTGAAGTCTCTCCTTAAGTACACAGCTAGTTATGTGGCCCTTACCCTACAGAGGACAATACAATACACAAGGACAGCTGGTCTCCAAAGCGGTCTGAGGTAAGATGGTCATGGAGGACGAGGCTCCTCCTCCTCCTCTTCCTTCTTCCTTCTCATCCTTCATGTTGTCTTGGTGGGGTTTCTTTTATGCCACACACATATAGATCCCCAATCTCTTCTCTACACATCTAAAATTCAAAAGGCTTTGTTTTGTTTTCTTTTATTGTGCATTGGGTGGGGCTGCTGCCAAAATGACTTGGCAGCAAAACCTTACCTAAACTGGATGAAGCTATTTAGAGTCCATTCGTCCATTTGATGTAGACATTAGGCTGTTTCCCTGCAAGAAGTATCAACCTACTGGTTACAGGTGCTGCTCCAGACCCACCAGTGTGGTACTAAGTAACACAATATCCGTGCCAGGCCCCCACCATCTTGACATCAATCTTAGGGTCTCACACATGCTAGACGCTCTACCACCAAACTTTATCCCCACCTTAGCGGTACCTTTCTAAATAATAGCCAAACTTCTGGGATTTGCAGAGCGTTGAGCAATGGGATTTTGCTCTGCTGAACTGAGCTTATGTTGGTGCTGGGACAGGAAACTGGAAGAGCTGGAATTGAAGTCAAGATGACAAACCACGAAGGGCAAGGTCCACAAGAAGGGAAGTCAGCTTGGCTGTGGGACAGGGCCACACAGCCTGTGAGAAAACTGGTGGCATTGTGGAAGACTTCGTGACTTAGGAGTTTGAGTTCTATACAAGCTAGGGAAGCAGGTAAATCCTGCATGTCAGTATTAAGTCGATATTTCTGGGTATATTCTGCTCTCACATTTGTTGGAAAAAATTGTCCGGGCCAATTCTTGTCTCTAAAAGACCCTTTCTCCTAACAAACACATCCAAGCTTTTTGGTTTGTTTGTTTGATTGTTTCTTTTATTTTGAGACAAGGTCTCTCATTGTCTGGCTGGCCTGGAACTCTATATAGCCCAGGCTAATCCCGAATGCACAGAGATCTACCTGCCTCTGCCTCTCAAGTGCTGAGTTTAAAGGTGTGTGACACCATAGCTGGCCCCCAGAATCATTTTCTACTGGATATTTCATGGTGAAATATTGTCACCACCAGTGAGTGACATCTCAAGTCACCTTCCAGATCCCAGATTGTCTACAAGGAGGAAGACAGTAAGTCTTCCCAGAGAATAGCGCCTCCTCTCACCAACTAGTGGTCAGCTGTGCCTACCCCTGCCTTCACTATAGACTCCTCCATCAGTCCAGACAAGTTGTCAGGCCCTCTGAGTGTGGTCTGGTAACTGAGTCTCCTTGTAAACACAGTTCCATCCTGCCTGTCTTTCTGTAACTGGGACCACCAGTCTCTTAAGACAAAGGAGATACATCCCCTGCTGGTGGCCAGTTTGCAAATCCCATGCCAGGTGACTGAAAGGGTAGGAACACAGTATGGGAAGGGGGCTGTTAGGTTTCATTATTTGGCCACAGACTTGAGGTCTGAAAGTCACACTGTCCCAGCCAAGGCCTGCGGGAGCAGTCCTGGGTGAGCTTTCATTGGACAATATCTCTCCAACAAAAGAAATAGGAATTATACACAGTGAGCTCCAGAATGCTTCTTCCTCACAGGACAGGGATTAGAAGGATGGGAGGAAAAAATACCCAAGGTTTGTTTTTCCTTTTGCTTTTTATATGTTGGAGTTGTGGCAAAGCACCCATAACAAAGTCCAGCATTTTAACCATTGTTAGGTGCCTGCTCAGGGAAGTTGTAGATCTGTCAGCACTATATAATTAGTCTCAACATCCCAAGCACCTTCAGTGGTCTCTTTCTGGGTGCCTTCTTCTCCTGCCCCGACCCGACAACCATCAATCGATTTCTGTCATCATGAGGACAGAATGGTGAATTTTTCTAAATGGTTTACGTTATATTTAGCCTTTTGTATCTGGCTTTTTGTTTTGCTTGTTTTTTGAGACAAAAACAAAGCCTTGGATGTGTAGCCTTGGATGTCCTGGACTCATTTTGTAGTCCAGGCTGGCCTTGAACTCAAGGATGTCTGCCTGCCTCTGCCTCCCAGAGTGCTAGTATTACAGGTGTGTGCCACCATACCTGGCTGTATCTGGCTTTTTTATGAGGTAAATTCATTCATGGCATGTGCCATTCCATTTTACAGCTAAATACTATTTCATTATATGAATGTGTTTAGTGAGGCTCACAACACTACAATGAAACGCCTAACACAAGCTAGTTATGGAGTCAAATAAGTTTACTTTAGCCCATGGTTCTGAATCCAAGATTTGGACATCCCATTGCTTTGGTGAGATTAGAATCATAATAATTTGTGTTATAGCAAGCACTCACATAGCAAGCTAAGATGCAGAGGAAGAGACAGAGGAGGTGAATGGGTAGGGTCCCATAATCCTCTTCAAGGATGGGCCTCTAACCCTAAGAATCTCTCCACAGTAGGCCTTACCTCCTAAAGAGCCACAGCATTTCCCAATAGCACTCCCTAGGAACCAACTCTTTAATACACAGACTACGGATGTGTACTTTGATATCCTACTAATGGTTAAATCTCACATTGTTTATAACTTATTTTTGAAAAGAGGTTTATCTTTGTGTGTGTATGTGCGTGTGTGTAAGGGCATTTTCTGGCAAGGATGTCTGTGCACCATGCTCATGCAGTGCCCCCTGAGGTCAGCAGAGGGCACTGCATTATCTGGAACTGGAGTTACAGACTGTTTTGAGCTGTCATGTGAGCTCTGGAAACCAAGCCCTGGTCCTCTAAAAGAGCAGCAAGTGCTCTTAATGACTGAGCCATCTCTCCAGCCCCTATCATCTTAACTCTTGATGAAAATGCTATTGTTATTATGATTGTTGTTGTTGTTATTGTCTCCTCAGAGTTGGCTGGAAGCAGAGGAGAACATGCTAGACTACACACATTGTAGGACCACCGGCAGTTGGCGTTTTCGTGTAGCTTTCCCGACATAGCCCTGTCATTCTCAACAAATATTCATATAGGATATTTCTGCCTTGATCCCGAATGGAAAAAGAAGAGATGGGAGTGTCAAAGTGATCCAGGGACATTTGAAGCCAGGAGAAAAGGTAGTAGCAGAAACCTGCCTGGAGAAGCAAAAAGATTCCTGGAGCAGCCTGGGAGCAACATCAGATAACTCAGGAGCAAATTTCCTCTTCTCTCTATGTCTCAACCCTTTCCCTCTGCCCAGGGATGCTCTTTTCTGCAGAGCCCAGGAAAGAATGCAGCCTTAACCATCAATGGAAAGAAGAAGTTCTGTGCAAAAAAAAAAAAAAAAGAACAAGCTTCAACGTTGACAAACAAAATGGGTTTCTTTTAGTAAAGTCAGTGGTTCAACTTCCAGATCTCAGACTAAATGCCCACCTCCAAATCTTAGCTAGAGGTTGCTCTCATTTGTCATGGCTGTTCTTTCCAGGACTAGCCTTCTTCCTTGTTGGCAAAAATCTATCCCTTTTCCAGATCGAGCAAAGCAGTTAACTACATCATGCCTCAGGTTTGTAAGGTGGGCTTAGCCAAGGAGTCCTTCACCTCACTGGATGCCTTGCAGTATAATCCTCTATAACAAAGCCTCGAGTAAGCGTGTAAGGTTTTAAACCTTGACAATCTGCAGAGGAAGAAGAAACTGGACTTTATGGCACTTCCTAGGCATCAGGTTGGGTTTCAGGGTCCTCCACCCATCTCCTTATTCTCACACTGTCCTGGGAAGACAGTATTTCTGTCTCATTTTTCAACTTGAGGAAAGTGAAGGCCTGAAAAGTCAAAAGATGCTTGCTCCTCATCTCTGTCGTTTCAGAGTCAGCCAGCAGTAAAGGATTCCAATACAGACTGTCCTCTCTGCCTCTTTTAGGAAGGTGGTAAGCTGGAACTCTGTGTGTGTATGTGTGAGAGAGAGAGAGACAGAGACAGACAGAGACAGACAGACAGACAAGCTTTTCATAAATGAGTAGCTTAGGAAAGCTGTTTTGAGGATAACCCTGTGGACCTCTTTTTTATGAGGTTCTATCACGGACCAGGGGATGTTCTGTCATCATCCTGGATGGAACATCCCCTGGGCCCCTCAGTAAGGTTGCCTCCTCCCCATTGGGGCTCATCTGCAGCTGTTCAACTCTTCCTTCTGGTCAGAATCCTCCCTCATTCCTCTGTGAGAATTTTAGCTGTATTGCCTTTGTGTTTATTTGAAGTATTGTAACACTAGGAACTCGTGTGCTGGGAGTCTGGAAGGGCACTGCCCTGGAACATCTGGACCCCTGAGTCACTGCAAAAGTACTTGGAGACAGGGTGGAGATGGTGACCTAAGCTGGGGAGGGTGATTCGGAGTTAGGTGAGTCATTCTGGCTAGCCTGAGCAGAGAGAACAGGAAACCCATCGGTGGGCACAGAGGAGCTGAGGTTTAAAAACAAAAATAAGGTCTCAGCCATCAAACATACAGAGGTTACCATAGAGAACAGAAAGCTCCAGACTAACTTGGTCTCCTTATCCAGATATTTTGGGCCCATGGAGCCCAGAAGCTTTTCTTTTTCTTTTGCCTGATAACGATATGGGTGCATGGCTTATTTCTCCGCTGGTTGGAGGTGGGGCTGCATTGGATGCACTTCCGTTCTGCCCCTGGCACCTATGACAAATCCAGGTCCACATTATTGGATTAATTGGTGAGCAAACAAACATGAATGCACCCATAACTGTTGGTAAGGAAGCCAGGCATTGCTAGCCTGCTACAGCATATGCCTGAAGAAGGAAGCATGGAACCTGGAAGGAACAGGCAGAGCTGGAGCAGTGGAGGTGCATGGAAATGAGGGTTGCCTGAATGATGGGGACCACCCAGAACCAACACCTGTTTTCCTCAGGTGTGAGGAAAACAACAAACTTTCAAGAAGTAAGCACAACCCAGGCAAGGCCAGAGGAGTAAAGGCGACATAGTCATCAGCCTTCCATCACCGTGACTAATACAGTCGATTTGTAAAGAGAAAAACTGTGTTTGGACCACGGTGCCACAGGTCTCAGTCCTGTTGTGAGTCCATTCACTATGCCTGTGCCTTAAAGTAGGGCAAAGCCGCCCACCTCATAGCCAAGAGGGGGAGCAGAGTCTTACAGTCCCCTTCCAGGGCACACCCTCCATGGCCTGGAGACCAGGCTCCTCCCTGGCTTCTTAGGGCTCCACTACCTTCTAGAAATGCCTCTCTGGAATGCCTTTAGCACTTGGACCTTTGGGAGACACTTATAAGGAAAACTGTGTGGGTGGGCATACTTGAGGACAAAGCTACAGAAGGCTTGGTGAGTGCAATAGGAGAGCCTGGGAGCAGAGCAGTCTTGGGGGGCTTTACTTTCTTCCTTGGGTCCATTTGAACACTGTGACACCAGCTCCATCCTTCCCATTTGGACATTCTTTAGCTTAACTCTCATGGGTCTCTCTAGTCCCTGAGTTTAAAATCCAGCCACTGAGGCTGGAGAGGTGGCTCAGAGGTTAAGAACACTGGCGGCTCCTGCAGGGGACCCTGCTTCAATTTCCCAGCACCCACATGGCAGCGCACACTCCTTTCCCAGAGGGTCCAAAACCCTCTTCTGACCTCCATAGGCACTGCATCCATGTGGTACCCAGTGACATACATGCAGGTGAAAACACCCGTACACAAAATAATTGCACACAAATAAATAAGCAGGACGATGGCCCACGCCTTTATTCCCAGTACTCTTGAGGCAGAGGCAGGCAAATCTCGGAGCTCAAGGCCAACCTGGTCTACAGAGTGAGTTCCAGGACAGCCAGGGCTACACAGAGAGACCCTGTCTTGAACAAACAAACAAACAAACAAACAAACAAATATTAAAAAAAAAAATCCAGCCATTTGAAACACACACAAGCACCTGAACGTGCAACATGGATTAGCATGTCACTCAGTGGTAGAACACTCGTGGGAGGCCTTGAGTTCAATCCCAGAACTACAGGAACATAACACGTCAGTCATCTGAACACAGGCCTTCAGGTCCACCCGTCTCCTATAAGCATGGTAAACATATGTGATCAAATTGACACTCTTATTTTCTCAAGTGGACACGTGGGCCGAGCTGGCTTTTCAGGGTAATTTCTGATTCATGATTGTGCCCTAGAATAGCAGGTGATGTATTTGATGGAGAAAAAGGAAAATAGAACTCAAGACGACTTAGTATGCATTAGGATGAAAGCACTCTTTGTTTGTCCACTTCAGTAGAAGGCAACTCCATTTCCAAGAACTAAGCTGAGGATTGGCACAAATTAATTAACTCATTAATTTTGAGACAGGGTCTCACTCTGTTCCCTTGGCTGGATTTGAGCTCACAGAGATCTAGCTGTCTCTACCTCGAGAGTGCTGGGAGTGTATCGCCACACCCAGCTAATTTTTAAAAAAAATTTAAACTCCGTACTTGTTTGTGCACACACATACTTGTGTTCTATTGCACATACTTGTGTGTGCGTGCACACACATGTGACATCCACAGTGTTTTTGTGGCAGCTAAAGGGCAACTCTCAGTGGAGGATCCCAGAGACTGCATTCAGGTCATCAGGCTTGGTGGCAAGTGCCTTTACTTAAAGATCTGGCCAGCACACAAGCTAACCGTTTGTTTGTTTGTTTGTTTGTTTGTTTTTGGTGTTTTTGTAAGTCAACATGTTTCTTTATAATGTTTCCACCACTCAACCACAATGATCACTATCATAGCCTTTCTTTCTTCCCTTTTTTTTCTTTTCTTTTTTTGAGACAGAGTCTCAAAAATATATAGCTCAGTTTTGCCTGGTATTTAACTACTGCAGTCTAGGCTGGCATTGAACTCTCAGCCATCCTTCTGCCTCAGCCTCCCAAGGCCTGGATTAGGGGTGAGAAATGGCACGCTCAGCTCTAGTATACTTTCAAGCTGATTTTTAGGAAGAGAGTGCATATGTACTTGGTTCAGTTGGGTTTGTACTGCATGTGTGAACACCCTTTCCTCTGTGGACCCACAGAGGCAGGGGGTGAGTATGTCTCATCCTGTCTGACCTCTCACTTGCCGCTCTACCTCAGGACCTGGGTTGGTTCCTCAGACCCTGAGGTGAGGCTCCTCAGGTTCTTCAGGTAAACCCCAAAGGCCCTGGATGTGGATGGCATCAGGAAGGTCTTCACCCTGGTCACGCTCACAGCTCTTCCTACCTCCACCTCTGGCCAGGGAAACCAGAGAGGACATCCCTCAGTGGACAGATTTTACCAGGAAATATGGAGGTCAGACCCACTGCCAATGCCTCTGCCCGGTGTGACTGGAGCCACACGTGGAGCACCACAGGGGTAGGAATGGTTCCTGGAGGGGCCATGTGTGGCCAATGGAAGCATTGTCTACCACCAGAGAGGTATTGCCTGAGCAGTCAGCTGGCCTGACTGTGGGAGGAGAACAATAGGGGTTCCGGACAACCTTTCAGAAGCCACAGCAGGTGGCTCCGTGCGCTTCCTCTGCTATTAAGATCGCTCCAGCAGGGCTGATCCAGGTGGGTCTTGGGAGCCCTTTGGTCTGCCCCTGTGGCAGCGACATGCCATAGATTATCCTGCCTGTCCCATCAATTTTACACTGCCTGTCATTTGTTCCCCAGTCAGCCACCTGTGCTGCAGGTAATCACTTCCCACCCTACCCTTTATCTCACTATCAGTTTTATTAGTGAAACGGTTGAGTTTTATTTTGTAAAAGGCATAAACAGAGCACAATGGGTCATGTTGTGGCTTTCCACTTCTGCCTTACCAATTGCAAATATTATCCACTCTGCAACCATGATAGCATATGCGTCTTCAGTCAAGGGTTCTAAGTTACACCAATTCCTTTCTTTTTCTTTCTTTCTTTTTTGTTTTTTCTTTCTTTCTTTCTTTCTTTCTTTCTTTCTTTCTTTCTTTCTTTCTTTCTTTCTTTCTTTTTGAAGCTGAGCATTTTGTAGTCCAAGTTGACCTTGAACTTGATAAGTAGCCAAGGATAACCTTGAACATTGGATATTCCTGCCTCCACCTCTCAAGTGCTGGAATTACAGGTGTGGGTCACCACCCCTGATTTATTCCATGTAGGACTCAAACCCACAGCTTTTTTCTTGTTAGGCCAAAACTTTACCAACTGAAATACACCTCTAGCTTCCTGTTTTTGTTTGTTTGTTTGTTTGTTTGTTTTGAGGGAGTGAGGAGATGGCAGGATCTGCCTATGTGGTTCAGGCTGAACTTGAACTCATAGAGATCTGTCTGATTGCCTCCTAAATGCTGGGATTAAAGGTATGTGTCACTAGGACTGCCTTAAATTTTTGTTTTTAGTGTGTGTGTTTTGCCTGTACGTATGCATGTATGTTTGTATGTGCACCATACTTTTGCTCTCCCAGGCCAGAAGAGGGCATGGCATTTCCCAGAACCGGTGTTACAGAGGTTGTGAGCTGCCTTGTGGGTGCTGGCTGAGAATGGAGCCCAGGCCTCCTGCAAGGGCAGCAATTAACAGTGCTCTAAACCACCGAATCACCTCTCTAGTCGCAGCTTCCTGATTCCTAAGCCACTGTGTGTGTGTGTTTCATAAAGCCACAGTCTGGATTTCAGGGATGAAGACCTGCCCCTCCTGTCTGAGCACTTCTCTGGGTCACCTTGTGGAAAAGGCAGGCCTTGTCTTCTGTAATCTGATGTGAACAAGCCTCTTGGGGAATAGACTTCAGGATGATTCCACAGCGATCTGTAAAGAGTTTTCAAAAGTCATGAATCTAAAACCAGAAGCTTAAAGTCTGGGAGAACTGACCCGTGGAGGAGGCTCTGCTGAGAGCCATGCGGGGACACTGCCATCCAGGGCGACCCTTGTCCGGACAAGCCCCGCTGCTGTAAATCTCGGCAGTGGTATTTCAGGCCCACCGTGTAGGTTTTCTTCCAGCTAAGCCTGGAACCTTTGTCCCAGCCGCAATGTGAGGAAACAGTGGTTGAAGACTAGGGTGCTCCACTTGGGAGATGACCCAAGTTAAACTCTCCTCCCAGGGTAACTGCCGCCCCTGAGTCCTTCCTGTCTCCTTCCCTCTTTTCCCCTTTCTTCTTCTGCTCCCTACCCTCTTAATTTCCCTCCCCTCCCTTTCCTTTCTGTCTGTTGATTGCCTTTCTAAACAGTCCGGGGCGCAGCGTTCCCGCTTTCAGGGGGCTGGGTACGGAGTGACAGGCCCCTGGCGGGCGCAGGAGGCAACACTGAGTGTCCCACCCCCCTGAGCGCGGTGGCCTCCCTGCCCGGGCAGATGCAGCACCTCCCGCTTTGTCTGGTCCTGAGGACGAGCAGCTGCGGCGTTAATTGCCACCAGCAGGGGGGCCAGGCCGCGCTCACCCTCACCCCGCCGGTTAGGAGGCCGCCCAGGAGGGAGGTTTTCAGGAGCCAGTGTTGCGCATTATTCCAGGAATTTTAAACACTCGTTAAAGGCTTTGCCATGTCTCACTTCAGTACACATCATGCTCCAGTTACTGCGCGCAACCGCGGGGGCATCAGCTCGGGCAGCACTTATCAATATTTTAGCAAGAGAAAGGCAAATGATGTTGAAACATTGAACTATATTTCCATCTGTTCAAACTGAAATGGGACAAGTGCAGCTCAGGAAATGGAATACCACCTCCCCAGCTGCCTGTGAGGCAGCGATACCCACCGGCCTGGCCTCAGCCCCCACCGGCCTGGCCTCAGCCCCTGCCTTTATTTTGCTTCCATCTTGTTTCTCACTTGGTCTCGCCTTTCATACTCCACAGGTAAAGTCCAGGCAGTTGCATGTCGCATAGGTGATGGCTTGTCCGTAGAGCAGAGGGTTGTAGCACCTGGAAGATTCTGGACGTGAGCAGTGTCAGCATGTGCCTTTGCCACAGACTGAAGAGAAAAGCAGGGTCCAGTGTGGTCTGCCTCTGTGGTCCGTCTGTACCCTCTGCACTGGCCTCACTCAGTGCCTACAGACTGACGGCCCCTCCTGCCCCTCCGGGATGAAGCCAGGCTGTGATGGCTCAGGCTTCTAACTCCAGCTCTCCCGAGCCTAGTTCTGCTTCTCACTTGGTCCCACCATTCATACCCTGTGGGCAAAGTCCAAGCACTTGCATGTTGCATAGGTGATGGCTTGTCTGTAGAATTAAACTTGGGTCATCTCATTCCCAAGTGTGAGACCCTGCATTCAAGTCCCAAACTTTAGAAGAAAGCACACAATATCCAGGAGTAAAACCTCCAAGTAAAGACTGTTAAAAAAAAATTTTTTTTTTTTTCCCTGTGTGTTGTACTTCTATTTTTCCTGGACTAAAACAAGGTTGATTGATAGGTAAGGCTCCCAAGGGACATTGACACAGTCTCTAAGAAGTGGAGAGGTTTCTATACTATGGAAAGAAGAATGTCTGTCATGAGCCCTGAAACAGGTTATCTCAGAGATTTAGGGATCCCTGAGGTGGGTTCCCAAAGGCTGGAGAATTGCATGACTCAAGAAGTCCTCTTCCCTTTTGTTCTCGTATCTAATTCAGAATGGGGAATGCCATTACTAATTTTCCTTCAGACTCTTTGTGATTCTCCCTTTGAAGATGTTTACTTTAATTTGATCCACATCCAGGGTAAGGATGTGGAGAGGGGGCATCCAGAGCCTTCAGCCCCAGGATTCACATCGCTGAGCAGGAGCACTGAGGGTGGCTCTCAAGCCTTGGTTTATTTCTGGCACCAACAGAAGAATAATTGAGGGCATTCCTGATGCTTGCCGTGAGGCTGGTGGTACCTTGCCCTGTGATGAAGGCGTTTCCATCGTGGGATTTGGAATGACAGCTGTAGAGGGCTCGTGTAGTGAGCGAATGAGGTAGAATGAAGGAGACTTGGGCAGTGAATGGTGGAGGACACACTGATTTTCCCCATCCTTCATTTGCAGACAAAGCCATCCACATCCCAAGCCAGCTGGAGATGAAGTCTTTAGAGATGAATGCCTTCTCTTTAGCAAGCCTCTGTAATCAGAACAGGGAAAGAGTATTAGACCAGGCAGGAAGGCGAGGTCACAAAACACCACCGCAAAGGCTGCTCTCAAGCTGAACCCAGCGCTGTCCAAGGTACTCCCCGCGAAGTATTTCCTTCAGAGCCGAAGGCATAAATAGTATTAAACCCACTAAACTTCTGAGAAAACTGAGAGTCTGGCAGACTATGTGACGTGCCAAATGACACACTCAAGATCACTGGGAATCACATTCAGAAGCAGAATCTAAATTTATGTATCTGCTTTGTGTTTTTTGTTTTTGTTTTTGTTTTACTTGCATGCTGCACGTAGCCTCAATGTCAGAGGCCAGAGTGGGGAGACAGCAGGCAGAGGAAGGGTGGGACTTTATGTAGCCCAGTGGCAGGAGGCATGATGATGTAGTAGCATCATTCTTGAAAAGGTCCTAACATATGGCTGGTGCACAGGTAGACAATTCTGTAAGTGCAGGAGAAATGACCTCTTTAAAGCAGGAGCATCAGCTAGCTGCCCAAGAGGACAAGGACAAGTGAAGGATGAGTTCAGGCCATCCTCAAATTGAAGATGCAAGGTCAGGTCCAAAGCCTAAAGAGCATCATAGCCTAAAGAGCATCATACAGGTGAGGGACTGATTGGTAGCCAGCATTCCAGGGGTTCGTCAAGGGTGAGGGTCGGGGGGGGATGTAGTTTTCCTACTCCTGAAACCTGATAACACTGTTAGTGCACCAACCTATTCCTAGTTAGGAAACAACAAATACAAACTCCGTAAACAGCCTTTGAGGAACTTTATGTCAGTTGGAGTGTGTGTGTGTGTGTGTGTGTGTGTGCGCGCGCGCGCACGTGTGCAAGCGCGCACACACATGCATGTATTCTGTTCAATGTGTACATATCTCATGGTAGCAAGGATTGCAGATCATAAAAAAATGAGGGTACCAAGATCCATTCAGCATCTTTGCCTGTGAAACAAAAGGGAAGCAGGTCCTCGAGTGTGGAGAGGGTGGCAGATTTTTATTTTTAACTTCTTGGAGGACAGAGCCATATCATTTTCTCAGAAAGCTGACTTCACGGTATGTGAAAATGAAAACAAGAAGAGCTCAGGCCCAAGGCTGACTTCTGGAGATTGCAGGAAGCTGTCTGGGCGGGCTTCATGGATAATAGATATGTTGCCCAGAAATCAGGAGGTTGTTCACATTTGAAGGCATTTCCCAGTTATGTGACTATTTCTTAGTAGGTATGACTGGTATGTACTTCCTCTCCACCACTAACATTTCCAGAATACATATAATAAATATATATATATATATATATATATATATATATATATATATATATATA
>NW_026585644.1:48957470-48994026 GCF_907164565.1 Psammomys obesus
ATATATATATATATATATATATATATATATATATATATATATATATATATATTTTAGTTGGTAGGGTTACCAGACCTAGGACCTGCAAGAAATGTTTGAGATCTTGCAGATACATTTTGGTTCCAAAATCTGAAAGAGAGACTACAAAGATTACACCAAACACATATTTTATTGATATCTAAAGTTTATTACATTAATATGCATAACTATTTGAAAACATATTGCAAAGTAAAGACCCAGGTTTCTAAAGATTTCTGAACCATGCCCAATAATCAAGACATCAAAGCCATATAAATAAAATGTGTAAGGATGACATAGACAGGAAATTTTAAGCAGGAAATTTAATCTACTGACACCTCTTTTTGTTTCAAATGCAGCCTTTGAAGTGCTTATGATTGGCTTGAAGGAGAGTCAGCCTGTGGCAGGCAATTCAGCACTGTGTACTGAGGATCTGCTGTGCACGAGACACTGTTCCAAGAACTTGGATGATATCAGTGGACACAAACAGCTAAAGAGCTGTGTCTTCATGTCAAGGGAAATGGGCAATAAAGAGAGAAATGTAATAAATAAGCAGAACACATGATGTGCTTGCAGATTATGGAGAATGATAAAAAGGGCTGGAGAGATGGCTCGGTGGCTAGGAGGGATTGCGGCTTTTGCAGAGGACCCAAGTTCGGTTCTCAGCACTCACATAGTGCTCACAGCTGGTTGTCCCAGGGCAATCTGACACCCTCTTCTGACCTCTGCAGGCTCCTGAACACAACACACGTAAAATACATAATTAATAAATGATGATAATTAAAAGTGGAAGAAGGAAGGGAACCAGGAGGGATGGTTGGAAAAGTTGTGGTAAGAATACACACAGATCTAACACACACACACACACACACACACACACACACACACACACACAGTTGCTTGCTTGGGCCTCAGTGATAAAGTGATATGTGGTAAGTCCCAGAGGAGGCCTCTGCTCCAGAGAGTTCCATCTGGGCCTGGAGACATGCCTGCTGTGTTTGAGAGACAGCAAGGAGGCCAGTGTGAACTCAGGAGCAGGCCATTCGAGGAGTGATGCAGGGTCAGGGGCCAGTTTTCCAAAGTCCTGTGGGAGCATTGGTGTGTGGAAAGAGTTGTCTTGCTCTGGAAGACAGCGGGAACTCTTGGTGATTCTGAGAACCTATAAGGTTGTTGCTGCCACGCTCAGGCTGGAGAGCCTTCAGGTAAAGGTTGCTTGGGGGTGGGGTGAAAACAGGGATCATCAGTTCAGTTTGTACCTGTTGAGGCTGAGGGTCTATAAAACACCAGGCAGGAAGCTGAGTGGGCAGCTGGGTATATAAGCTGGAGCTTGGGAAAGATGTAGGGATAGAGTTGTTGATCTATCCGCAATATCTCAAGCCATACACTGCTATGACTTCAGTGGGGGAGGGCAGAGATGGAGAAGAGAAAAGCAGCATGGCAGGGCTCAAGAACTCCAACTTACAGGCAGGTGAGAATAAACAGAATAGTTAAGAGGCCAAGGAGTGACCAGGAACACAGGAGGACCAACTGAGGATGGCTATTGTGATGTCAGAGGAATGTCTCGAGGCAGCCGTCTGTCTGTGATACCTTCCTTGTGTTGTAAAAGAATACTGGGCAGATACAAGGGAGGAGAGATTTATTCTGACTCACAGTCCATCATGGGGCTGGGGGCAGGCATGGAGGCTGTGGTGGCTCCACCCACAGTGCCGGGAGCTGTGGCAGGGCTTATTCACATCTTAACAGGTCAGGAAGCAGAGAGCTCTGCCTACAGCCAGAAGCAGATGACACCTTTAAGGCGTGCTACAGCCATCTCCACCTGCTTGCTGGACCACAGCTGCAAATCCACGGGTTCCCCAAATAGTGCCATCTTCTGGTGATGGCACAGAAGCAAACACAGGTTCCTCAAACACAGGAGCCTACAGGCAACATTTCACACCCATCATTACAAGGCCCATCATGGAGCTTCAAAGCAGCTCATACAGAGTGCAATGGGCCACACCACCTTTGGACTTTTGAATTACTGTTCCTTGTTGTTTGAATATGAAATGTCCCCTGTAGGTTCCCATGTCTGACCAGTTGGTCTCCAGCTGGTGGCAGTGTTTCCAAAGGTTAGAGCAGGTAGAGCCTTGCTTGAGGAAGTGTGTCACTGGGGCTTTGCGGTTTTATAGCCTGGCCTCACTTCCTGTTGTCTGCCTCTGGACTGTCAATGCTGCACAACAGGTTGGCCTCTTTTTCCCACTGACTTGCCTTCCCTGTTATGCCCACCTCTCTGGAACTGTATAAGCTGAAACCCTTTCTCTTAAGTTGCTTTAGTTAATGTGTTTCATCACAGCAACAGAAGGCAACAAGCCAAGACACTGTAAGGATGGTGGCGTGTGAGCTCAGGAGAAAGAAGGATGGTAGGGAGAAAAGCTCCATGTTATTGGCTCGCCATGCCTAAGACTTTATAATTAGCCATAATCTAATGGAGGGAAATTCTCACTCATTCATTACCAGAATAGAGCAACTTTATCTCTCATATAAGTCTCATATACGGTCTCAGGTCTAGGGACAGGGATCATTCTATAGATCGCCAGTCTTTGGACACTCTCCACAGGGGACTGTAGCCAGGACATAGTTCTGATGATAATGTTGGCTTATACACCCCAGCATGGGTTCTGCAAAGACTCTGTGGATGTCTTTTGACCTCCACTCTTGAGCTGGGAATCAGATCCTCTGGCAAGCTCTCCACAGTCATGTACACAGAAGCAGGTTTGCATATCCTTTGACGTGATTGCTCCCTTTAGCTCCTGGCTTGTGTTGGTCTGTCACCAGGAGAAACAGCCCCTGCTGTGTTCTCTAAACATTCGTGAGCTTGGAGTGACCTGGCCTGACACAGATGTAAGGAACAGCTGAAACAAGGCGTGGTGATGCTCCAGCAGAGCCTGGGAAAGGACTCCTAGAGATGCCAATTCAAGCCAAAGCCACTGCTAGAGGTTGGCTGGTATGTGGTCATCTGCTGGGCCCTGGGGTGCTAGGACCTGGATAAATCATAAGGTTTGCTGGCTGTCTTGTGAGACTGACTCCTGTTCCCTATCCATGTGTCCTCAGTAGCTAACACATGCTTAGTGAATGTTCCATGAAGGATGCTCATGAGCCTACGAACACATGCCTGCTATAGGCACCTCATCCTTAACCACTAGGTGAAGACTCCAGCTGTGGAGATTTCTGCTTCCTGCTCTCATTCCTGGGTCCATCCATCTGCTATGAAGCCTTTGCTTTTAATTCCTGAGATGGTCCTTGTTGGCAAAAGATCTTGACAGGCAGGAGTCTGTGTTTTTAGCATGCCTTGCAGATAACTGCTGGGATAGTCTTTTTGTACATTGGGTAAAGTTTCTTTTTGTATTATTCAAATGTTGGTTTTTGTATTAGTAGAGATTTTGAGAGGACCAAACCTACTATGAGGTAACCCTCTCTCTCTCCAAAGCGAGAGCCAGTACCAATCGGAGTCAGGTAGCCTCCGTGGGCACCAGCCAATCCCAATCAGAGTCACGAAGTCACAGTAGAAATTCCCCTAATGCCTTTAAAAGAGCCTGCTAGCTCACTTTGGGGTCGCCATTTTGTATGAATGCATGCTGGTTGTCTCTGCAGAATAAACCCTCTTTGCTTTTACATACTATTTGCATCTGAGGTCATCCTTCAGCCATTCTGACCCCTACAAGGTAAGTAGTGTCTGAACTTTGGTGCTGTTATTTCTACGGCTCATCACCTGCCTCATACATCCCCATATCCTTCTGACTGGTTTAATAAAGAGCTGATGGCCAATATCTGGGCTGGAGAGGAAAGGTGGGACTTCCCAGAAGAGATAGAAACTGGGGGAAGAATTGAGAGGAGAGAGATTCACTATCGGACACGGAGGTGAAAAGAATAGGTGCCAGGACTGAGTGAGAGGTAATGGGCCACGTGGCAGACATGGACCAAAATAAATGGGTTAATTAAGTTAGACAAGCTAGCTGGGAGGTAGCCAACTAAGAACGAAGCTATAATAAATAAGAAGTCTGTGTCATTATTTGGGAGTTGGCAGGGTTAAAACAGTCTGAGGACACAATTCATAGTGAAGTGATGACTTGTAGTCTCAGTCGTTGATTTGTGGGTCAGATGGGCCCAAGGTGGGTCAGGCAGAAGGTTGGAGTGAGAAAGTCTGTCTTTAATCACTTTTGCCCAACTTAAATCTCTCTATGGAGTGCCAATCATACCTTTGAATTATGTGCTGTCCCTTCAGAACATCTTAAAATGCTCTCGAGTTTCCCTCCTTCTAGCCCAGTGGTTCTTAACCTTCCTAATGCTTCGACCCTTTAATACAGTTTCTTATGTTGTGGTGATCCCCCAGTCATAAAGTTTTTTGTTGCTACTTTATAACTGTAATTTCGCTAGTGCTATGAATCATATGTTAACATCTGTGTTTTCTGATGGTTTTAGGTGACCCCTGTGAAAGAACCATTCCACACTCCACAGGGGCCACAGCCCACAGGTTGAAAATCAACATTCTAGAGGGTGATGATAGGAAAATTTGCTCATGTCAGGTCCCAGAGATGGTCCTGACTGTGTCATGAATAGCACTCCTGTGTCTGCCATATCCTAGGATCCCAAGGTCTTTACCTTCCAGCCTAGGTCACATGCTTTTAGTTTTTATAGAAGTATTTTGATTCTGTAAGAATGATCTCTCCTTCTCCACTCCCTTCTCCTTCCTCATCTTCCTGCCTGCTGCCTGCTCACCCTACCACTCCAGGGAAAAGCACTGGGAACCACATGGTTTCACCTGCCTGGCACTGTAGCCAGTAGGCATTGGCTCTGCTGCCTCACCCCTCACATCAGGCCATGACAATCCGATGTTATCTAGAGAGGGCTCATCCAATAGGGTAGGGGCACATGACAAAGCCAAAGCTGCTGTTCTGGATAATTCCTTCCCTTTCGGGGAATTTCTGCTGCTGGTTCTAGACAACCATCCTAGCCAGCACACAGAGGAAAGCTTACCTCGGAGCACCTCTGGGATGCGGAACCCTCTACCTCCCAAAGCCACCCCACTCATCTGTAATTGTTCTAGGACATTCTCTCCAGCAGTGACTCAGAAACAGTGACCCTGTATGTTCTCCTGAGTCTTAGAGGAAAGCCTGCTGCTTCTTTCTGGGACACCAGGTTCACAAAACCCTACTGTTGAAGTACAAAGAGGGTCATGTTCCATGTTCTTCCTCCACAGGGATCCTGGAGCTAGTACTGCCGCTGTCATGCAACACCTCCTGGGATAAAGAAGACCCCTTCCTAACGAAGGACACCTTGTGGACTGTCCTTTCCTCTCTCTGCAGCCCCTCCCATGGCCTCAACCTGTCAGCTCCAGGGTCCATCCAGCCACCACTCTAGCTAACATGGTCCTAGTCCCATCCATTCCTAAGCCAGGGTTGATGTTGTCTCTGAAACCTTACACACAGCTTATCAGGAAGTCTGTTTAGTTAAGTTTTCAGTGATTGTCTCTATTGATTGTAAGTTTGACAGGCCCTACTCCCCTGTGAAAGGAGCCTTCTGCCAGGCCTGTGAGGGTTTATGGAGACTACATTAGCCTCTGGGAATGTTCATGAGGGACTATGTTGATTAGGCTAACTGTGGTGGGAAGACCTACCTCAATTGGGCAGCACCATTCCCCTGGCAAAAACCCTGTCCCACATAAAAAAGAGAAAGCCAGCAAGGCGGTGGTGGTGCACACCTTTAACCCCAGCACTTTGGAGGCAGAGGCAGGCCGATCTTTACAGAGAGAAATCTTGTCTTGAAATATGGGATGGGGGAGTATGGGGCTGACAACCAGCATTTATCACTCTCTGCGTTCTGACTTTGGATGCAATGTGACCTAAAGCTTCTGACACCGTAATATTCCTACCTTAAAACTTAGCCTCTGGGAATGACTCGATTGCATCCTTGACCTGTGAACCCAAACAAACCCTTCTTCTCTTAAATTGCTTTTTGTTTGTTTGTTTCTTTGTTTTGTTTTTCAAGACAGTGTTTCTCCGTGTAGCAGAGCCCTGGCTGTCCTAGACTCTCTTTGTAAACCTGGCTGGCCTTAACTCAAAGAGATCTGTCTGCCTCTGCTTCCACGCCCCACCTTTTGTCAGGGTATTTGATCATATTAATAGGAAAAGTCACTAGTACACATTCCTGGTACATCTTTTCTCTTGAAACCAAGGCCTGGTCTCAGCCACCACTTTCGAAGCACTAGGGCTCAGTGCATAGTTCTCATCGAAAAATGCTAGTAGGCTTTATGTTTGGAAACTGATATCAAAATCTCCATCATTTTGACTCATTGACCCCCAAAATCCAGTGTGCAATTGTTCCTTTTTTTGAAATGCATATGGCATACAGCTTATAATATTAAAATCACCTCCATCATCTTCAGAACCATCTTTATAACTGAAACTCTGTACCCACGGAGCACCAGCGTCCTATGTCCCCTCTCTTCTATCTACATGAATCTGACCAGTCCAGGTTCCCTCATTTTCAGGCGTTTGATTAAAAAAACAAAAACAAAACAAAACAAAACAACAACAACAAAAAAACCCTGACTATTAGGCCTGTTTCACTTAGCCTTGAGTCCTTAGGCAGACTCGTGTCTGCATACTGAAGGGCTCTAGCAGGCCCAAGATTGGCAAACATGACTCTGGAAGGCCATGATCTTCCCCCATTCCCTCTTCGTTGCTAAAAACCATTATGTTTTGTTTGTTTGCTTGCTTGTTTGTTTTTCAAGGCAGGGTTTCTCTGTCCTGGAACTCGATTTGTAGACCAGACTGACCTCAAACTCACAAAGATCCTTCTGTCACTGTCTCCCGAGTGCTGGGACTAAAGGTGTGTGCCACCAAGCGTGGCCAGATTACATTCCTAAAGCTAGCTACCAAGGTCTATTAATTTGTTTGTCTACTTCCTCCTCCTGAACCTGACTACCATGGTCCAGCCTATCAAAAGTGTTGAAGTCCTGCAATCAAAAGCCTCCTTTCAGCTACACTACTTAATATCCAATTAAAATTAAATATCTCATCCTAACACAGGGTTTCTCCTTTCACCTTTATAAACCGCCATTTGCCTATGGATCATGCTTGTCTCCTCTCTATCCAGAGGCTGTCCTTTGTCCCTCTGGGGTGAATATCTCTTCCCCTTCTCCCTTTTCCCTTACCTTCTCCCTCATGATCTATTTCCTGTCTTTGTCTCTTATTTTCTGCCCGTTGTTCCTCTTCAGCAAATAAACCTCCTTTGGGCCAAGAACTTGATCTTGTAGAGACCTCAAGGTCCTTTCACATATAACACTACATTTTGCTTATCTGTTCATCAACTATGGGCATTTGTTGTCTTGGTATTTTTATAAACATCTAGAAAAATATCATGAAGCAGGTCATTTCTAAACAACAGTGATTTATAACTCACAGCTCTGGAGTCTAGAAAATCTATCCGAGGTGGGTCATCAGGGGTTTTGGTGTCTGGGGAGGGCTTGCTTCTCACGGGTTATGCTTTCTTTGAGGAAGGGTGAAAGGAAGCTAACAAGTCTTCAAGCTTCTTTCACAAGGGGACTAACTCCATTGATTAGGGCTCAGTCCTCCTGACCCAGCCACCTCCCAAAGGACTTTCCTCTTGATGCCATAATGTTGGTGATTAGATCTCAGCTTATGAATCTGTGGAGTCCATGCATTAGACCACAGCCCTTGGGTAGTTTCTTCCTTTTGGCTGGTGAGTATTGGGCGTGATACTGCTGTGACTATGGGTGAACTCGTCTCTGCTCAAGTAGTGTGTATTCTACACCTTGATCAGTTTCTCATCCTTCTTCCATAGCACCCCATGTCTCTCTGCCAGACAGTACCCCCAGGACAGTGATTCTCATCCTTTCTAGGGCTGCAACCCTTTAATACAGCTCCTCATGTTGTAGTGACATAAAATTATTTTCTTTGCTACTTTATAAGTAATTTTGCTACTTTTATGAATTGTAATGTAAATATCTGATAGCGGGATGTCTGACCTCTGTGAAAGGGCCGTTAGATCCCCAAGGAGGTCATGACCCACATGTTGAGACGCACTGCTCCGGAACATAGCAGAAGCCATGGTCTTGGGTCTCTTTGTGTCTGTCCCCAAGTCTAACACAGCCTGGCACAACAGCAAGTACTTGTGGCACCCACTTAAGACCTGGGAAATGGATGGGTGCCAGTTTCAGTGATAGAGGACATGAGTGCTAGCTCTCCGGGTCCTGCGGCTAGTCAGTGAGAACTGCTGTTCAAGATGACTGTCAGAGTACCACACAGAACGTGATACGACCCCTCACTCTGAGTCAGCTTTGTCTCAGTGCAGGCTTTGCCATTTCTAAAATGAAGACAATGCCTGCTTTTCCAAACGGTTCTGACTGTGGAAATGTCCTGGTGACTGCTGTCACTGTCAACCCTCTTTCTCATGATACTGACCCAGCGCACACATGGGAATTACTGCTGTGGGAGTTACCAGGAGCTTCTTACCCTCTGCCCTGCCTCTTGAGAACCAGGGCCTCAGCTTTTTTTTTTTTTTTTTTTTTACACATCTGCAAGAATGCAGGTGAATGTCAGCAGGAGGTCTGCTACAGTCCAAATCTCCCCAGGGCCCCTGACAAATGTGGTCAAGTCTGGGCCTCAACTTTCTTGGGTCCCTGAGTGTCTGGGATCTGGGCGCTACAGCTAGAGGATGGATCTGCCGCCTTGTAATATACACGAGCATTTATGAGCTGCCTCTTTTCTTCTCCACCTTTCCCTCTGGGGCCCTTCCCCAGGGTGGCTCCGTTCTCATCCTGATCAGAGGCGTCAGTGGGGCTCTGAGAATCTGTGTGAAGCCACTCAGCACACTGATGTTGCACAGGGCGGCGCCTTGACTCAAAGCAGCAACTCTATAAAAACTACCCAGATATTAGTATGGGCGGAACAGAGATTTAGGGCCCTCAAATCGCACCTCTTGGCAGCATCTGTTGTCACTGACCCTGGAGCCTCAGATTAGGGAGATGGAAGACGATGTGCTCCAGTTTCTCTCTGGTCCCAGCCTGCTGACCTCACCCAGTCCTGCCTGAGCTGTGGCTTCGGAGAGCCCATGCCACCCCAGCCACCACCTCTGGTCTGGCAGTGGGGAGTCCTTCCCGTCTAACTGTCTCACTGTAGCGCCTTCTGCGGACCTACTATCTGCTCTCGGGGTTCCTGTGGATCACCCAGGTTCTGTTTGTCTGAGTGCAGCATCTCTCGAAAGCCAAGGGGCAGCACCCCTGTCCAGGGAAGGACACCTGGCTTTGAAACACTGCCTGATTTGGGCTATTTTGTTGTAGTTGTTCATGCAGACTGGCAGCGTTGATTCGACTTATCCTATGCAACCTGCTAATCCTGCTTCACTGAGGAAAACTAGTCATGCCCGTGTTCTTGGCCCCTGATAAAAATTTAAGGTAAGGATCACTGAAATCCAGTCTTTTGTTTTGTTTTGTTTTGTTTTGTTTTGTTTTGTTTTGTTTGTAACAGCCCTGGCTATCCCAGAACTTGATTTGTGGATGAGAATGGCCTTGAACTCACAGAGATCCATCTGCCTCTTCCTCCTGAGCTCTGGGATTAAAGGTGTGTGCCACCAGTGAGGTAAAATCCATTCTTCTAAAAGCTGTATTGGAAGGGAGCTTCTAATAGCTGCCTTTTTCCTCCAGATTGGGAAGAAGTGGTGGAGGGAGAAGGTGATCCTCACAGTGTCAAAGCTGCCAGAAGGGCTTCATGAGATGATGGGGTGTGTGTGTGTGTGTGTGTGTGTGTGTGTGTGTGTGTGTGTAAATCTCTGCTCTCAAAGAAGATCTTGCTGTGAGAAATATCTAAGGCAAAGATGCATATTAGCAGCCATCAGCCCTGGTCTAGCTGAGATTCCCGGGTGCTTAAGACACAAAGTTCTTCTCTCCTCCTTCCTGGGCACTCTGGACCAGCTGTCCAGGATGCTGGTTGACCTTCAGCTGTTTCCAGCTTACCTGTGACTTGCTCTTATGACCTAGTCTGGGACCAGGGACATTCAGAGAAGGTAAGAGGCAAGTATTGTGGAGACCAACTTCTAAACCCTCTACCCCCCCAACACACACACATACCACACACACACATACACTACACACACACACCACACATACATGCACACTATACACATACATCACACACATATATGCACACACACACTACACACACGCACACTACACACACACACACGCACACACACACACACACACACACACACACACACACTGCAAGACCCCTACATGTGAGACTCAGCTATCAAGCCCGGTAAGTTAGCAGAAGAGACAACAGAAGGGATGCTGGTGGCTCCTCTCTGCTCCATACCCTGGCACCCCATCCCCCTCAGTGAGGGATGAGGACCCTGGGTGAGGACTGGGCTTTCCTGGTGAGATCAGAAGCCAGGTGAGCTCTGGAGGAGCAACCTTTCCTCTTCTGTCCTCCTCCTTCGCCTCCCGAGGTGTGAGGCTTACACACCCATAGCCAGGTAAGGTGGGCCTGAGCCTAAGGTTGGGCTGGCTCAGCTGTGGGCCTTACCTATTATAAGATGGACCGTTTTCCTCTACTGCAGCCACTATGGCTCACAGCCCACGTGAAAGAGGACCACCTCATTTTGTCTATGGTGGCTCCGGGCCTTGTGATCTTAGACAACCCACCTGTGAGGTCCCATCTGGCTGTCTGGGGAGCCACAACAGAACACTGACATATACAGGATGCACTTGTGAGTTTGTGCACTTGAAGATTCAGTTTTCCTAGCCATAAAATTGGGGCACACACCTTTAATTCCAGTACTCAGGAGGCAGAGGTAGGTGGATCTTTGTGAGTTCTAGGCCCTGGTCTACACAGCAAGTCCAGGACAACCAGGGCTCTGATACACAGAGAAACCCTGTCTCAAGAACAAAACAAAACAAAACAAACAAACAAACAAACAAAAAACTTGGGCTTGCTGCTAACCTTGTGAGTTTGCTATTTGGACCAAGTAATAGTAGAGCCTCTTAGCAGGCTCCTGGCACATAGCACAGGTTCAATAAATGCAGCTTGCCATTGTAGTTACTTCGGTAATTATTATAGCTATGTTATACGGATCTAGCTATAGTCTTGTGTTCTGAGCACACACACTTCCCTTGGGAATGTTCTGAGCCGCTGGGATTTAGAAATTCTTAAATTGTGGTCCTTAATCACTAGATTCTAGTTGATAACACAAGGCCTGTCTATATCCACACAGATTATTATTTTATTTTGTTTTTGGGACAGGATTTCTTTGTGTAGCCCTGGCTGTCCTGGAACTCAATCTGTAGACCAGGCTGGCCTTGAACTCAGAGATTTACCTGCTTCTGTTGGCTTAAAAGCATGCAGCACAACACCCACCCACACAGATTTTTAACTTTACTTTTTGAGGAAAAGCTATGTCTCGTCCAGGCTGCTCACCGGGTCACTGATTATTATTGTACAGACACGTGGGGGTTGCAGCCTGACTATGTTATTGCCTCTGTGATGTCTCTCCTTTTCCTCATCCCACTACTATCCAGGTCCAAGCTCGCTCCTCCCTTCAGGAGGGATTGGCCACTCCTCCTCTGTAGAGATACAGTGTTTACGTAAGTCCAGAACAGGCCAGCCAGGTCAACAGTAACTGTTTCTGCATGCCTTTCTGTGCGGAAGGCTAGGCTCATAGTGTCTCTTTCTTTAAAGCCAGTATCAAGGCTGGGCAGACAGAAAAGAGGATGTGAAAAAGCCCTGTGAATTTTGGATGCAACAATGTAGCCAGTATCCTCTTTAAACTTTAACCATCCCTTTCTAGGGTATAGAAGAGCCAAAACCAAAACCAAAAACCAAAAACCAACCAACCAACCAACCAAACAAACAAAACAACCAAAATACAAAGGCAAGCTTCTGGGAATATTTGTGAGAGAATATCCAATCAAATTCACTGAGATAGGTCTCTCACGATTGTGGATACATTGTAACCAGATGCCTCAAGATGCTCTTCATGATGGAGCTCAGTTCCCTTGAACTGGGAATGGAAGTGAACCCATCCTTAAGAGCCTTTGGTCAGGTTAACTTCTCACAGCGACAAGACCATAGCCAACTCTGGAGGCAACCAAATCCTCCTTCACCTCTTCTGGGCACTCAGGGAAACGGCTGGCTGCACTGGAACCCCTCCTCACACACCAGGATGTTATTCTAAACCCAATAAGGCTGGGGACTTGCCCAGGGACACAAAGCAAACAAAAGGATTAATGCCTCAGAGTGCAGCTCTTTGGGGTGTGGCCACTGGCCCAGCCAGTTCTTCCTAGTTCTTACACAGGCTTCCTGCCCTTCTCTGAACCATCCAAAAGGGAGGGGAGACAGAGAATCGAGGAGAGTGGTGGGGAGTGCAGGGCACCGCGGTTGCCCTCAGAGTCACTGCTTTGGGAGACTTGTCTCAACTCATACAAGAGAGAGGATAAGGAAGCCCAGGTCCCAGCAGGTCCCAGGCAGGTTCTGCTAGCATCAACGCTGGAGACCTGAATGGCTCTGTGTGAAACCCTTTGTCCCTGTGACCAGGCACAGCCTTCAAGGGGGGCATGTGCAGAAGACCTGAGGTGAGCTGCCTCAGGGGTGAAGGATTTGGGAGCAGAGTTAAGTTACAACTGGAGAAGACTGGCCAAGGCAGGGACAAGGACTGCAGGGGAGGGGAAGGAGTGGCTGGGCGGGGACACAGGAGCACAGATAGTGTCAATGCCCTGACAGCTTATTTTCTGCTTAGCCAGTGTATGCCACCCGCATGGTAGGTGGCACTATGATGAAGGCAGACACAGTGGCAGGACCAGCATCAGTTCCAAGGTTTCTGTCCCCAGACACCAAGCTCTTCTCTGTGTCACACAAAGAGGAACTTCGGGCTTGAGCCCCAGCAAACCTCTGCTGTTGACTCTCCTCATTCCCTCTTGAGGAGGGTACTGCACTGCGCTGTGCGGTGCCCCCGACATGTGAATACCACCGCAGATCAGATGGCGCTCCAGTGACTTCTCCAGTTCTCCTTTCACACCTTGGTGCAAACAACTGGCCGTCGTGTCCATTCTTGCCTCTGAATCCCTCCTCACCCATCCAGGAATTATCACTTGCAAACTTATCCTTAAAGGAACTTCTAAATTGCTCCTTGTGATTAATTTCATGCATCTGAAGCGAGTGTGTGTGGGTGTGCACACATGCGCATGGCTGGGAGCAGACCGGAGGTACACATTAGGCGTCTTCCTCAACCACTCCACAGCATACGTAGCCTGGCTGGCCTAGAATGTATTGCAATCTCTTGGCCTCTGGGATTAAACTGCCTCACCCAGTTCTGCAGGGGGCTTTATTGCTGTTTGCTGAGATTTTGTTTGTTCCTTCTCATCTCTTTTGAGAGAGGGTCCCTCACTGAACCTGGGGTTCAGCACTTTGACTAAGCTGGCTGGTCAGCAAGCCCCGGGGACGGGCCTGTCTCCCCCTCCATTGCTCCGATTGCTGGGGCATGGCTCCTTGTCAGCCAGGATTTTAGTGGATGCCTGGAGGGTTGGAGTCAGGTCTGATGCTGTAAAGCTCTAGCTTTACAGAACGAACCATCCCATCATGACAGCCCTGAAACAGAGAAGCAAACTTTTCACTCCCTCCCCCGCCTTTTTTCATTCCACGGGCCCAGTCTTCCTTTCTCCCCCTCCCTGGGCAGTCTGAATAATGTTTTCAAACGCATAAAAGAATACACACAGGACCTCAACGGAAACCAATCATTTTGAAATACAGTGATCACAATATTTTTTTAAAGTAGTGATATAGTAATGTGTGCTCCTCCATTAATGGATTAAAGAATAAAATCCACTGGCAGGACTAACAGCCGTCAAAATTTTGAAACAGGGATGGGCATAGATAATATTGCAGATACCTGCCACAGCTGTCGCAGGATTTTAAAATATCTGTTAGCCCTGTGAAATATTACTGTGATGTGTTGCTAGCATTCACAATGTAAGAAAAGCTACATTTCAGTTGGGAGCCAGGGAAGATAACGATGTAAGGTCCCTCTATCCCCAAAGAAGGCATCTTTGCAGCCAGGCATGGTGGCACAAGCCTTTAATCCCAGCACTCAGAGAGGCAGAGGTAGTCGGATTTCTGTGAGTTTGAGGCCAGCCTGGTCTACAGAGTAAGTCCAGAACAGCCAAGGCTACACAGAGAAACCCTGTATCAAATAAGCCCCCTCCTCTCCACCACTCCCCCACCAAAAGAAAGCATCTTTGGAATTCTGCTTGGAATTTTCTTGGTGGGGGAAGAGAGCACCTGGCAAGTTCAGCACACTCTTTTCTTAGAACACTGATCCACACAGCAAAGGCTGTGAGCCAGGCAGGTTAGCATCACCTGTGAGAGATAAAAATCATCTCCCAAACAGGCAATCCAGGAAGCCCTGGCCGTGGCTCAGGAGTGTACACCTGAGCAAAGCCTCGTGGGATTCTGCCTTATGCTCCCCTTAGGTAGACAGCGGTAGAATTTGTGGTTAAGATAACCACTTACCAGGAAGTCCTATACAACACCTCATGGCTTACATTTCCCCTTTGCTCCCCCACTCTGGGGCAGACTGTGGTTTAGGCCTAATCCTCCTTAAATAATGGAGTGTTAGGCTGTGGCTCCTGTCATAGGTGCAGGGTCGGATGCTGCTGCGGCTGAGGTTTCACTCCTTTGTGTACATAAAAAATAATTGGCCTTCTAATTACCTCCATAAAAATGAGAAAACTTGGTCTGCTTTTTGGCACCTTTATTAGCACTAGGAAATAATTAGACACCTTAATAGCACTCTAATGATCCCTAGAGGAGGGAGCCATTTTAGAGTGTCTGCTCCATTATTGGGTCATTACCAAGCTTTCAGATGCAGTGAGCACAGAGTGGGGCCATAGGGGTCAGGATTCGTCAGCCTTGGTCTGGGACAGCAATGTCGGTGGGTCACGGTCACACGGTCACTCGGCCTCTTCCTTTGGGTAGGAGGAGCTGGTGAAGTGGAGAAGAGCCATCTGTCTCTCCACTCCTGTCTTTTGTAAGGGACTTAGAAGGTTGCTCATAGGATCTCAGGCAGACACCCCCCCCTCTGCAGAAAAAAAGCATAGGTTTGCAAGAGTTGCAGGAATATGAAACAGAACAGTGATTTTCCACGAGTTTGGGACTCCACCCTATCTGGAAGATTGAGCTTTGGCGCTGTTTTAGGAGCTCCAAGAGGAGCGACGCCAAGCCTATGTTTCTCCAGCAGGTGGCGCCATCACTTTACCTTCCGTGCTGCCTCGAGTGAGATGGGAGATGCTGGTTTGCAAACTGAGGATGGCTTGTTTACTTAAAGTAATTTTCCCCATATCACTCTCCCAGGCCATTATTTCTACGTGTGCAAATATCACAAATAATCCCTGAAAACTTGTCAGAAATGCAAATTTGCCTTTCTAGATCCAAACAGCCAGAAAGAATTCTGGCATGTCCTAAGTAATTATGGTCTCGATGGCCATCACATCCCGACGGTCAGTGATCCCGGGATCTATTGGCCTCTGACGCAGTGATCTGCAGTGACTTATAAAATCTTCACTTACTTTCGACCCAATCATGAGATTGGCTTGTCAGGATGACTCTCAGTCTCAGAGGGTTGCGGAAGGGAAGCTGAGCACTCTCAGCTGTACCGCAGAGCAGCCTTTTGGGGGGGACGAAACGCTGACACCCAGAACATATACAGCATCAGCATCTTTGCTCCTTACTTCAAAGAAGTAGGACAGCTCCCCTTTTCCAGACTCACAAAGAGAATTCATACACATCAACTGCCCATCCAAGACAGGGCTCTGTAAAGACCCTTCCAGTCTGCAGACATTCAGATCCATTTTAATGGTCATAAGAACCCTGTGAAAGCCAGGCACGGTGATGGATGGATGTAATCCCAGCACTAGGGGGGGCAAAGGCAGGTGGATCTCTGAGTTTGAGGACGACATGGTCTACAAAGCCTGTCCAGGACATCCAAGGCTACACAGAAAAACTCTGTCTCCAAAACAAAAACAACCGCCCCCCAAAAAACCAACCAAAACAAACAGAACTTTGTGACATACACAGGTGATGCAACTCACTCACAGGGTTGGGCTCCTGGGTAGGCAGGATCTCAGTGGGGCTGACTCGGAGCTCAGGTCTTCCTCCCTTCCTTGTTCCCTCCCTCCCACCCTCCCTCCTTCCTCCCTCCCTCCTTCCTTCTTTCTTCTCCTTTCTCTCCTTTCTGGTGCTAAGGAAGGAACTGGCCTGTGCTGTGCACTCACTCTACCCCTGAGTTGCACTCTTAGCCTCTCAACACTCCTCTGCACACACTGTGCCCTCCAGCAACCCACACATATTTAGTTTTTATTGAATACTGGCATAGTGAAGTACTGGGACTATAAAGCGCAGTGGTAGAGCACATTCTAGGCTAAGGTCCCAGGTCAAATCTCCAGCACCCCAAAACAAACCTACCAAAAACGCAATGTAGAGCCAGGTGTGGTGGCAAATGCCCTTAATCCCAACAGAGGCAGGTGGATGAGTTCCATGAGTTCCAGGTCAGCCTGGTCTACAAATCAAGTCCAGGACAGCCAGAAAAACCCTGTCTCGCTAAAACAAAACAACAACAAAAACAAAAACACAATCCACACAAAACAGGGAGAAAACCCAACCCAACAAACAACAAAAACAGAAACCCACCATGACTTGGTGGTACAATCATTCCTGTTTGTTGTTTGAAACAGGGTTGCTACAGCTCAGGCCAGCCTGGAACTCACTATGTACCCCAAACTGGCCTCAAACTCCTAAAAATCTTCTTGCCTCAGCTGGCCGAGCACCGAGCTTCCAGGCATGAGCTAGGATGCCTGTTCCACTCTCTGCAACCTCTGATTTCCAGGAAAAATGTTGCTTTTGTCTGGCTGCACTGCCGAGTAACACACTCCCCAGTTCAGTGGCTCCACACCCGCGGACCCCCAGCTCACACATTTGTGCGATAGGAACCCCGGGACTCGTGCTCCGCATCGTCTTCTGCTCCATGCAGCATCCACAAAGGTCACATGGTGGCATTCCCTTGGTTAGTGGGCTGGAAGAGGCTCCAAGACCCTTGTCTTGACCTTGCTGAGGGGCTGCTGGGAGGGAGAACGTGATCAGCTCCGCTTGGCCTTTCCAGCACTGAGACTTCAGGGCAGCAGGGTGTCTCATGTGGTGACTCAGGTCGGTGAACAAGCACCCCGGCAGTAAGTGGAAGCCATATGGCCCTTTATGCTCTAACCCTAGAAGTCATGCACACTGCTGTCGCTCTAAGTTCTTTGTCCAAGTACTTAACGTCCTGCTCAGACTGGAGGGGAAGGAAGATGTAATTGCCATCTCCTGATGAGACGGGGGGGGCAGTTTACAAGGTTTTGAAGCCATGCTATTTAGTTGAAATCACATTTTCTGTGTCTACTGGAAGGTGTACATTTACTAAATCTCATCTTTTCTTATCTGATCAAAATCTCTCTGTTAGCCTGTATGTGCCGGCCGTGGGAGGCCCTGGGCTTCACTACCATCGTGGCCACAAGACAAAACAAAACTACGCTCTTAGGATCATAGGCAACTTTGCTAAACACGGAAGAGCCAAGACCCGAGCTAGGAAACAAACTTTGGGGCAGCCAATGACGTAGCAAAGCCCACAAAACCCGAAACAGCAGCAACAGAACAAAACACCTTCCACTTATGTTACATTTTCCCTTTAAACTTAGAAGGAAGCTGACTAATGCCTCATGTGTGGGTTGGTGATGGCACCTTCCTTTGGCCATACCTCACTGGGGCCTTAATAGCTCTCAGTAGCTATCCTATGGCAGGAGACATGACCAGAGAACACTGGGTATCCCCAGCAGGGTCAGCAGGGAGCTCTTAGTTACTCACGAGCTGCATGCTGCAGGAGGCTGGGATTTATAGGTGCCGGGGCAGTCTGCCTTTAACGAAATTATATATCCTTACTGTTAAGAAGCTATGGAGATTTTATTTTTACTTTTTTTAATTTTGAACACTGAACAGTCAATATAAGCAAAATGATATAACACTCCAAAATACTATAAAACCCCACTTCTTTTTTAAAATATTTATGTGACTTTATGTGCATGAATATTTTGCCTGCATATATGTCAGTGTACCACATGCATGACTTTTGAATCCCCTGGAACTGGAGTTACAGATGGCTATGAACTACCATATTAGTGCTAGAAATTGAATCCCGGTCCTCTGCAAGAGCAACAAGTGCTCTGAACCCCTGAGCCACCTCTCCAGCTCCCGAAACACGCATTTCTTTAACTGCTGGCTGATACGCTTCATCTACCATGCTGAGGTAAAAAACAATGGTATCCTAATCTGGTCACAGAACAAAACTAAAAGTCCATTTACTACTGTTATTGATGTACTATTAAAATAGGGTATGAAAAATGTTACAATACTTTAATAGGTCATAGTTTGAATTATCTTTATACACCTAATCATGAGTACAGTATCAAATGTATTTAAAATATATAAACCGAGTGGGTACAGCCTGGTGGCACAGGCTTGTAACCTCAGCTGGGTAGGAGACTGAAGTTAAAAGATCTCAAGTTGAAGGCCAGGCATGATTACATGGTGAGACCGTATCTCAAGAGAAGAAAATACAGGACAGGAGAGATTGCTCAAAGAGTAAACTACTTGAGAACCTCAGTTTGGACCCCCAGAAACCATTAAGGGAACTCACATAAAGCTTTACATGGTAGCACTCACCTGTAACCCCAGGAGCTATTCACAGCTCTAGTGATCTGACCACCGCCTTTCAGGTCACTTATGAAAATTAGATAGACTAGTTCTGGACAAAATCTACCAGGGATGAAAGGGGAGGAAGTCAGTGTGCTCCTAGTAGCTCAGCCACAGAAAAGGGGGAGCTGAAAGTGGAATGGCTCTGGAAACCTGTTTCCGGACAAATCCAGCCAGGCATTTATGTGGTCGGAAGCAGTCTTCCTCAGGGTGCTTAGGCTACGCTCTGATTTCCTTCTTCTGAAAGCTCTCTTGGGAATTTAGGAGTGACACTGCTTTCAGCTAAGCCACTCCATTGCCTTAAGCAGTACTTTGAGCTCAGTAATGTCATTTTTAAATACATTTGTGAAATAAGAATACTCAGATTTAACGGTGCAGGCCAGGTAAACGTTGAGAAAAGCTATGCAAATCACACACATAAAAGGCCTGCAGGGTTCCAAGAAGGAAGACTATGCTCTTTGAATAAGGACAGGTATGTTTTGGTTTTCAGTGTTGTTATTATTTTTTTTGTTTTGAGGCAGGGTTTCTCTGTGTACCCCTGACTATTTTGGAGCTCAGCCTGTAGACCAGGCTGGCCTTGAACTCGGAGATCAGCCTTCCTCTGCCTCCTGAGTGCTGGGATTAAAGGTGTGCACCACCATACTCTGTGGATTTATTTCTTTTACTCTCTTTCTTCCCAGTTGCTCTGGACCTCTTGATCTTTTTACTGTCAAAGCATCAATTCTTCCTCTCAGCCTTTAGCCCCAGAGGATGAAGGTCATTTTCCCCAACTTATCCTTGAAGGGCTTCAGTCCGACCCACTGCTCAAGCCAGTTGCATTGTGGAGCACCTCCTGGCTTTATCACATCACCCAACACCTACTAACACTTCCCTAATTCAGAGAATTGCTTTTCCCACTCAGTTACTACAAAACAAAATCTGTCTATGTGGGCCATCCCAGTCATCTCTGAGAAGCCCTCGCCCCACTTCCTGCCTGGTAGGATTACTTGTCACATAGCATCTGATGACAGTACATCCCGGAAGTGGGAGGCATTTCTCTAAATAGTGGCCGTGGCAACCTTCAAGAGTTGCTGTTTGAGGCTCCAGCTCAGCTCCTCTGGAATTCCCCAAAGTTTGTCTTCCTTGGTGTTCTCCCTCCCTCCAGGACACCCTCCTACTCCACATGGTGGCCCAGTGGTCATAGCACTTCCAGATCATTACTCAAAGCAGAGGGAGACCGTGGTCTCATCTTCCTTTATTGGACTATAAGTCCCACACTTTCTTTGTGAGTCAAGAAGCCTAAACCATGGCCCTATAGACCCTATAGACATAAACTGGGGTTACAAAACCATCATTTTAACCATAATGATGATGATGTCGATGGAAGCCATAGAGTCAGGGCTGTTCATGAAGCTGGAAACATCAGTTCTCTCCGAGGAAAATCTAGGCTTTCTTAGGAAGAGGCAGGAGATGGTGCTTGCTGTAAACGCCCCTGGCAGGATCATCTAACTCTGGCTTCTTCCCAAATCAAGGGACATCAATAGGGAAGAATGGGAGCCCATCAGCTGCAGGCATCCAGAGCAAGTGATGGGCCCAGACTGGCTCAGAGCCAACGAGACAAGAGCAGAGACTTAGAAGAGTACATTTGAGCAAAAACCTTTCAGAAGGGCTAGTGAAGCTTTCGCTCTGTTATGAGAACAAGGATAGTGTTTGTTCTGGGCCAATGCGTTAGCATCTGGAGCTACCAGGATAGGGTTTTCAGCCATGGAAAGCACAGTGGAATAAAGTTGGGGTTCTGAGGGCCAGAACTTCACCTCCCCTCACCCAGAGAGCCAACCTCTAACATCAAAATCCACATTCCACAGTGCAAAAGTAAATGACATTTCTTTGCAGCTTTTGCAAGGTGTAGAAAATATGGCACCTCCCAATTTGGGAAAACTGAGAGCTGCTTGGAGATGAACCTGGGCTTCCCTTGGTTTCCAGACCTCCTATGCATCCTCTCTTCTTCTCACATTCTTTCTCTCTTTCCTCTTATATCATTAGCTGGTCTCCTATCTCTCTCTTTTTTTTGACTCTCCATTTCCTCTTTCATTTTTTTGTTCTGGTCCCTTCAAGTCCTTATATTCTCTCCCTGCTCCATTCCCACAGTCTTTTTTTCCTTCGCTCCCTTTCCTTCTTTCTCATATTTGACATGTCTTTATGAACAAAATTTAAAAATTAATTATTTGGACTTTCCTTTTCCATACATATTTCAAGTGTGAAGAAAAGAGGGACCCACAAATCCAGGAGGTTCCAGGACAATCATGCCCCAAGGCGGGCCACTCAGAAGTAACCTTACTTGTGGAGAGTTCTCACCCTGCTGTTACCTGGAGACAGGGATAAGCAGGATGTTTTTGCAAAGACCACTTCATTTTGTTTGTGTGAGGATCACACAGACAAGTGGCCGAGGTTTCGACTTCTCCATGAACCCCTTCATTGTATTGAGGAACTTTGCTCTGACTATAAAAAGGAATTGTAGAATAAAACGTGAGAGTTTCTACTGACAGTTTGACAAGTCAAACTGACCCCGCTATAGTGTTGGTAAAATGGCCTTTTGGAACATATACACCTTACCCTTGTTCATTCAAATGCTGATTTCTCTCTCCCACTATCTGGTTTCAAGCAGACATTTAGTCTAAGCATTACCTGTCTCAAGTTTGTGTAAACACGCCACCATTCTCTAAAATGTCAATTAAAACAACCAGCCACAATATTGAGCAATGGAGAGGATAGGGTGGGACATCCTGGTTCAGAGTGGGAGGGGAGGAAGGAAGAGGAGGACAGGAAGGAGTGGGAGGCAGAGGAGGTGGAGGAGAAGCTGCAGGAGCAGAAGTTGGGAGAGTAGAGGCTGGAGGAGAGGTCCATGGAAGGACGTGGAGAAATGAACCAGACCTAAGATATAACTAATAGCAAGTATAATGGCTGAATCTGGGTGGTAGGAACTATGAGGGCTTGGAGGTTTAGAATGGAGTAACTATTGCCCAGCATTGTGTTCTAGGTTAGCTAAATAAATCTTAGTCTCTGTGTGGTGATTTGGATTAACAGCTGTTTAGGATTAACCGCAGCTTTACTAAAAGATATATCAATAGTAAATATTAATAAAATAATACAACAGTATAGTGTGGTCTTTCTTTCTTTCTTTCTTTCTTTCTTTCTTTCTTTCTTTCTTTCTTTCTTTCTTTCTTTCTTTCAGTCCTCACTCCCCACTCAGGAACTGTTTAACTCTGCCGGTAGGCTCTGGAACTTACTTATCTGAAATATTCTTTTTAATTTTTTTATTTTTATTTGTACCCCCTGTGGCTCCCTCCCTCCCCCCCTCCCAATCCCACCCTCTCTCCCCCTTCTCCACCCATGTCCTCCCCAAGTCCACTGACAGGAGAGGTCTTCCTCTCTTTCCTTCTGATCCTAGTCTATCAGGTCTCATCAGGAGTGGCTGCATTGTCTTCCTCTGTGGCCTGGTAAGGCTGCTCCCCCTCAGAGGGCTTTGGAATATCATTCTTAACTGGAAAATAGCGAGATGAATAATATTCAGATTTTTCTGGGCTCCTTGCAGGGTTCTCTGAAATTCTGTAGAGCTCCTCTAATGAGTTTGGCATTTCAGTTCCTGCACTTTTTAACTTCAGAGTTTCTGCCTAGGTCCTTTTCATAGATTTTCTCTCTCCTGATGCTCTCTGTTTGGTGAGACATTATAACATTTTATTTAATTGTTGAGCTGATTTCGAAGCCCTTGTCTACTACTTCCAGTGTCTGGGTCTCTTCAGGGACAGTTTCTGTGGATCCTATTTTTCTTGTTTATGGGACTGTCTTAGTTAGGGTTTCTATTGCTGCAATGAAACACCAGGACCAAAAGCAAGTTGGGAAGCAAAGTTTTTATTTGGTTTATGCTTAATCTTAAACACATCATAGTTCATCATCAAACGAAGTCAGGGCAGGAGCTCAAACAGAGTAGAACCTGGAGGCAGGAGCTGACGAAGAGGCTCTGGAGAAGTGCTGCTCACTGGCTTCTTCATCTTGTCTTGCTCAGCTTTCTTATAGAACCCTAGACCATGAGCCCAGGGATGACCCCATCCCCAGTGGGCTGGGCCCTCCCCCATCAATCACTAATTAAGAAATGCCTTACAGGCTTGCCTACAGCCTGATCTTATGAGGGCATTTTTCTCAATTGAGGCTTCCTCCTTTCTGAGGACTCTAGCTTGTGTCAAGTTGACATCAAACTAGCCAGGACAGGAACATACCTTGTCTCTTTGTATGCTTCAGAATTTTTGTTGAAAACTGAACAGTATTACACTGTACCAACTCCGGACATCAGATATTATTAGCCCCTGGCTTTTCTGTTATAGCTGTAGTCTGTTTGTTTGCTTCCTAACTTTTCTGAGCTAAAGCTAGTTCAGTAAAGTCTATATTCCTGTCATTAAAATATATCCCATTAAGTTTACAAGCCAGCTAATGATTAGGTATTTTCTTAAACACTTGAAACCAGGAAGTTGTACCTTTGAAGAGGGATTCTGGATACTTGTGAGGTGTATCTTCAGTCAGAAATCTGAAAAACAACCTTGTTTTACCCTTCACATCATTCTTATGTAGACCCACAGGATCAACCAATGGCACAGCCCTCTAGATGTCTAAGAACATGTTGTAGCTTTTCAGAACCCCTACTTCCCCAAACCTGCTATCCCAGCCTTTCCTCTCCAGGTTTTTGGTTATTCTGTCATTTGCCCAGTTGTTATCCAAGAGCCTTGGCTGCAGAAACTAAAACATTTGCCAGGGGAGGTTTTTGATAAATGCTCCTTGACAGTGGCTTTGACATACAAGTTTCCACCAAGCAGACTCAAAAAAGACAAGCCTTTAGAACAGGTCCCAGGGAGAGGCAAACAGACCAGCTAGAAACACTTTGCCATGGAGGTGCGCCTGCTCTTCCTGGACTTTGACTTCGAAGGTAGACCATTTGTTTGCATGATGACCGCTTCATAAGTGGGAGATGGGAGTAGAATGAGTTAAATCGCAGGAAAGCTTGCTGTTGTTATTAAGGCGTGGCTGTTTTCTAAGAATACCTGCTTCTAGGGTTGCTGTGTGCTTTTAGTATTAAAAAGTTCTGAAAAAATTGGCTATAATAGTTTCCTTTGTTTTTGTTTCATCATGTTTTCAAAAGACTGGGTTTTTGGAGTTACCATTTTTAGTAGTGTTTTGACAATTGTTTATTAATTAGTATTACTGTTCGTATATATGGTATATGGAGTCAATCCTGAAAGCTGGTTCTCTTCTTCCATCTTTACGAGGTTCCAAGCATTGAACTCAGGTTGCCCATCTTGCACAGCAAAGCCGTTACCCACTGACTGATTCTAAATGGCTCCACAGAGGTTTTCATTTGTGGTTGGATCTGTTTGTTTCTAAACTCATTTTAAACTCTTAGCAGCTCAAAGACAGAAGGTTCAAATAAATGTCTTCCAAGCCAGATTTGGGTATAACAGTGTGCTGGCTCTATTCTCTTTCTGGAGGAACAAAGTCCTCATCATGTCCTCATTCTCAACATCTTCCTAATGAAGACTTCAGACTGCTTCCTCTGCTATGTCTGTGGAATGAGAGGTGATGGACAGTCTTTTCTCTCTTACTGTCAGAAGAACTGAAGTTTGAAGAGTCTCGCTGACCCCTTCAAGATCCTACAGCTGATAGAGGTAAAATTATAAATCTTTGGACAACCCATCTAGGGTTCTTCCCGGCACAAAGCTCTAGAGGGGAGAACCAGAATCCCATGTTCTTGCAAATGCTGGCTTGACTTTATCTCCTCTTCCTTCCTCTCTCCCCCTTCCACTCCTTCCAACATATCACAGGGAAGGCGAGTCTTAGGATACCGGAGCAGACTGATTCCCAGGGACAGCTCAATCTCATTCAAAGCACTGGTTCCAGAAATGTCCTCTATCTGTGTTTGTTTTCCACACTTCTCGCCTCCCTGCTATGGTCCGTATCACCGAATGGCACACATAAGAGCTGGAGACACAGAGCCCACCACCTGCCCACATCGGGCTTTGTCTACCTGGCATGCCCTTCATCATGCTGCTGTGTTCCAGCATGTGACACCAGGAACTGATTTATCTGACTTGTTGCGACAAATAGATTTCCAGATGTGCTGGATCACACATCAGCGAAGTTTGTTCCTTAATCTGGAGCAGCTATCCTAGGGTGTTTTTTTGGGCAGTGGGTGGGTGGGTGGGTGGGTGCTCTAGTCTACCAGTCATTTGGGACCCCAGGTTAAACACTTCCATGAATGACTTAATGGGTGACTCTGGCCATTGCCAAGCAAGCAAATGGAGGGAGCAGCAGCACGCCGCTGCTGAGTTTACAGTGCTCTCTCATCCCAGTGAGCCCAATGCGGGATGGGATATTACAAGGTGAAAGCTTCCACTGCATGTAACCTACCAAATGTCCTAGAGCAACAGCACAGCCTACCGCAGCGTTGAGTCTCCTCAACACTGTATGTATCTAGCCTGGGTAACATCACACTCCAACATTCAAAGTCTGCTGAGTGTGTGTTGTCTTTGCCCCACCATCCTCACAGTCTCTTTTCCTGCCCCTGACCTGGAAGCACCCTGGAAGAAGCTGCCTGGTGCTGAGCACGCTAGGCGCAGAGTAGGTCCTGGGTGATGCAGCTAACAGACTTGGCAGATTTTCGGCCTCTTGGTGTCCAGTTTGGTGCTTAAACCATCACAGTTGCCTATGGGCCTGTGTCCTTGTTCTTTGGGGTATGCAGACAGCTGCTGCCTCGCTGAGCCCTGCTCAACTCTGTGGATGTCTTGGCTCCATCTATCCTAGGCATCACTTCCTTTCCCCAGAGCCCTGTTTTCCACCTAGTCCTTGGCTCTCCTCCAGATCTCTTCCTGGTAATTAGTATTTGCCTTCAGAGTGACTGCTTTATCTATTCCTTTAAAGCAGTGGTTCTCAACCTTCTTAATGCTGCGCCCCTTTAATACAGCTCCTCATGCTGTGGTGACCCCCCAACCATAAAGTTATTTTCATTGCTACTTCATAACTGTAATTTGCTGCTGTAATGAATGATAATGTAAATATCTAGGTTTCCCAATGGTCTTAGGCGATCCCCGTGAAACAGCCATTCAGCCCCTAGGGGGTTGACCCACAGGCTGAGGACCACTGCTTTAAAGAGTTATGAATACATGACAAAGGGAGGCTTGATTACTGTACTCCAAATGGCATTAGGGTCCAGTTACTATTAACGAAAATCTTACATCTCTGCACATTTTCCCTAGCTGAAAGAACAATCAGTCAATCAAACAGACAAACAACAAAACCAAGTACAGCTTTGAGCTGTCAGGGAATAAAGGTTTATAGCCAAGCCTTAAAACCTGAGCTCAGGTCCCAGAATCCACATAGTAAGAGAAAACCAACTTCTACAAGCTCTCTCTGATCTCTCTACATGAATGTGATGGCTTGCATTCTTATACACACACACAACACACACACACTAAATAACTATAAAGAAAACAAACAATTACACCCAAATCCATAGCCCTTTGGACATTATTCACAGGATTTTTGTTTTGCTTTTGTTTGTGTGTTTTTCTTTTTGAGACAGAGTTTTTCTGTGCAGTCTTGGTTGTCCTGGAACTCCGTCTGTAGACCAGGCTGGCCTTGAATTCAGAGATCCACCTGCCTCTGCCTCCCGAGTGCTGGAATTAAAGGTGTGCGCTACCACCATCTGACTTGTTTTGTTTTTAAATTCACAGCCTAAGCAAATCCTTGGTTCCCAACTCATTGCTGAGAACCTCAATTGACAGGCCCTCAGTCAAATAAGAACAAGGCTCTAGTTTTCAGTTCCATCTGCTTCCCATTGGCAATCCTTTTAATTGTCTTATGGGTCCATTGTTTTGATTAGAGAGGCATTAATTTGAAGTCTTTATAGCATTCTGTAGATAGACCTCCAAGATGACAGCTGTTTCTCTGAATCCTTGCCCTAACCCCAAAGGATACAAACTTAATCCTTTGGTCTGGTTTGGGATCTGGTAACTTCTCAAAACTCACCTCAAAAATAGAATATAAAGAGCATTCTTTAGTCCTGTTGCTTCAGGGGAAGCACCATAAGAATGCCCTGAGTCAAATGAAGGTCAGAATTACCTGCCTCCTCAGTTGCCCTGGCTAGTTTTATATCAGCTTGACACAAGCTAGAGTCAGCTGAAAGGAACCTCAAGCAAAACAAACAAACAAAACAAAACAAAAAACATCTACATAAGATCCAGCTCTACGTCATTATAAAAATTAGTTATTGGTGGAGGAGGGCCCAGCCCATGGTCAGTGGTGACATCCCTGGGATGATGGTCCTGGGTTCTATAAGAAAGCATGCTGAAGCCTGGTGGTGGTGGCATCCCAGCACTCCGGAGGCAGAGACAGGCAGATGGCTGTGAGTTTGAGGCCAGCCTGGTCTACAGAGCAAGTTCCAGGACAGCCAAGAGCTACACAGAGAAACTTTTTCAAACAAACAAACAAACAAAGAACCTTCCCCAAAAGAAAGAGATGAAGGAAGGAAGGAAGGAAGGAAGGAAGGAAGGAAGGAAGGAAGGAAAGGAGGCTGAACGAAGCCATGGAAGCAAGCCAAGGCCTCTATACCAGCTCCTGCCTCTAGGTTTCTGACTTGCTTGGGTTCCTGTCCTGACTTCCTTCAATGATGAACAGCGCTGTGGATGTACAAGCCAAATAAACCCTTTCTTCCTCCCCAGGTTTCTTTGGCCATGGTGTTTCACCACAGCAACAGTAACCCCAGCTAAGACACCAATATAATGTCAAATGTCAAACCACAGAATGCTCAGGAGACTTAGGCCAATCTTCCTGTAAATTCTGGAAGCTGTGTACACCATGTTGCTTTTAGAAGCTGTCCAGCCACTCCTCTTGTTCTTCTGTGCCCCCTGGCCACCTCCTCTATCCCATTAGGGCCCCTGCGCTGTGGAGAGCTCGCTTGCCTCTCTCCCCTAGGGAGACACCTGTTCTGGAAAAGGAAGGAGCTACTCCTGTTTCCTGGCTCCATTCCTTAATCTTTCCACCTACTTCTCATTTACTCTTTTCCTTACGGACTACTGCCCTCCTTCTTCCGTTCAAGTGGCTCCTGGTGGCTTTCCCGGGACTCTGGTGGGTTTTTCTCCAAAAAATAAGAGACTGTTTTGAAACTGTGAGAATCCGGCTGGCGAGCGTGATCCACTAACGCGCCCCTGCTGGCTGAGAAGGGAATGGGCGACTGCGTTCAGAGGGGCCGGTGCCGGGAAATCGCTCGCTGGGATGGGCCAGCCGTCTTCTGGCCGCCTTCACTTCCCAGCGGAAAACAGTGTGAATGGAATGACAGCTTTAATGTACTGCCTGCTGGAGGAGGGCCACGTCTCTGACCAGGCCAGAGTAGCAAAGAGGAGACTCCTACAAAGAACTCCTATCAGGGCCCTCAGGGTGCTCCATCGAGCCTCATCCTGCCTTCCCCCTGCATAACCCCCCAGAGTGAGGTGGGGGCCATCGCAAAGGGAGCGGGAGGGGTCTGCAGGCTCAGCTGGGGTCTCAGGGTTTAATTTTTGCATTCTCATAACCAGCAGTGGAGAAAAATCTCCTGTGTACCTCGGCATGCTAGAGGGCTTCGGGAGAGACTGGCAGTTATCAGACTGTTACCGAGCTAAGTAAGTTCTTTCCCGTGGCTTTAAGCAGCCGCACCTCGGGCTGCCGCGGGCCCTAAGTCCCCCAGTGACGGAGCCAAGCGCCAGCCCTGCCTCTCAGAGCCGCGGGGCCACAAAGGCTGGCTCCTCTGACCCAGCACTGTGCTCCCACGGAGGCCGCCCATCACCCGGGCAGGCCGCGAGCTGCCGTTTCAAAGGTCTTATCCACGCCGGGAACCTGTCCCACGCTGAGAAATTCCCTAACCTGGGGCTTCAGTTTCTCCGACTCACGGTGCTTGAACGGAGCAGAGAGCACTGCCGGGGAGCAGCGGCTCCCCAGGTCACTCGCTGACTCTGCCGACTCCTGAGCCTGGGTAGTCACCTCTGCCCCGGGTTCCAGCCCAGGTGAACAGGAATAAAGGGCCGTGCTACTGCAGAGAAAGAACCTTGCGTGGCCGTGGCCGCTCGCTGTTTCGCCAGACGAACCGCCACTCCAGTTACAGGCCCCTCAGGCGGTCAAGGCCGACTCCCTGCGTGGGCGCCGCGCGGTCCGAAGAAGATCCCATCCCGGAGACACAACATCCGAATCCCAGGCACTGGACTCTAGGAACCTAATACCTTGGGAAGGCGGAGGCAAACTCCTCTGCGCCCAGCTGCCCCCCTTCTCCCCCGACGGTCAGCTTATGGGCGGCTTTCTTCTGCCGGTCTAAAATGGCTAGGCCTCTGTGCTCCGGTGGGCTCAGAAGGTGGAGGGCCTGGAGCTTCTCCGGCTGCTCACGTCCTACAGGTTCCTTTTATTTTGGGCCAACTCAGGACAGGAGTAGACATATGAGGGTCGAGCCACGTGTCAGACTGCCTCTGCCTTCGATGTGGTCCTCGGAACTCAGGCGCCCTGGGTACCATGGGTCTGTACTATACCTCATCTTAGCCCAGAAGGCAGCAACGGTTAGAAGCATCTAGAGAAGGTCTCTTCCCGAATGTCTTCCTTGTGTTGGGTGGCCTTTGCTCACCACCCAACTACCTAAGCAGACAGGGAAGCTGTTTTGCTGCTGACTCCACTGGAGGCACCCCAGATTTGCCCTCCACCCTCCTCCCAATTCCAGTCTCACGGTACTTATGGGAATTTTCGGGGCAGCATAAAGTGGCCTTAGCCTTGGCACTAGGGTGCACCAGGCTGGGATCGCTGCCTGGCTGGAAACTCCCACCTCTGAACACTTTCCTACTTCCCCCCCCCCCCAACGCGGGGAGGTGGCCAGGAGCAGGCCCAGCAGAGAGGGCTGGCTAACTTACAGCAGACAGCCGGAAAAGGAAAGGCTGAGTTGGGCCATCCCGGCTCATTGCTCCTTGATGGAGGCTCACCCATTTCAGGCTCTCCTAGTTCTCCAAAGGCTCTGGTCACTTAGGAGCTCTTCAGCAGGTCCTCCTCCCTGTGGAGTCGCTCTCTCAATTTACAGCAGGCGTGCCTGGCCATGCCACCCTCTCGCACACAGTTACCCTTCTCGCACCTTTCAGTACACATGTGAGGTCTCAGTCACCTCCCCCCCCCCCCAGAAAGCTGAGGTCACAAGGATGGCATGAGGACAGCTCCAATTTGGTCTTTCCTCATAGGTCTTTCAACAGAAGTGTTGGTGTCTTCCAGAGTTCTGCAGTTATTCTGAGAGCCACAGCGCAGGTGGGCTCCTGGAGGCTCACTGATTCCTCCTTCTTTGCTCTGCCATGGTCACTCAACCTCTGCTTTTCTCTGCATTTTCTCCCTCATCTTCCCAGCTCTGGCTACCCCTTCCTGGCCGTGGGTACCTGAACCATCACCTGCTCCCCAGACATGGATACCATTTCCTTAAGATGCCCTTGGGAAGAGTCTGACCCAAGCACTCTAGAAAGCCACAGGTGCATGTGGGGAAGACTTGCTGGAGGTGCAGAAAGTGCCTTATCATCCCCTCTGGAGGCTTTGGGGTTCAGTTTTAATCCTGTTTACTTTTCAGGTCTTGTCAACTGCCCCTAGGGACATGATCCTGATGTCCCCACCTATGTTCTCACTACAGGGTCCAATAGATATAGTACCTGCTTAGGGACACTATCAGGGCAGCAATAAGGGACACTTAATAGTTCCAGGTTCCAGGGTAAAACTCCTTGCCTGCTGGGGAAGGGTGCATTGTAAGAAGCAGCCGGAAGATGGCCCCTAAGAAGATTGTTCCTCAGAGCCTGAGGAGACCGCCCCGTTTCTACCACTCAGTGTCTATAAATTCTGTTCTCATGTTCTGAAGAGGGAAACAGCCAGGAGTGGCTTATACAGATGGATACAGAGGACTTTGGCATCTTCCCCCCCCACACACACACACAGTGTTTAAATACATATTTTTCAGGGTAGCTGATGGAGGAAGAATGAAAGAAGGAAGCCCCAGTAAGTTGAGCTGCTCTGAAATCACTTTACAGAATGTCGCCTTAGAGCTGGTCCCCTGCCTCCTACTGACACTCAAAAGCTTAGGGCAGGGATGCCACCCTGGCAGACACTAGAGAGGTAGTACCTCTGGTAAGATCAGCTGCCACCTCTAGGCTGGGCTCATTTCCTGCTCTGGGACCAAGTAAGTAGTGCAGGGGCCGTTCCAGTGAGCCCCTCTACAAAGCATTGCCTTGATGTCAGCGTCTCACCCTGCAGGGGCTGGTAGTGGGCAGGGGCAGCCGAGAACAGCCATGAACTTTAACATTTCTTGGGGAGAGGCCCGATGTGGAGGAAGCTTGATGTATTTTATGTGTTGTGTGTTCAAGTTCACACATGCTAGAGTTCACTGGTGTATGACCCCACACGTAGATCCAGGAGGGAGAATGCTTGTGGGACACCATGTTGAGAGCTTGTGCCTGTATTTGGGTGTGGGTGTTAACAGGGACGCGACAGTCTGTTTCCCTGGGAGGCTACTATTGCTATAGGTTTTGGTGATATCCAAAACGAGTGGAATAGAGCAGCCTCCTAAGAACTGTGACCGGAACCAAAGTTAAATGTGTGTCTTCTTTTCCTTTCTGTGTGCTAGTTAACAGTCTGCTTCCTGTGAGCGTGGGACGAGGGATGAGCTGGAATAGAGAGGCTACTGGGTTTTCTTTATCCAGCGAAGCGATTGTGCAGAAGTGTGGGCTATGACATCACCACGCAGTCTGGCCAAGTGAGCTGACGCGGGCAGCTAGCTCCGTTTGGAACTCTCCAGGCAGATCTTCGGGCAGAAGCTGCTAAGGCTGCACGCCTCAAGTCTGAAGAAATCAGGCCAGACCAGAGCAAACCAGTTCCAGGGAGAGCTTGAGACATTTTAGGATCCAAGGAAGCCCCTGTCCTTGGGATTTCTCTTTGGAGAAGTGGGAGGGGCCCTGGGTGTGGGCCTGGGTGGAGGAATCCAGCCTCCACGAGTCTTCTCAGGTTTGTGTTCCCCTTGAAGTCCAGGCTGCTACAAAGGTGTAACCTCCGGTACCGGTAGGTTCCTCCAACTCCCTGCGTCATGGGCGAGGAAATTCTTGATAAAAAAAAGTTCTTGATAAAAAAAAAAGAGTTTTTCTGAGTTTATGGTCAAAACAGAAAGTCTTGGTTTGATCAGAAAAGAAAAGACCCAAAACGTCCTAGCGTCCAACAAATGCCTCTTCCCCTCCACTGCCCTTGCGGTCCCTCTTCGTCGTTGCGAATCAGTACTGAAAAGCCGTGACTTTAGCCTGAGTCTTGCCTGGTTTGGATCGGTCTGGACCAGCCTGGGCATGTTGGACAAAAGGGGGCTAAAACTTGGGATCGCAAACAATATTGTAGATTTATTTACAGCTAGGGTGGCGATCGCAGCGCACCGTACTGAGGACCCCCGGGTGCCAGGTGCCCACCTGCTCGGAAGCGCAGCCCCCGCCCGCTGCTAGCCGGCTAGACAGCCTCTCTGCGTCTACTCCGCGGCGCCCGCCCGACTCAGGTTGCCGAACTCCGTCGCTAGCCAGGGCTGCGCTCTGGGAACCCAGGTCTCAGCCGCTGCTACCGGTAACATGATTCTACCCGGAGTTTCATTTCCAGTTCTTGTGACTTCGACCACACAGAGGAGCATTAATTCCGCCTGAAAACTTACCAAATTTCCTCCCAGACTCCACAATTCCAAACTCATTAAACACCTCTGCACGCAGGTCTCACCTTCTTCGACAAGTCAGGCATCTTGAGGTGGCTTCGGGTGGTGTGTGTGTGTGTGTGTGTGTGTGTGTGTGTGTGTGTGTGAGAGAGAGAGAGAGAGAGAGAGCGCTGGAAGTCTGGTCCCTGTTTCTGAAGAACGTTCTGTAGGGAAAAGAAACTAAGGTCTCCAGGGAAAGAGGTTTGCGAGTTTTCAGTCCCATCCCTTCACCTTGCCAGGGGCTCACTGTGTCGGAAGAGGCTGGCCCAGGTTTCCAGGGCTCTACTCTAGCATCACTGCCCAGACCTGCTCACTTCCTGTAGGGAAATCAGACGCTGTTACACGGGAGGCCAGCGGGCCTCCGGGCATATATCCATATATTTATGATTTCTAATTTTATTATAAAATAAAAGCAGAAATATCTCCCGACGAACATTCACATGAGGGCATAAAAAGGAACAGGCAAGTCGGCGGCTGCAGAGGCATTCTGGGCTGGGAGCACTCAGGCCACAGTCCCAGGAGGAAGGAGAACCAGCTTAGTGGGGAGGAGAGGAGGGAGGGAAAGAGAGAGGGAGAGGGAGAAGAGAGAGGAGAATGAATGTTCTAGTGCTTCTGGGGTGCAGCCATTTCTTGCTCATTTATTAGTCAAAAGCTGGCACCTTAGGCTCACACGGAGAGGGGGAGAGTCTTTGAGGGGCGAAGGCCCAGAATGTCTACCTCCCTTCACATCACGTGGACTCTTAAAAAGGTAGAGAAAGGGACTCAAATAGATGACCAGAAGGAAGAAAGACTGAGGGTACAATGTGAGAAAAACAAGGAGGGAGGGAAAGAGAGAGAGAAAGAAAAGAAGAGAAATGAGAGACCCGAAAGGGAAGTGAAGGGAGGAAAAAGGCGAGAGAAGGGAGAAGAGATGAGGAAAATAGGGTGGTGGTTGTTTATAATTTATTCCCTTGCCTGGTTTAAGACCCGGTCCCTGGCCTCCAAAGGATCTCAGAAGCAAGTCGTTAAAAAAGAATCCCTCAAGGATCCCGAGCAGTCCGTTGTCCACTCTGTCCCGCCGCCGGTACTGCGGCCCCAGCGTGCCAGGGCGGCCGGTCCTCCAGGCCCCGGCGCAGACTCCAGCGTCCACCGCCCTCCCGCACCGCCTCTCGCGTCCCCGCACCGAGCGCGGAAGCCAGCGCCGGGAGGCGAGCAGGGCTCTAGGAGCCCAGGTCCACGAGGCTGGCAGACATGGGGTTGAGAATGGAGTCCTGCAGGCCGTGGCGGTGCTGCAGTGGGTCCGCGCCGCCGGCCCCGGGCACGGGGACGGGCACGGCGCTGGGGCCGGGAGGGTGGCCCAGGCTGTGCAGGGGCGGCAGCCCGGGGGGCGGCGGCGGGCTGAGCAGCAGCGCGGGGCTGGACGAGGTGTGGTCCGGGGTCCCCGACGGCGTCTTCTCGTCCTCCGAACTGCCTAGCACCGACTTGCCGCTGCCGTTGAGCGAGGAAGCCAGCGGGTTGTGGCTGCTGGAGTTGGAGTTCTCGCTGTTCTCCCTGCGGGCGCAGGAGCAGAGGAGCGGGGTCAGCGCGAAGCCAAGGCCACCGCGAGCCCCCCCTCCGGACGCCAGCGCTCGGGCCCGCCTCAGGACTCAGCGCCGCTGCGGGTGTTTCTGTCATTCTCCCAACCCGTCAACCCGCTAGTGCTCCCGTGTCTTCTCCCTGCACAAGCCCACGCTCTCAATCTCATAGCTGGCCTCCCCTCTGTCTTGTCCTGTCTCCGGCCCCACTCCTTCCCTGGAGCTGAGGCACCGAAGCGGGATGCCTGGAGGTGGAGAAACAAGGAGGACCTGGACTTTTCAAACCGCTTGGGCTGGGTAGACGTCCGGAATAGAAGCTCCAGGCACAGCGAGCCCAGGCTGGCTGAGGGGCCCACTGAGCACGGGGAAGCGCGGGCCTAGTTTCCTTTTGCCTGTCTCTGCTGGAGGGAACTCCCCGGTTGCAGACAGGCCACCGAGAATAGGCCCCTGACTCCACACTGAGCAGACTCTGTGAGCTCTACTTGAGGGGGCATAAAGATCTCGCTTTGGGAATGAAAAGTTCAGCCAGGTGACTGGCGGCTCGGCGTGGAGAGCAGCCCCCGGGGGAAGCTAGAAGGAAGGGCAGGATGGTTAGAGCCCCCATCTTTCTGGCTTAAGCGGAAACAAGAGGACAAGGGGGGCGCAATCTGCAGCTCCCACCTGGGGCCTGGTCAGGAACCCTACCTGTCCTCCTCGCCAGCCTAAGGGAGGGAACCCGGCATAGAGAAGCCACCTCCTGCCCCGGGTATTTGAAACCTTGGGTAAAACCTCTGTGGATTCTGAGCAGTTGTTCTGATTTCTCGAGCGGAGTGAGCGAGACCTCCCCGCCACCGGTAGCACAACTTGAAAGTTTCCAACACCCAGGTCCCAGGTCCCGTCCGCAGCCTGTTCATCTGTCACCCTGGCTGGGGCCATTCAAACTCACCCCACGCCACCTAACCCAGGTGTCTTGTCTTGCCGTTACCCCAAGAAGAGACTCTGTCCTCTTAACCCGTTTCCCCCCTCGAGATGTCAAGTCCGAGGGGTTTGCGGGCGGTCACGGGAACCCCAGGGGTTAGGTTAGTCCTGAACGTCTTGGATTCCGAGAGGAAATACGACCCTTAGCCCTTCCAAGATCCCCGTTTACCTCACCAAAGAGAGCAGGACCCGAGGAGAGAAAGGTCAAGGGTCTGGCAAGCCCTAAAAAAGGCTCCCTGGATCCCGCAGGCCAGAAAAGGGGTGTGTGTGTCCTTTTCCCACAGCTGACACTTCCTCCCCGAGGGAGGCCTTTCATCTCTTGGTCCTTTCCACGCGGGACAACTCCCAACTCCCTTGCTCCCAGCTCTTATGTCCAGGCAAGGAATAATCTTGCCCAGATATTGCCCAGATAATGCCAGGTAGATCCCAATTCCAGCTCTGACCCCTAGAAAGAAAGCTTTGACTTGGAGGTGATGTCCGAGAAAGCCCCTGATCCCCCTGGTCCCCTTGCGAGGACCGTCAGGCCTCGAGGCTACGCCTGCCTCGCAGGGGATTTAGGCCCACACCCTGCCCTCTCTGTTTTTTCCAATCTAGTCCACAAGCGACCAGGGAATTAATTGAGAACTTACGCACTGCTTTGCCCGCTTTAGACAAATTCCCGGCCGCAAAGTCTCCAGCGAGCCCCAAGAGCTGTTTTGACCCAGACTGGGTTACAACAGGGGTTCTCAACGCAGCCCCGGGTCCAGCTAAATCCAGACCCCCTCCTGCCCCCCCCCATTCCTCCCTGGACCAGGGGAGCCGGCGCTCTACTTACTCGTACCTTTCCTTGGCCTCGGCCGCTCGGTCGCGCTGCCGGCGGTTCTTGAACCAGTTGCTGACCTGCGTGGTGGTGAGGCCGGTGGCCTCGGCCAGCTCGCGCTTCTCCCGCGGCGACGGGTAGGGGTTGTGCGCGTACCACTCGCGGAGCACGCTGCGGCTCTTCTCCTTGAAGCAGTAGCTGGTCTCCTCGCCGTCCCAGATGGAGCGCGGCAGCGGGAACTTGCGGCGCACGCGGTACTTGCCCACGGCGCCCAGGGGCCGGCCGCGCAGCTTCTCCGCCTCGATGTAGTGCGCCTTGAGCCACAGCTGCTGCAGCTTGGCGTGGTTGTGCGGCGAGAACTGGTGGCCCTCCAGGATCTTGTAGAGCTCGCGGAAGTTGCCGCGGTGGAAGGCCACCACGGCTTTGGCCTTGAGCACGCTCTCATTCTTGTGGAGGTGCTCGCAGGCGGGCAGAGACCAGAGGAAGCGGCCCAGGCGCTCGATGTTGCCGCCCTGCTGCAGGACCTCGCACACGCACGCCACTTGCTCCTGCGTGAAGCCGAACGTGGGCAGCATGGACATGGTGGCGGCCGCGCGCGCGCGCGCCCTCACCGCGCCCCGCGGCCCCGCAT
>NW_026585644.1:48994426-49005931 GCF_907164565.1 Psammomys obesus
GGCAACATCGAGCGCCTGGGCCGCTTCCTCTGGTCTCTGCCCGCCCGCCCGCCTCGCCCGAGCCCGGGGGCCGCCCGGGGCGCCGCTCCGCATGCTCCGCGCCCGCCCTCCCGTCCCTCGCTCGCCCGCCCGCTCGCTTGCTCGCTCTCCCTCCCGTCTAGCTCGCTCGCAGCTTTTTTAATAATATTATTCTAAGCGGGCGCGAGGCGCGGCGGCCCGCGCCCTGATTGGTCGGGTTATCTGACCCGGGGCCTGGCCGCGCCAGACAATAGTCGAGGCAAATTATTCGCCATGGAGACGCTGTCAGTCACGGGTAACCCGAGCCTCGGCCGCCCGGCCGGCTCCCCCCACACCCCAGCCCCCGGCCGGCTCCGCTCACACAGCGCCCCGGCTCTGCACACGGCGGAGGGCGGCCGAGACGGCAGCCCCGGGCGCTCCCCGAGCCTGGGAGGCGGAGATGGGCCGGGCCGGGGCCCGGGACGGCGCTGATTGACGGGGCGGACGCCCAAAGAGCACACGGGGAGGAGGACCCCGGAGGAGGGGGTGGCTGAGGGTGGCGCGGAGAAAAGGGGACTGAGGTGGGAAGGGGAGGAGGAGAGTGGGAGAGGACACCGAGGGCCTTCCAGGAAAAGGAAAGAGAGGAACGGAAGGAGCCTTCCGGGGGAAGAAGTGTGGGTGTGAGACCCCTAAAGAAAGGGGGAGGGGCGACCCAGCGCTTGCCCGGCCTGGCCAGGTGCTCGGGCCCGGCCGGGCCGCCCCGGCGCTTGAAGCCTGCAGCGGTCAGACAGACGCTGTAACCGGGAGGAGGTCAGTGGGATGCAGAGTCTGGGTTCTCCTACGGGGAGGGAGGGAAAGGCTTGGCTTTTCTAGCTGGCAGTGCCCGCCCCATGCTGGAAACCCGGGGCCCGAGCCGTCCTCCGGGGAGAGGGGAGTGGGTGGGGGAGAAGCGGGCGGCGGCGGCGCTGGACTCCGAGGATCCGCTTCCCGGAGGACCCCGCCTTTCCTTCCCCCGTACCGCCCCCGCCCGGCGAGGCACTCAGGCTTTAACCCCGCGGGGCCCGGGAAACTCCCGACGGAAGTTGACTCTCCCGGGGACGGGGACGCACAGCCGAGGAGCCGCGGAGCCCGGCAGCCGCGCTGGGGGAGTCCAGGGCAGCCGGCAGGAGCGGCTGGAGCGCTTCCCCATGGTTGGTGCGCGGACAGAGGGCGCGGCATCCACTAGCCTCCCGTCTCCCTACTTCAGGCCTCGGTTCCTGGTCGCCGCGGCCTGAGACCCAGAGCTAAGTTCCTGCATCGTCTCCTTAGAGAAGGGGGTAGGACGTGGTCCTGCTTTTTGCTTCTTTGTCAGAACACCCCGAGAAAACCCGTGGTGCTGGTCCTTTGGCAGAAAAGAGAGAGCAATGGAAGAACAAGGGCGCACTGAGGCTTTCTAGGGTTTGAAAAGCCTAGGGTTTTTTTCCTTGCCGGACTTGTCCATTTTACGTCCGGTCCCCCTTTCCCCACCCAGCTGTTGCGGGCTGCAAGCTCCTATGCCTCAATGCCAAGGCAGCACAGATCACACGCTAAAACCTCCAGGCCTCATTTCTGTTAGCACCCCTGTAAACTTTCTAAGGGGATGGAGACACAGATACTGAAAATGGGGGAGTCCAGAACCCCAGCTTTGTTTTTTTGTTTTTGGCTTTGCCAGTTGTTTATGGGGCTAGGGTACTCATTTATTTACTCATTTATTTATGAAGCCAGCATGATTCCCTAAACTTCCCCTCTGTCCCAGAATGTCCAAAGTCTTTTGGTGGCGATGAGAGTGAGTGGTCCGGCTTTCCCTTTCAGCTCCTGGAGACCTGTCTTCTAGAGTTGAGGACACAGGCCACCACCAGGAGAATACGTGCCTGCACCTTTGTAGACTTCCTCCGTGGGTAGAGCAGGTCCTAGTGTACCAGGCTACTCTGTCTAAACACCCAAGATAAGGAACTTGTCCTCCAGTGAGCTACGAGCATCCTGGGAAACCTGGAAAATCTGTTACCCAGACTGCAAGGATGTCCCCCAGCATACCTTGCTACTAATGGCGGACTTACCCTTTCCAGGGATCTCTTCAGCTGACAGGCAGTTCCCAGCTCTGGTCACAGCCAAAATACTTTTTTGGTAAAAGAAGGCCAGAGAAGGAAAGACACACCTTGGCTGGGTGCTGGACCAGCCAGTCACTTTGGACCCATTTCACCATTAGCTGGGGCCTCAGTGAGGCCCTTAACCCCTGCCAGTACCGGCCTTCAGTGGGTGTGAGAGTGCTAACATTGATGGCCAAGGATGGTCTCTGCGACCCCAGCCATAGCTTGGCCACAAACCTGCCCCTCCTTGGGCCTTTGAAGCTTTACCTGTTGAGGGGGGTTCTCCCAGGATTGGGCCTTGCCAATCCTCACAGCAGGCAGCTTCTCTGCCCTCCTGGAGCCTCAGAATTGCAGCTTCTCTGTTCTTCTGGAGCCCCACAATTCTGAACCTCCCCATGGCACAGCTCAACCACCAACTCCGCCTGGAGCCGACAGGCATTTCTCAGCAGCAGACAAAGCAGAGTGGATGAGGAGCCTGCCACCCAGAGTGCCGGATGGAAAGCCTTTACCAAGCAAGCACAGGAAAACTTGCCCTGTCACCCAAGGCGTGAGCGTGATGTGACATCAGTTATCATCTCCTTCCACCTCTGTCACAAACCAGTTCTAGCAGGTCTGGGCCAGAACCTCTTGGCAGCTGGGGGCCTGGCTGGATGCCTACCCTAAAAAGGTTAGAATCTCAGCGAGGGTCTCTCCACACTCCCCCCCCTGTCTGGCCCCTCCTTCACGGAATTTGCTATAGGACAGAACAGAGGTTCTCAGCCCTCAGCCCCAACACTTAGAGCAGCTGCTTGAGACACCTCCTGTAGTGCCAAGGGCCTTGGGTCTGGATTTGACCTCCGATTTCCCCTCACCCAGCCTTACCCATCCCCCTGCATGCCCCCCCGGGGGGGGAGGTTATGGCCAAAATGGAGGAAGCTTTGGTAAATGTTTGGGAACTTGCACTTCACTGAAATGTCTCCTTGCACTCCCAGCTGCCTTGTAGAGTTCCCTGGGAGCATCGGACTTTCCGGAAGGCACTTCTGGGAATGCTCCGTGAGTCGACAGGATTTCTTTGCCCCAAATCTTCGGACAGGGATGGTCTAAGGCCTTTTCGCCTGGAGATGGGCTGGAAGCGCGGAGGAGGCAGCCTGCCCGAAGGCTGCCTGCACCCACTGACCAGAGGACATCCTGCACACCACATTCACGCGTGGCCCCATGGGTGTCCCAAGGGCATTCTCGGCTAGGGTTGGGGGCATTCGAAGTGAAATCAGATGATCCATCGGGAGGAAAGGACTTGCCGCTCATTTCCAAGGCCAGTGGACCAAGAGACCTTCGCTCTGGGCAAACCTTGTGACTCAATAGAGAAGCAACGGGACTGGTTCCTCCGGCCCCAGTCAGGGAGCTTGAGCGCGTGCCTAATCTTTATCTCCCCAGCCTATGAAGGCTGCAGGAGATCTCCAGGACTGACTCTGGCTTTAAGCGAGGCTCAGGGATGGGGCGTCCGGGCTTCTGCAGGTCGGGGTGCGCCGCTGGACGCCGACTCTTGTTCTCTCTCTGCCGCCAACTCTCCCCAACCATCTTGGGCCTGAGCGATGCGCTTCGTTGAAAGCGGGCCAGCGGCTACAGCGGACTCGCATCCCGGCCCTCTGCGCCTTCCCACCCACCGGCCTCTGGCAGCCGCCAAGTCTGCCGTGTCCCCGCAAGTGCTGTGGCATGTGCAAACTCTGACACCCCGCGGCTTTCTGTGTCGCTCAGGGCGTGGGACCTGGTCAGGTGATGGTCTGCCAGCACTTGGCCGAACGGTTCGGCACCCTGAGGCCAGGCAAGGGCCTGGGCTCCGGTGACTTCACTCTGGAAGGGGAGTAAACCGCGTTGTCGCCTGCGCCGCACGTGGCCGTGACTGTGACAGGCCCCAAGGATCAGGGCAGCACGGATCCCAGGGGATCTGTGTCTCTGACCTGCGAGCCCTGGGCAGGAGACCCACGCGGGCGGTCTGGAGGCTCCGCTTTAGAAAACGATTTGGAGGCCGCGGCCCCACCAGGGATCTTGTGCAAACGAAAAGAGAAAGCGCCGGGGCTCGAAGCGCCTTTGGGGGCCCTCAATGCCGCCGACCCGCCGGGGAGGTGCCAGCAGCGGGCGGGGCGTGAGGCGACTGCCGGGCCCGGCCGCCTCCCGCCCGCGCTCGCCGCTCAGGCCTGGTGCGCCTTCCGACGGCGCTGCGCCCCGTGCGGGGCCCCTTCGCTCGGAGTGGGGGCCGCAGGCGCAGGGGGCCCGGCATCCGGCGAGGGGCCGGCTCGTGCAGTTTCTCAGGAAGCTGCTGAAACGGGCCCCGGGGAGCTTTTTCCGCGGGACAGGAGGTGACTGTGCGTTCCTGGGCGGTCTGCTGCGGACACCACGCGAGCGCCGCCACGCGTCAAGTCCCCAAGTTCAGGTCCAAGGGTGGATTTACTTAGTCCTCCCCGCCCCCGAGGCCTCTAAGAGCAGGAGGAAGACGGCGCCTTGACAGATCGCTGGCTCCTTCCAGGCCAACCTCGCAGCGCTGCCCCGCCTAAAGGCTGGCTGAGAAAGAGAAAAGGAAGATGTTACGTGTCGGCGAGGAAACACACACACACACACACACACACACACACACACACACACACCAGTTATCAGCAGATGGGGTCACAAGATCATAGGAGCGTCCCCCCTACCTCGCCCCCTCCCCCCCCCAGGGCCTGGGCTCCTAGGACGTGCTTAAACGGACGCCTGAACGACTACAGGGATTTGACGGACAGCAACAGCTGGGGAGGTGTAGGCCGGTCGACGACTCCCCCCTCTTCGCTTCAGTCCTAACACGTTCATTAAAACCCTCCTCTTGTTTAGAGCGGCAGAATCGGGGCCTGGAGTCTCAGGACCTAGGAAGCCACGGGCTGGATGATCTTAAAAAAGTCAGGGCTCATGCCTACAGCACCACCAAGTTTTCCTGGGTCACGGGAGAGTTTTCTCGGTTATTCCCGTTTTTTTTTTTTTTTTTTTTTTTCTGGAGGGGCTGTCTTGACCTATATTTCCTCGGTTCCTTTACAAACATTCTCTATAGGCAAAGGGTAGGTCAAATTTCCTGGAAGAAGTGAGTTGTTTTTTTTTTTTTTTCCTTCCCTTCTTCCTTTTCTTCTTTACATTACAGAGAAACTCTGTCTGGGGCTAGGGGTTCCTTGCTCAGCATTTCTCTCTTATGTGGTATCTATTTTTTTCTTTAACCAGTAATTAAAATGCATCAGCCCGGCTCATCAGTGACTACCCTCCCTCGAGGTGGCTATTACCGCTGGCCATCCTAGTTTGGGTAGCACCCGGAAGAGAGTCTCCTCCAGCTGGTGTCGACTCAGGGCGTCCCACCAAGCCCTGCACTTTGAAGGAGACCTGGAAAAGGCCGACATTGTTCTTACCTCGGAAACCCAATACCTTGTTGTCATTTTGAATTAAGACTAAAATCCCCAGGCCAATTCTTATAGAATGATGTGCACTAATTGATTTATGCAGAGGGCTGTAACAACACTTTGATGAAGTAGGTAGAAACGAGATCCGGGGAAGGCAGATAGCGCAGAGACACGGGTGGATGCAGCTGCCACAGAGGGAACTGGTCAAAAACCGGCCTTAAATAAGTGTCTTCTACCAGCAAGGTGGCCCTCTGGCTTGTGGTGACATGCATGGCTGGCCCCTTTGCAGTGGCTGTCTTCATCCCAACCATTCTAATAGAGCTGCATGGCCAGCATGTGGTCACACATGTAGAATTGCGAGGGGTGTGGAACAGAGGCTGTGGGCTTTGGCCTCAGGCAGCTATGGGCCCTTGACTCACAAGAGTAAGCTACTTAAGCTTGAAACTTTATTTTGCTCATTTGTAAAATGGGTTTAGGAGCCCAACAGCAAGCAGTGAACAGCTGTTGAATTGAATGCAACTACTTGGGAGATTATAGGTTAACTCAGTAAACATCTGGTTCATAGTAGGTGCTTAATAATTGCGGCTACTGTCACTAGGTCTACAATGTGAAAGTGAATTCAGAATTGCATGTAATTAGTGTCATGTAACCTCTGAATATCCTTAGCTTCAATGACCAATGACAACTGAACTTTTAAAATATTGCAAAGACGTTTTCATTTTTTTTAAAAAGATTATTTTAAAAAGTTTCGTGTTTGAGTGTTTTGCCTGCATTTATGTAAGAGCAACAAGTCCATACAGTGCCCTTGGAGACCAGAAGAGGGAGTTGGATACTCTGGAACTGGAGTTATGAGTGGTTGTAAGCCACCTCGTGGGTGCTAGGTGCTGGCCCCCCCCCCCCCCCGTGCTCAGAAAAAGCAGCCAGAGCTCTTAACCACGGAGCCGTCTTCCCAGCCCCACATAGATATTTTTAGAATAAAGAACTGACCAGTTTTATGGTGTGCACCCCTCTGCTCCTGTCCTGATGAAGTAGGTAGAAACGAGATCCGGGGAAGGCAGATAGCGCAGAGACACGGGTGGATGCAGCTGCCACAGAGGGAACTGGTCAAAAACCGGCCCTCTGCTCCTGTCCTGCTGTGACCCACCCGGGTGTGAATCCCCTCCTTGTTCAGCACATCCACGGCTTACACTACTCAGCCCCAAGTCACCCCGCAACTCTGCACCACCAGATCTTCTGTTGTGATGTTGTAGAGCTTTTGCCCAAGCAACCCTTACTTGTGCCCCGAAGCACAAGAATAATGATGATAGCCTTTCATCCAAACATACTATATCATACCCGTTTCATGTGATTAGATACTATTGTTGTTAACCTCCTACTGTGCATAAATAAATTAAACTTTATCATAATATGTTTGCATATGAGAAAACAGTCTATAGAGAGTTCAGTACTTGCTGGGATTTCGGGCATACATGCATTTGGAGTCTTGAAACATGCTCTTTGCAGACACCGTGGAGACTATCGAATTTCAGCAAACTTCCGGGTTGAGTGTCAAAAGGATTTATTTTTCAAACAACAAATACCAAACCTACTTGACTGGAGGTTTTTTAGGGGAGGTTGGAAGATGGGGGGTTTTAGGAGAGACTCTCTGTGTTTCTGGTGCCGGCCATCCACACTTGGAAGTACTGTGGGCTTTGGGGTCAGCTAACTGGGTTAGAGTCTCCTCTGTGGCTCAGTAATAAGCAAGAGCAAGCAATGTAATCATCAGAAGTCGCTTTCCCTGTCTGGGAGAGGAGGGCATTAGACAGCACCTAACTCCTGGGGTTTGGGAAGAGGAAGTGAGTTAATGCATTCAAAATGGCTGGATCCCTGTTTTGAGACAAATAGGAGATTCAGCTGCCAAAATGTTTTGCATTATCTGATGGTGTTTCCAGGATTTGGGTCTCATTAGAACAATTCTCAGAAAGCAAAAGACAGCTGTGTGTAAGCGTGACATTGCATATTCCTGTGGGCTTGAGACAACATTGCTCCTTCTGTTGGGGGTGTTCCCAGGACTGAGCACAAAGGATTATATTAAACATTCTATAGCCATGAATGGACTGTGATGGAGACCAAAATAACTTGAGTCCACTCTCCTTTTCTTTTGTATTTTCTTCATCAGCCCCTGTGCCTTCAAATAAAGTCAGATATATCCATTAAGATGTAAAAAAGAAAATATGAGTTCTTCACGAATAGAATATTTTGTGTGATGTTGTACCATGCTAATGTTCGGTGCGCGTAATAATCCTACAAAGTGGGTATAACTAGCATTTTCAGATGAGAAGACCGGCGCAGAGAGGTTAAGAACTTGACCAAGGTGACCCAGATAGGACCCAGAACGCCACCTTTGGCACCACTGCTTGCACTGTAAGCCCCAGGCTTTGCTAGTTGAGCTGCTCTGTAACAAATGAAATAACGGCAGGAGAGTTTGATGGCTGCCCTTCAGGTGTCATCATTTCACACACACTCAAACACCTCTGTGAGATGGGCACAGCTGTGGTGCTGTGACTCAGAGAAGCTGGGTACTGACGGTGCAGCCACACCAAATTCAAAACCCAAGCTGCCAGGCTGACAAGCCTTCCCATCATGCTCCTCCTCACTCGGTGTCCAGAGGCTTCTCTGTAGTTGAGAGCTATGTAGGAAAAGTCATCCTTTGCCCTCCTTCAGTCTCAGTCCCTCAGTCCCCAACCCCTGGGGTTTCCCGAGTTTTGTGCTCCTCAGTCCCTGTTTGCCTCTGCTAGGCCGGAGGCAGTATCCTCAGTTCTGCTTCTTGTGAGGCCTGGCTTTGCTCATTGCCCCGCTGAGTTCTTTTCTATTGGGTTACGGTGAGTCCGTACATAGTGTTTTAGTCAAGATACCTTAGGGCATAGTTTGCAGAAATCTACTCAGATTACAGAAAAAAACAAAATAATGAACATATAAGAACAGGGTAGTGGGCAGGGGCAGGACTTGCCTGCAGGTTTGGGAGGGGTGGTAGATGGGTTTGGGAAACAGCTGAAAAATCAAGGCAGCTGCTTTCCCCCACATTGGAATGGCAGCCTTTCTCTGTGCCCCTGGGCACCTCTGTTCTTCTATCTCTGAAGAGTCATTTCCCCAGCGTTCACTGCTTTTGACCACCCTTCTGGTTAGAACTGTCTTTGCTCCTGTTCCAAGTGTGTGTGTGTGTGTGTGTGTGTGTGTGTGTGTGTGTGTGTGTGTATGAGAGAGAGAGAGAGAGAGAGAGAGAGAACCAGAGAACACCTACCTTTTGGGTCAGGTGATTTCCACAGATTTCCACAGCAGTTAGTGTGATGCTCAAAGTATCAGGTAGATGGGCAGACAGGTGGTAGGGGTGGGGGGTGGGGGAATGGGTTCATATAGGGAGGATGACAGGAGAGAGAACTGGGAAGGAATACTGGAATCAGTGGTGGTGGTGATGGGACATCTCTAGGACAAGCTAGAAATTTAGGACCATGGAAACTCCCAGGAATCTGTGAGGGTGACCCTAGCTGAGCCTCCTAGGAATGCTAGCAATAGGGGGTATGGAGCATGAAATGGTGACCTCCTATAACGAGGAAGCACTTCCAATGGAGGAATGGGGATACCAGCCCAGCCACAAAACCTCCAACCTGCAATTTTTCCTGCACAGGGATAAAGAGGGAGCAGAAATTGAGGGAATGCTCAACCAATGACTGGCCCAACTTGAGTCCCATGCCAAGAGAGAACCCACTGGGACACTATTAATAATATTCTGCTGTACTTGCAGACAGGAAACTACCATAACTGTCCTCTGAGAGACTTCACCCAGCAGCTGATGAAAACAGATCCAGAGACCCACAGCCAAACATTAGGTGGAGCTTGGGGAGTCTTGTGGAAGAGGAGGAGGAAGGATTAAAAGAGCCAGAGAGGGCAAAGACACCACAAAAAAACCCTACATAATCAAGTAACCTGGGCCCACAGGGGCTCACAGACACTGAAGCACCAACCAGAGAGCATGCATGGGACAGACCTAGCTCCCCTACACATATGTAACAAAAGTACAGCCTGGCCCTCATGTGGGAGCTCTAACAGCAGGAGCAGGGGCTGCTCTGACTCTGTTGCCTGCCTTTGGATCCCTTTCCCCTAACTGGGCTGCCTTGTCTAACCTCAATAGAAGATGTGCCCAGTCTTACTACAACTTGATATGCCAAGGTGGGTTATCCATGGGAGGTGTCCCCTTCTCAGAGAAGAAAGGGAGCAGGCATAGGGGGAGGTGAGGTGAGAGGGAAGGACTGGGAGGAGAGAAGGGAGAAGAAGCTTTGATCAAGATGTAAAGCAAATTAATTAACAACAAAAAAAATAAAGACTGAATGCAAAACAACAACATCAACAACAAACTTCTGTGTTTCATCCAATGGCACCCACCAGCCCCAGGATGATATGTGGGCTCTAGCATGGCTTATGAGGCCCTTAACCAGTGAGCTTTGCATGTGTGTCCAGGTAGTCGCTCCATGCCGCCCATTTCTTACCTCAGGCTTCTGCCACCCTGGAGTTTACAGCTCATGTCCCCTTCCACCCTTTGGTAACCGTCCTTCTTCAGCTGCTCATGCTCCTGGAGGAGCTCCACAAATCCCAGCTTCGCTGGCCTTGAGTTTGCCTGTGTGACTAGCCTTGACCACTGGAGAGTGGATGGATGCACAGAAGCTGAAGGACGCTGGGGCTGGGCTGGAGCTCAAGGCACTGCTCTCCCAGGACTCACGCTGTCACAGGACTGGATTGGTTAGCTTACAAGTGGGTAGTTGTGAAGAAGGCAAGCCTTCAGATTTTGTCTTCATCACTGCTTTGTCTCCTGGACCATCAGGACATACAAAACCCCTTTTCATCACGAATTACCCAGTTTCAAGCATTTGTGTTACAGCCTTGGAAAATGAATTAAGACATAAGCAGTATATTCAGTAGCTCTGAAAGACATTTAAGGGCATATGGAGGGACACACAGGCGCACACGTGCATACATACAGACAAATGTACATAAAACTAAACAGAAATATCCATGAAGACACATATAAGTAACATGTATACAGTCAGCTACCTGTCCCTACATGTATGCCTGTGGATGCACATTAATCTATCATGCTTATAGTTCAAAAATGCACATATGAGTACGTATGTTCACATGTAGAAGTAATTCCTGAAGTCACGACAGTGGCAAGTTCACCATTAATGCACTCCATGATTTTGGATTCTCAAGTCAGTCCTTCAGAAGGGGCTTCAGTCATGATTTATAGCCATGGCTTCAGGGGAGGGCCTCTCAAGTGGTAAGAGGGGAAGTTGAAAGTAGAAAATGTAAATAAATTTAGTTACTGAATAGCATGCGTTCTTAATTGGAAAAATTTGTGCTCTCAATGTGTTATAATCTCTGTGGCTACTGCGGCACGTGGCTGGGGCCGAGAGCTTTTATGAGGAATCTGCAGCTTTTTTTTTTTTTTTTGAGCCTGTATTTCATCTGAAACGTGGCAGAGGGTCACATATCACCCACATCAATCCTGACAGTGCTCAACAGCCCTTCCATTCAACCTAAGCTCATTGTGTTCTGGTCAGTGAAACAGACACGCTCCCCACCCCCCATCAATACAAACAGGGAAATTTAAGGTGTTTTGACTATGTCCAGGTCCGTGCAAATCAAAGTCACTGTCTAGGAAACAGAAAAGGGCCAATGATGATAATTGTTTCTCTTCTCTTTTAGGAAGGGTGTCATGTAGCCCAAGCTGGCTTTTAATTCGTCATGTAGCTGAGGATGTCCTTGGAATTCTGATTCTTCTGTCTCCATTTCCTGAATGCTAGGATTATCGGCATGTGCCACCATGTTTGGTTTATACAGTTCTAGGAACTGAACCCCGAGCTTCATGTGTGTTTGACAACCGAGCTGCACCTCGATTTCTGTCTTTCTTCCTGTTCTTTCTTCCTGTTCTCTTTCTTTCTTTCTTTCTTTCTTTCTTTCTTTCTTTCTTTCTTTCT